>NW_026889755.1:4200000-4315000 GCF_033153115.1 Saccostrea echinata | reverse complement strand
GCTGAAATATTGCCGACTCGGCGTTAAACAATAATAATCAATCAATCAATCATTATCACTTTTCAAAGTAACGATAAGATTTTTAGTTTCCTCAGTCAGCTCACAAGATTTGCGATGCATGGTTAAATTTTGCTTATTTACATTCACTTAAGAAAGTGAAGACGACAATTTAATATAAAATTACGTCATTTCCTACATAAAGATAACTCAGTGAAAAAAAAATAAACGGATAACTCGTATTTTCCATAGAGTAATCGCTCTTTTCCTAATCGAGACGCGCAATTAAGCCGCCGCCATTTTTAAAAATCGCGAATACTTTTGCTGTGGCGCTGTACATCGTAAAAAGATTTTGAAATCATTAAGAACATTATTTTTTTTGTACTGATTATATTGGATAGCTTATCATAGTCATTCCTTTGACAAAACTTGATGTCAGATTGTCATTTCTACCAGTTTCATCAGACTTACTTTCTCTGACACCAGTTAGGTATATATTCTTCTCGTAATGTCTTTGGAATTCCTCTTTGAATGAAAATTTAAGAGAAAGAGAACCTTTTATTTCAATCTTACAATGATACATTACAAGTGAGGCATATCAAGTGCAATTTCAGAATTATGATTTTAAATCTATCAGGGCCATGTACTGATGCTTTTAATGCTTTCACACATACAATAACAATTTATGTCAATAAATACATGTTACGTGCCAACTGCATCTGTATGCAATGTAAAAGGACGACCATTAGATTTAAGGAGAGGGGAGGGGGCTGGCAGATTTTAGAAAGAAATATTCTGTAATCGAAAATGTTGGAAATAAAATATCCGTCCTCGACTGGCAAGAATATAAATAATCTGTCCTTGACTGGTGCTACTCACCATAAACTCCCCATCCCACCCCTCCTTATGAAGTAGAAATTTAGACATTATCAATTTTCCTTTTTTTTGTCTGTCAGACTTTTTCAGTAAAGAAGAAAATAAATAATCTATCCTGGATCATCTTGGCAAGACATATTCTGTCCTAAATAATCTGACTGGAAAAATTTGCCAGCCCCCAAATCTTATGGTTGTTCCCTAAAGCAAGCCAACTCTTTGATCTGTGAGTTGTTGTATCAACACAGAAAAGTTTCACCGGTACTGTTGTAATTTGCTTCTAAATGTTGGATTTCACAGTGAAGTCCTCTTTAAAATTGAAAATACACTGGGTATAATAAATCATAAAAGAATGCACAGAATATATTAATTTAGAGATGAAGATAAGTTGCCCAAAAGCAAGAGAAATAAGGCGATGACGGATTTCACAAATGCAGTAAAAATACCCTTTCATCCTTGATGCCTAGGAGCAGAGCAGAAGATTTTTATAATTTTTTTTATATATAAAATCAACACAGCACCGCTGTAACATCTGTAATTCCTGACACAAGGTCATGAAATTAACATTTTTTGGAGGAAGCACATCATAACTATCCATATTTATCCGCTAAATACCTAAGTAATTAGAAAATGTTCAACAAATTGGTTTTTACAATCTAATCTATAAAGCCGAACCTTGACAGCAAAACCCGACCCTGGGGATATGAAATTCAAAACTACAAATTTCAAAATGTTGACAATTTTTGAAGAGGCACTCTTGTACATTATACGTTTGCACTACATTTGTTTGCTAAACACCAAAGGGCAGAAAACAAGATCTTCAAAAAATTATGCATTTTCAAAATATCATCAAACTAAGCGCCCTCCTCTACCATAACCCCTGGCCATGGGGCCACAAATTTCATAATGTTGGAAGGTTCACCCTTGCTCATCATAACCGTGTGCTTTGTTTGTTTGTATGTTATTTAACGTCCCTCTCGAGAAGTTTTCTCTCATATGGTGACGCCACCACTTGCCGGTGAAGAGCTGGAAATTTTGTCCTATGCTCGGCACTTGCGGCCTTTGAGCAGTGAGGGATTCTTTTCGTGTCAACACTTACTGCGACACGGGACCTGGGTTTATACGGTCTTATCCGAAGGACTGGTTTCCACGCCCCACAGCGACGTAAGGATCAACTCATAAACGCTCTAACCACTGCGCCACGCGGGCGACTCGTGTACTTCGTATTTGGAAAAAAAAAATACAGACTGCTGAGCAGAGCCCCAATATCTATTACTAATGCATTAGCTCTTCTGGTATCCAAATTGGAAGAAAAAAATATCAAAACGTTTTCTTCTCCACAACAGCAAGAGCATCTAGGACATATTGATACTGACCCCCCCCCCCCCCACTTATGTTGTGTAGATTCAAGTTCAGTTGTATTCTGAAACTTTAATACTTTGACAATATGAAGTCAAATTTAGTCATGTGAAAAAAGTGTAAGAACAACCTTGAAATACTGCTGAAAAACAAGAGGGCCAAATTAACAATTCAGGTAAGCAATGTAGACATTTCAACAACTTGTACATTTTATCAACAACAAAAAAAACGTATCCTTTATTTGCAAACCATAGCATTCTCTCCAAGGGGCACACCAGTGTCCATTAATTTCCATTATCTATTGGACATTTTTTCATATGCTCCCCTATCCAGGCCAAGGACACATACTGTGACTACCCAGCATGTTTTTTCTAGACTGGTCCTCAGACCTACATGAAGTGCATTGATTTTTTACCCCCCACCCCCCCCATTCCATATCTGTTCTATGGTTACTCTGTAAATTATAAAAATGAGTAAGATAATACGAATATGGCTATATAAATCAGAATGTTTTAAAATCAGAAATAAGAGGGAAATCATTGCAGATTCAGATACAAAATTGGTTCTGCTACGAACTCCACTGAACCTCTGCGTGACTTCTTTTTAGCTAAGTATGGCGTTAAGAGAAATGGCTTTAACACGTACCCTAAGTTCCCCAGCAGCACTAACAGCTGAACTATAAATAAAAAGGCATTTCAAGCCTTTAAAAACGATTCTATAATGACACGGAAAGAATATACATGGTTAATTCGACCAAATAGTAATTGAATCGATTCCCACTTACAAACCGTCCCTTATAATTCTGCAAAGCTGTTTTAATATTTCACTGACACGAGAGGAGGTACCTAGAGATCGGCGTCAAGCTACATTTAATATCATTCCTGCTTTCAGTAAAGTGGAAAACATTTTGGATGTATAATTACAGACCTGTTTCATTGACATGCATTTGTTATTATCAACATACTGTTGCCAGCAATATTTTGAACCATTTAGGTCTAAATGGCTTCTAAGTAGACTGTCAGCATGGATTTAGAGCTTGAAGAACCTGCGAAACTCAATCACTTACTCTTCGTCATGAATTACTTGAAAATTAACACTTAGGCAGCCAACCCAACTTGATAATTTTAGAATTCTCAAAGGTATTTGACAAGGTGCCTTGCAAGATCTTGCTGAGAAAGAGAACCATGGAATGTGTGGTAACACCTGGAGACTGGTTTCTGCATTTCTCAGCAAAAGAGTGAACAGGTCGTCTTTGATGGAGAGGTACCTGGCCAAATGTCTGTGGTCAGCGGGATTCCACAGGATGTCAGTCCTTGGGCCCCTTCTCTTTTTTTTATTTTTATACACGGCCTACCAGGTTTGACTGCAGATTTCTTTATTACAACATTCAGGGGCGTAGCCAGGGAACTTTTGATGTACACGCCCAAGTAGGCAAGGGGTTTGGGGATCGCCAAATGACTCCAGGGCCCTGGTGGGGATCTAGGTCCCGGAAGCTAGTGAATCTTCGGCGATTTCAATGTGCATATTCGACCCTCCTGATCGCATTTTTATTACAAGACTAGTATGTTACGCTGCCATATTCGAGGTCTGTTCAGTTTTTGTATAAAATGTGGACAAGAACTCAAAAATGAGAAAGAATTTGTCCAGTATAGTTGTATGACGAACCCACTAAAAAAAAAATTAGAAATATTTATTTTTTGCAAAATGATGTGTGTGCTTCAAGAGCATACAAGCATACAGAGAAATTACGCCTGCCTCTCTCTCTTTTCCAAAAATTATGACGTTTGTGCATACAAACGTACGCCTGGCTACGCGCCTGACATTCCACATAAATTTTACATATACCAGTAGCTCGCATACTACATTGTATTATGGTCACTCAATAAGCATAAAGCATGTTATTAATATTTGGAAATGTTTAAAAAAAAAAGAAAGAAGACATTGTTTATAAATTTGCGAATTCATTTGAATACACTAAAACACATAATGGACAATCTCAGAAGAAAAAAAAAAAAACAATTTGTATATGTTTCTATCCGGGTTGTACCTTTGACTTTGATTATTGCTTTTATGTATGGGTTTATTGCAAGATGATGGGTGCTTACTTTGTTATGAGCATACAGATTTGATACCCCACAGGAGATTGAACGTTCACTTTAAATAACTCGCAGTTCTTCCGTTCTTTTGGATTAACAAAAATCTTTCAATATGTCAGCTTTGGCCTTGTTGTTTTTGATGTACCTATACTTCGAATCGGGATTGTCACTTATAACTGAAGTATTCAGAACCGCGTCCTTTACACTTTCGTCCGACATTTTGATAAACAAGTATACTAAACCGAAAATTGTTTATAGAAAGCGTTCCGGTATTGTAAATTTGTGACCCAAGTTTAGTAAATTAAGCATAAAATGCATACCTGGCTATGTATCGATAGTTTTCATTCGATCCTAGTTTTGAAGACAGTGTAAACAAAAGAATTTAAATAATTACGCGGTAGGAATTCAGATACGGCACCGTATTTAGCATCTATTTGGTACTTCCGGTTAGCTTGTCGTAAATAGCAGTGTTAAAAGGAATGGGTTTAGTACAGTGTTTTCAGTAAGAGCCGGCAACCGGCAAAATTAACCGCCTGTATACGAGAAATTTTGCCGCCTATGAAATTTCCGTAATTGGTTTTTTTCGGGGGTTGGTAGGCGAAATCCGTAGATTTCATCGCGACTATCTACATGTTCTAGAGTAACTTTCCTTGAGTGCGCTATTTTTCATGGAAGTTTGATTTGATCCAATACGTACTACAACTACTGAACAAGGCAGTTCAAGGCTAAACTTGCCAGAGTAAAGTTTGGAGAATAAATTTTCAACGAACAATTCCAACCTCATATAAAATTCACAACTCAACGATCGGGATTTATCTCTAGTAACAGGATATGATCAAGATTATTCGGAATTAGGGGCTTCAATGACGCAAGCGTCAGGTATCTAAGGCCTAAAATATCGATCAGGAAAATATATGTTTTTTTTTTTAACATTTACTGTCACTCCACAAGCTAGGTCAAGATTATTACAACAGCAAATATTTATATCTAGACCGATATAATTGTAAGACCTTACAAATAAGTCTTATTCTTTTAAATCGTGACTGAGACGTGGGACAAAGGAATTCTTACAGAATTTCCTCAAATTGAAAATGGAAATTTGTATTCTCGTTTATTTGTGTTAGCTCTTGAAATACAGGAACAGTTAAACTTTTCATATTTAAGAAGGTTTTTATGTACTAGTTTTTGTATTTGTATCCATTTCCTTAATTATTTCGTTCTGACAATTTTGAATAATTTTCCTGACTAGTTAATGTGAAAGGGACTAATTATGCAGCATTTTCAGTATAGTTTAATGAAATTCTAGCACAAACAATTGTCTGTGCTAGAATCTCATACTTAAGTTGTCTTAATGTTTTTACAGACACCTAGTTTTCAGGGGAATAAACTCAGTCTGTCAAAAGTCCATATAACAAATCAGTGAAAGGGTACAAATTGTTTTCTAAATGGCTTAAATATGTAAAATTTGGTATATAGTGATAGAAATTTGAAAAATTTATTTGCCTGAGGGCTAAGAACAAGAGGCCCAAGGGCCTTAACGGTCACCTGAGTATAATACAACAATTTAGAAGTTAAATACACTAATAGATGAAGCTTTGTTGCCCTAAAGCAAGAGAAGTAGGAAGATCAGGATCAACAAAATAATTAGTCTAGTATTCAATATCAACTCATAAATTAAGTTCTAATCTGTCCCCCACTTAACACTATCACCATGCAGACTATTAACAAACTATTAGTGCTTCAGTACTATTTTTAAACCCATATTAAGAGCTCTAGCATTGACCTCTCTTATGGTCTTTGAAGAACTTTCAATAAGATAAGTTATTTTTGTCTCATTTTTATTTATCTATCACTTACAGGTCAACCTGATTATTAAAACTAAGAAAATACTTTTTGAATTATATGATAAACATTCTTGCATAATTATCTTATTCTATTAACCTTTCAAATACATTATTTACAGTGATTAATTATCAAAGGTGAATGGAAAAGGGGAATAACTTCTCTCAGTAGAATACAAATTAATAGAGCCCTGCCCAGGACTAGAATGCTTAGACAAATGGTCCAGATGTTCAAAAATCTGGTAGAAATACGCTTACTTATATCATTTAAACTTTTACTCAGTTTTCTTCCAATATGCCCAGAAGCAGAGAAGAATTTCAAAGGTACAATGCATTTTCACTACAGATTCAACAAAGCCCTACCCTAACACCAGAACCCAAGACCAGGGGTCAAGAAATTTACAAATTTGGAAGAGTAACCCTCATCATCATACTTAAGGACTTCAAAGAATTAACACTTTTCCACCATATTATCAAAAGCCCCCCCCCCCCCCCCCAGTTATGCCACAACCCCTGACCCTAGGACCACAAGATTTAAAAATTCCGTTCGAAGCTCACATTTTCATCATAGCTAAGCAATTTATTTATCAGCTCAATGCTAAGGAGCAGACAGGATTAATTAATGATTAAATAATAGATTTAATGCTTTTCACTAAATAATCAATAGAGCCCCCTCCCCTTCCTGAAGAACCCCAAAAACTGAGGCCATATATTTGAAAATTTTGGAAGAGGCATCCTTGCTTATCATAATCATGAATTTTGAAAGAGGCACTCTTGCTCATCATAACTATGTACTTAGTTACTTTATTTAATACCCAGGAGCACAGAAGAAGATTTTCAAAGAATTAATGCATTTTCACTATATAATCAATAGAGCCCCACCCTAACACCAGAACCCCTGACCCTGGGGCCATGAATTTCACAATTTTGGAAGAGGCACTCTTGCTCATCATAACTATGTACTTAGTTACTTTATTTAATACCCAGGAGCACAGAAGAAGATTTTCAAAGAAATAATGCACTTTCACTATATGATCTATATAGCCCCACCCTGGGGCCAGAACCTCTGACCCTGGGGCCATGAATTTCACAATTTTGGTAGAGGGCTCCCTGCTTATTACAATGATGCCAACAGTTTGACTGCTTGATGTCCTGGAGTAAAAAGATTTTTAAAGATTGCATTATTTTTGTGGTTTTAGCCCCACCCCTCAGGCCCGAGGGGGGGCAGGGACCATGAAATTCACAATTTTTGTTCCCCTTCACCCATATATGCTATATGCCAAATTTGGTTGAAATTGGTTAAGCGGTTTCAGAGAAGAAGCTAAAAATGTTTAAATGTTAACACACGACGCACGCCGACGGACGAGCACGGATAGCAATAGGTCACCTGACTCAGGTGACCTAAAAATGAGTCAAAATTGCCAATTTCCGTTTTCGGTTGGGGGGCTTCGCCTCCCTAGGCCCCCTACCAGGGCTCTGCCCTGGACCCGCTGAGGGCCAGACCCCTCACCGAGATTGGTTTCCTGCTGTTCTATATATATTTCCTTCTGTTGAAAAGCTTATTGAAAACACTGTCCTAGAAGCGTTCCAGTTCTAAGGTAAAAAAAAACCCTTCCATTCAACGAATTTCAAAGCCACACACTCACTAAATTTATTTTAAAAAATCCATCTTTCTTTGAGGTAAGTTGTTGAATTTGATCTTTTTCTACTATTACTGTACAAAGTTTTTTGTATCTTGAATCATAGCTGTAGCAAGATCACATGTACGCTGGTTTAGTAAATAGAATATTACCGATGTATCTGGTGACATTAAATCCGTGGCTGTGTTTGTTGAAGGACATCTGTCTTAATATAGCTTCCATACATGAACAAGAGGCCCAAGGGCCTTAACGGTCGCCTGAGTATAATACAACAATTTAGAAGTTAAATATACTGATAGATGAAGCATTGTTGCCCTAGCCCCCCCCCCCCCCTCCTCAAGAACCCCAAAAACCGAGGCCATATATTTAAAAATTTTGGAAGAGGCATCCTTGTCTATCATAATCATGCACTTAGTTTGTTTAAATAATCTCCAGTAGCAGAGAAGAAGTTTTTCAAAGAATCAATGCATTTTCACTATATAATCAATAGAGCCCCGCCCTAACACCAGAACCCCTGACCCTGGGGCCATGAAATTCACAATTTTTAAAAAGGCATCCCTATGCGTTTAAATAGTCTCCAGTAGCAGAGAAGAAGATTTTCAAAGAATCAATGCATTTTCACTATATAATCAATACAGCCCCACCCTAACACCAGAACCCCTGACCCTGGGGCCATGAAATTCACAATTTTTGAAAAGGCATCCTTATGCATCATAACCATGCACTTAGTTTGTTTAAATAATACCCAGGAGCAGAGAAGAAGATTTTCAAAAAATTAAAGCATTTTCACTATATAATCAATAGAGCCCCGCCCTAACACCAGAACCCCTGACCCAGGGGCCATGGCTTTCACAATTCTGGAAGAGGCCCACCTCCTCATCATAACTATGTACTTAGTTACTTTATTAAATACCCAGGAGCAAAGAAGAAGATTTTCAAAGAATTAATGCGTTTTTCACTATATAATTTATAGAGCCCCGCCCTAACACCAGAACCCCTGACCCTGGGGCCATGAATTTCACAATTTTGGAAGAGGCACTCTTGCTCATCATAACTATGTGCTTAGTTCCTTTATTTAATACCCAGGAGCAGAGAAGAAGATTTTCAAAGAATTAATGCATTTTCACTATATAATCAATACAGCCCCGCCCTAATACCAGAACCCCTGACCCTGGGGCCATGAATTTCACAATTTTGGAAGAGGCACTCTTGCTTATGATAACTATGTACTTAGTTCCTTTATTTAATACCCAGGAGCAGAGAAGAAGATTTTCAAAGAATTAATGCATTTTCACTATATTATCAATACAGCCCCGCCCTAACACCAGAACCCCTGACCCTGGGGCCATGAATTTCACAATTTTGGAAGAGGCACTCTTGCTCATCATAACTATGTACTTAGTAATTTTATTTAATACCCAGGAGCAGAGAAGAAGATTTTCAAAGAATTTATGCACTTTCACTATATGATCTATATAGCCCCACCCTGGGGCCAGAACCCCTGATCCTGGGGCCATGAATTTCACAATTTTGGAAGAGGCACTCTTGCTCATGATAACTATGTACTTAGTTTCTTTATTTAATACCCAGGAGCACAGAAGAAGATTTTCAAAGAATTAATGCATTTTCACTATATAATCAATACAGCCCCGCCCTTACACCAGAACCCCTGTCCCTGGGACGATGAATTTCACAATTTTGGAAGAGGCACTCTTGCTCATCATAACTATGTACTTAGTAACTTTATTTAATACCCAGGAGCAGAGAAGAAGATTTTCAAGGAATTTATGCACTTTCACTATATGATCTATATAGCCCCACCCTGGGGCCAGAACCTCTGACCCTGGGGCCATGAATTTCACAATTTTGGTAGAGGGCTCCCTGCTTATTACAATGATGCCAACAGTTTGACTGCTTGATGTCCTGGAGTAAAAAGATTTTTAAAGATTGCATTATTTTTGTGGTTTTAGCCCCACCCCTCAGGCCCGAGGGGGGGCAGGGACCATGAAATTCACAATTTTTGTTCCCCTTCACCCATATATGCTATATGCCAAATTTGGTTGAAATTGGTTAAGCGGTTTCAGAGAAGAAGCTAAAAATGTTTAAATGTTAACACACGACGCACGCCGACGGACGAGCACGGATAGCAATAGGTCACCTGACTCAGGTGACCTAAAAATGAGTCAAAATTGCCAATTTCCGTTTTCGGTTGGGGGGCTTCGCCTCCCTAGGCCCCCTACCAGGGCTCTGCCCTGGACCCGCTGAGGGCCAGACCCCTCACCGAGATTGGTTTCCTGCTGTTCTATATATATTTCCTTCTGTTGAAAAGCTTATTGAAAACACTGTCCTAGAAGCGTTCCAGTTCTAAGGTAAAAAAAAACCCTTCCATTCAACGAATTTCAAAGCCACACACTCACTAAATTTATTTTAAAAAATCCATCTTTCTTTGAGGTAAGTTGTTGAATTTGATCTTTTTCTACTATTACTGTACAAAGTTTTTTGTATCTTGAATCATAGCTGTAGCAAGATCACATGTACGCTGGTTTAGTAAATAGAATATTACCGATGTATCTGGTGACATTAAATCCGTGGCTGTGTTTGTTGAAGGACATCTGTCTTAATATAGCTTCCATACATGAACAAGAGGCCCAAGGGCCTTAACGGTCGCCTGAGTATAATACAACAATTTAGAAGTTAAATATACTGATAGATGAAGCATTGTTGCCCTAGCCCCCCCCCCTCCTCAAGAACCCCAAAAACCGAGGCCATATATTTAAAAATTTTGGAAGAGGCATCCTTGTCTATCATAATCATGCACTTAGTTTGTTTAAATAATCTCCAGTAGCAGAGAAGAAGTTTTTCAAAGAATCAATGCATTTTCACTATATAATCAATAGAGCCCCGCCCTAACACCAGAACCCCTGACCCTGGGGCCATGAAATTCACAATTTTTAAAAAGGCATCCCTATGCGTTTAAATAGTCTCCAGTAGCAGAGAAGAAGATTTTCAAAGAATCAATGCATTTTCACTATATAATCAATACAGCCCCACCCTAACACCAGAACCCCTGACCCTGGGGCCATGAAATTCACAATTTTTGAAAAGGCATCCTTATGCATCATAACCATGCACTTAGTTTGTTTAAATAATACCCAGGAGCAGAGAAGAAGATTTTCAAAAAATTAAAGCATTTTCACTATATAATCAATAGAGCCCCGCCCTAACACCAGAACCCCTGACCCAGGGGCCATGGCTTTCACAATTCTGGAAGAGGCCCACCTCCTCATCATAACTATGTACTTAGTTACTTTATTAAATACCCAGGAGCAAAGAAGAAGATTTTCAAAGAATTAATGCGTTTTTCACTATATAATTTATAGAGCCCCGCCCTAACACCAGAACCCCTGACCCTGGGGCCATGAATTTCACAATTTTGGAAGAGGCACTCTTGCTCATCATAACTATGTGCTTAGTTCCTTTATTTAATACCCAGGAGCAGAGAAGAAGATTTTCAAAGAATTAATGCATTTTCACTATATAATCAATACAGCCCCGCCCTAATACCAGAACCCCTGACCCTGGGGCCATGAATTTCACAATTTTGGAAGAGGCACTCTTGCTTATGATAACTATGTACTTAGTTCCTTTATTTAATACCCAGGAGCAGAGAAGAAGATTTTCAAAGAATTAATGCATTTTCACTATATTATCAATACAGCCCCGCCCTAACACCAGAACCCCTGACCCTGGGGCCATGAATTTCACAATTTTGGAAGAGGCACTCTTGCTCATCATAACTATGTACTTAGTAATTTTATTTAATACCCAGGAGCAGAGAAGAAGATTTTCAAAGAATTTATGCACTTTCACTATATGATCTATATAGCCCCACCCTGGGGCCAGAACCCCTGATCCTGGGGCCATGAATTTCACAATTTTGGAAGAGGCACTCTTGCTCATGATAACTATGTACTTAGTTTCTTTATTTAATACCCAGGAGCAGAGAAGAAGATTTTCAAAGAATTAATGCATTTTCACTATATAATCAATACAGCCCCGCCCTTACACCAGAACCCCTGTCCCTGGGACGATGAATTTCACAATTTTGGAAGAGGCACTCTTGCTCATCATAACTATGTACTTAGTAACTTTATTTAATACCCAGGAGCAGAGAAGAAGATTTTCAAGGAATTTATGCACTTTCACTATATGATCTATATAGCCCCACCCTGGGGCCAGAACCTCTGACCCTGGGGCCATGAATTTCACAATTTTGGTAGAGGGCTCAATGCTTATTACAATGATGCCAACAGTTTGACTGCTTCATGTCCGGGAGTAAAGAAGAAGATTTTTAAAGATTGCATTATTTTTGGTGGTTTTAGCCCCACCCCTCAGGCCCCGGGGGGGGGGGGGCAGGGACCATGAAATTCACAATTTTTGTTCCCCTTCACCCATAGATGCTATATACCAAATTTGGTTGAAATTGGTTGAGCGGTTCTAGAGAAGAAGTTAAAAATGTTCAAAAGTTAACGCACCACGGAAGACGCACGACGCACGACGACGGACAAAAACAGATAGCAATAGGTCACCTGAGTGACTCAGGTGACCTAAAAGTATACGTCGAAGGCAAAGTCTGTTGTGACTTTTTTTTAGGGAAAGTTTCATGTTAAAATAGAAACACATGACTTTCTGTAGCTTCTCCAATATCCTTCTAGAGCGGATTCGGGTATTATTGAACTGTCGGGAGATACTGAACATTTTTCATCCAATTAAATAATTCGATACCGTATCGATAACGGCACGTGCGATTTTTTCTAGAAGATTTGGTTTTGAATGATCGACAAACTTCACGCTCCAGGTAAGTGAGAACATCGACTTTAATAAGAAAACGTTGCTATTTCTGGTTACTTCCGGTATTTCCATGACGTAGTACAACAATTTATAGAATAACACGTGTATAAATATAGAATGATTACTCGCTTCCTTTTCCATGAATGATCAATTCTGCAATGTAATAACCGGAAGTTAGTGGTGTAAAACTAAATTCGAAACCAAATTCATTGTGTCTTTACGGGATTATCTAGGCAATACGTGTTCAGTAATTGCCTACAATATTATTTGATGTCGGATTTTATTGAACAATCAAACATATTTGAAATAGCATATACAAAAACACACACAGAAGTTATTTTATTAGTTTCTTTAACATTTTAAATAAAAATGAGTTCAAGATAAAATCAAATAAAAAAAAAACACAGAAAATTTTAATAGAATAGATATTAGATAGACACCTTATGAAAAGCAGAATAAGTTCAATTTTTTTTTTTTATTTAAGTGCAAATGAGACTGATGATCTATTTCCTTTTCCTCTTTAAATATAATACAATTTTAAAAGTCTACTAAAATATTTTCTTTTTAAATTGATTAAAATTGGATTTAAAAAGAAAACAAAACATAACAAAACAAATAAACAAATGAGGTCTACAATTTGTCAATTTTCAAATATTTAATATTACAGAATGAGTCGTCAGATTGGAGTTAAACGAAGAAAGCAGTATGATACTAAATTGTTGGAAGAAACAGTTATGCTCATTAAAAATAAAAACATCAGTTTGAACAAGGCTTCAGAAATATACTCGATACCAAAAGCCACTTTATCATATAAAGTTAATGGTAAGCTGCCACTGCTTTGTAAAAGTGGACCTCGTCCAGTTCTTACAGAAAACGAGGAGGCAAAGCTTGCAGACTGGGCATGTAAAATGGCTGCTATCGGGTTTGGGCGAACAAGAAATGAGCTTTTGGATACAGTTCAAAAAATTTTAGAGCGAGATCAACGACCAAACCCATTTAAGAACAATCGTCCAGGAAAGGATTGGTATTATGCCTTTATAAAGAGAAACCCTGTCATTAATGAAAGGACGCCTCAACAGCTTGCAAAGGAGAGAGCTGTGATAACTCCTCAAAAAGTGGAACTGTGGTTCAGTGATCTCAAAAATTATATTGATCTTGACATTAAGGACCCTTCTCTTTGGACTGACCCGTCAAGGTGGTTCAACGCGGACGAGTCAGGATTTCCACTGTGTCCTAAAAGTGGGAAAGTCTTGGCACCAAGAGGGGTTCCAAGTATCTATAATTTTACTTCCTCTGACAAGTCTCAAGTTACTGTGCTAGCTTGCATGTCTGCTAGTGGGCATTTTCTTAAGCCTCTTATTGTATTTCCTGGCCATAGGTTTTCTTATAATCCCCTTGATGGTTTTCCAGAGGCAGTGATGGGTAGGACTGCTACTGGTTGGATGGACAAGGAGCTTTTCTACACATGGATGAAAGATGTTTTCATACCTCATATCAATGTTTCTGGTGTGAAGAAACCTGCTCTTCTGCTTGTTGATGGTCACTCAACCCATCTCACTCTAGAAGTATGTGACCTATGCAGAGAAAATGGGGTTGAACTTAACTGCTGTCTTGCTCATGCTTCCCATATTATTCAACCATGTGATCTGCGCCTCTTTAATTGTCTGAAAGATTCTTGGCGACAAGCAGTTAGGGATTACCAATTACAAAATATTGGTGAATACGTCACAAAAACAAAATTTGCTAGTGTATTTAGAAACGCATGGATGAAATCCACCACCCCAGATGTTGCTGTAAAAGCATTTAAAGAGAGTGGATTGTTCCCATTTAACCCAAGTAAACCCCTCTCCACTGTCAAAATGCAGCCAAGTTACATATTTCAGTCTTCTACTTCTTCTTGTTCAACAGTTTCCTTATCATCACCGAGTGCCTTGCCCCAACGAGATAGTGCTTTAAATTCGTCTGGGAATTCTTCTTGCAACTTGTCAGCAGTTTCTTCCTCCAACATGACTGAGTCTGCTGTTTTACCTTCAGCTTCATCTAGTAAATTGCCAGAATCTGCTGCATTGCCTTCTGCCTCTTATTTCAACTTAACGGGCTCTAATACCCTGCCTTCAGCTTCCAACATGTCGGATCAGTCTGCTGCTTTGCTGTCACCTTCGGCCGGCAACATGATGGTGTCCTCAGAATTGCCTCTAACCAAATCTTTATCCGAGAATGCTGTAGTGCCTTCCAAATCATCTGCACCTCTGGACAAGTCTCCAGCCTGTAACCTGAAAACATCTACAGTATTACATGTAACATCAAATGAAGCTTCATTCTGCAGCTCAACAATGAACACTATGTTATCTACCCCTATGACTGCCTCTTCAACATCATCCTCCGTTTCTCCAGCTTTTGATGAACTCCTTCAAATTCCAGTGGTAAAGACTGGAAAATCTACAAAGAAGGCCTTGCCTCCTCTACCTAAAGCAATAACCAGTGAAAAATTTCGTGAAATTCTTATTGAGAGACAGAAAAGAAAAGACGATGAACAAAAAGCGAAAGAGGCAAGGAAGAAACAGAGAGAGGAAAAGAAGAAAGCTAAAGAGGAAGAAAAAGTCAGGAAACAGAAGGAACGAGAGACGAAAAAAATGTTAAAAAAACAAAAGCAGAAAAAAAGTGGCAAGAAAGGTGGGAAAAAACGAGGAAATGGCGAAATTTCTGAGAGTGATGAGGAATTCGAACCTCCACTAGCAGACAGTGATGATGAAGAAATGTCGACAGATTACACCAGCTGTGCAAAATGCCTTGGAAAGGAAAACAATGACTTTTTTCATGTTGCCTCTATGAAAATTAAGAATGGTTCATAATATTTTTAAAAAATATGACGTAAACAATGACAGTTAGAATAGTTAATAATATTTTTTTTTTAAATATGTTGTAAATAGTTACAGAGAACATTTCCATTTCATATTGATAAATTTAACCAAAATATACAGAAAAAAATAATTTCATTTGTAAATTGTGTCTGAAATTTACATCTTTTTCCGCCCTACGGCAATGTCAAATGCCATGTCTAAACATGTGCCAAAAATGATTCACTTTATACAGTCTTTGAAATGTTGGATTTTTTTCGGAGAATGCCCTCACACGTTATACGAACAATCACACACAGGCCACTGAGATCAACAATCAGTCTGTCGACAATAACGTTGCAGCCACTGTTTCTTTTAAGAATTATTCTCATTGCTAAATTCGATTTTTGATTGGTAATACCTTGTTTATCTGATATTATGGTGCAATATGGCGAACTTTTAAATTATTTGCCATGCTTTATGCTAGTATATTTGAGCCGAAGGCTCAAAGAGCTTAGATTATGACGTGGTTTGTGCTGTGCGTAAACTTTTTAGAAAATAGTCCAGGACCAGGTTCCCTAAAACACTGGTTAAATTTGACCACTGATTTTTGTTTGTTTGTATATTGTTTAACGTCCCTCGAGAGAATTTTTCACTCATATGGAGACGCCACCACTTGCCGGTGGAAAGCTGCAAATTTTGTCCTATGTGATACTCGGCACTTACGGCCATTGAGCAGTGAGGGATCTTTTTCGTGCCAGCACCTACTGCGACACGGGACCTCGGTTTATACGGTTTCATCTGAAGGACCGGTCTGCATGTCCCACAGTGGGATTCGAACTCGCGACGTAAGGATCAACTCCTTACGCCGCGACTCTAGAGCAGGCGCTCTAACCACTGCGCCACGCGGGCGACTTGACCACTGGTTAAGCTAACCATTAGTCACATTATATAACCACTGGCTACTTAACCACTGGACAAAAATCTGTTGCTCAAAGTACATTTGTTGGGGTGGTTAACTTACCAGTGGTTAAATGTTTTAACCTGTGGTTAGTATCCCACAGCGCATTACATTTTTCCGTCTGACTGCTTGAAACAAAAGGTCAAAATGTGAGAACTTTTCTGTTGATGATGTTTTATTTTTAATTGATCAAGTGGGAAAAAAACATCAATCTTATCAAATCTAAACAAACAAATCAAATAACGAATGCACAAAAAATCGGAAGTGTGGAGGAGACAAATCACGGATGCAGTAAATTCCAGGGGAGGAGTTAGTAGGTCAGTGGACAAAGTGAAGGAAAAATATAGAAAGGTGTGTTCAAATGCTAAAGCCATATAATCTCCCAGAAAACCTACAGAGCTAAAACAGGAGGAGGACCACCAGCCCCATCTGTCGACGCAGTTTCACAAACGAGACTTGAAATACAGGCGACTCCATAAATTTCGTTGGTATCGAAGGGGAATTGGAAGTAGGAGGTCTCACAATTAAAGGTAAAAAAAAAAAAATAGGCCCAAGGGCCTTGAATTGCTCTTCAAAAGAAGAGGCCCAAGGGCCTTGAATCGCTCTTCTAATAAACTGTACAACCTATAACTTCTATTTGAAGCCTCGAAGAATCCTGTACATGTATATTTAGATAAAGCCTTGAAATTCCAAACGTAGGTCATCATAACCTACATTATAGATGAAACACTCTTGAGAACCCAAGATGATTCTACGCCAATTAGTACCTGAGAGTAGGTCATGGTCATGGTGACCTATTTATCACTTGTCATTCTCTGAGGATGCATCAAATAACTAAATTTGATGACTCTAAGCCAATAAATTTCTAAGATATTTAATTATAACCATAAAATTTCAAATGTAGGTCACGGTGACCTACTTTTCAGATGACATATTTTGAGGACCCAAGATGCATCAACTGACAATATTTGATGATTTTAAGCCAATTAGTACCCGAAATATATCATTATTATAGCCATATAAATTGAAAAGTAGGTCACGGTGACCTACTTTTCAGTTGTACTCCGAGGACCCAAAATGCATCAAGTGACAAAGTTTGATGATTCTAAGCCATTTAGTACCCGAGATATTTAATTATAGTCATATAAATTGAAAAGTAGGTCACGGTGACATACTTTTCAGTTGACGTTTATTGAGCACAACAATGCACACACAAAAAACATGTCATTATATTTTCTTCTTCATAACAACTGTCAGAGAGAATTATTAAACTTTAATATAATCCGTTTCCCATTCATTTTTTTCTCGATATTCCAGGTTATTTTGGTCAACCCTTTTGTGTACACAAAACTACAAGGAACCCTTTTGTGTAAATAACAATAACAGTTGAAGAAGCCTTTACGCTATTCCTATTAACGATAAGTTATAATTGAGTTATCTTTTTCTTAAAACACAACATGGTACAAATCAATTAATGATTATTTAATTATACCTCACGCAACAAGGTGCGTGAGGAATAATGTTTTTGACCCGTCCGTCAGTCAGTCAGTGTGTCAGTCAGTCAGTCCGTCAGTCCTGTTTTTTGTCAGCGCAACTCCTCAGAAACCGTTGCACAGAATTTTGTCAAACTTTGCAGATATTTAGCACACAATGTGTAGATGTGCACATTACCAGGAAATTCCGATTCCATTATTTTTCTGGGAATTTCGGCACTTTTGAACTTAGATTTTTGGCCATATCTTGAATATAGATGAACAGTTTGTCAGCGCAACTCCTCTTAAACCGCTGCACAGAATTTAGTTAAACTTTGCAGATATTTAGTACACAGTGTGTAGCTATAGATGTGCATATTACCAGGAAATTCCCATTTCATTATTTTTCTGGGAATTTCCACAGTTTTCAACTTAGATTTTTGGCCAGATCTTGAATATAGATTGTTAGTGCAACTCCTCTTAAACCGCTGCACAGAATTTGGTTAAACTTTGCAGATATTTAGTACACAGTGTGTAGATGTGCATATAACCAGGAAATTCCGATTATATTATTTTGCCTTAAGATTTTTGCCTATTATTGAAGATACTTTCAAGCTAGGTAATAAGGAAATCCACTGGAATCAGCTTTTGTAATGAAATTTTATGTGAAATATTTTATGACCTTAAAAGACTCCTATTGATTTTGAGATCAAATTATTAATGATTTAACACACACACACACACACATACAAAATCTGGGATAGCCCCCCCCCCCCCCCCCCTATTGGTGCTTTGCCTTAAATAATTTAAATAAGTACAGTACATAAACAAATTTATATGACTACATCATAATTTTGTTTCCATCAATTATTTAAATGTGTAAATTGTCATGTGTTGGACATGGACTTACACTCATTAACAAATCAAAATCACTGAGGAATGTCAAATTTCAATAACAGTTTGTCAGCATAACTCCTGCACTGAATTTTCTGAAATTTTGTAGGCATTTCAGACATAATGTATAGATTTGTATATTACCAAGAAATTTGGATTCCTTTATTTATGTAGAAACTTCAGCCCAGTTAAATTTGTAACATACAAAGATTTGAATGTACTTATATGCAAGAAGTTTTGATGTGATGATTTTTTGCAAGTAATGCCCCTTTTTGAATTAAACTGTGTATTTAAAATACACTGTGCCATTCATTACGCGTTGCATTGTCAAGTTTTCGGGGAATTTGGGGTTTGTGAGCTTGCTCACTTTTCCTTTCATTTTTAAATGATTTAATGAAAATTAACGTATTAATAAATTATATTCTTTTTTGAGAATTTCACGCACCTATACATCTATCTATCAAATGTTTTTGTTTTACTATAAGTGCAACTTTAAAAAAAAATTAGTTGAAAGGTCTGCAGAATGTTTAACTTGGGTAGTGAATCAGAAGTCTATTCTGTAATCTGTATATTGTGTGTTAACACATTTTATGTAGATATAGCATATAATGTTAGTGGTGATCCTTTGGTTTCAAAGCTTTGAAATAAAAATAGTTAAAAACAGGAATATTCTTATTTCAATATCAATTACAATTTTGATCAGGTATTTTATATAATAAACTGTAAATGGGTTTAATATTACATTAATAAATTTATTGGCAATGAAAATGTTTCATTACTATCGGAACTTTTCAACTCAATTATAAAAAGGTACACTAAACGAAAAAAAAAAAACACACACCAAAAAACAAAACAAAAACAAGAAGTCTCTGTCGGGACTGTAGCTCTACTGGTTTGTATTTATAACAAAGCAAGAGAAAAGTAGCACTTGGACTTGAAACTTTGTAACAGCAATAAATAAATAGTAATCCTTGTTTTACTGTCTTTTTGTTGCAAGATGAATTGCAATCGGACTAAAACTGTAGAAAAAGTAGCCTTTTAAAAGAATTTTAGAGAAATTTTGATTCTAGTTACCATGGCAACATCATTCATCAAAATAAAAAAAAAACTATTATGTATCTCAGTGTAGTCTACTTGCATTCCATGTAATATAAAAATCAGACCAAACTGTAGGCGAAAGTAATATTTTGTTTGTTTGTTGTTTAACGTCCCTCTTAAGAATTTTTCACTCATGCGGAGACGCCACCACTTCCCGGTAGAGAGCTGCAAATTTTGACCTATACTCGGCACTCAGGGCCATTGAGCAGTAAGATATATTTTTCGTGCCAGCACCTACTGCGACATGGGACCTTGGTTTATACGGTCTCATCCGAAAGACCGGTCTCCATGTCCCACAATGGGATTCGAACCCGCGACATAAGGATCAATTCCTTACTCTAGAGCAAACGTTCTACCACTGCACCAAGTAATGTTTTGAAAGTATGTCAAAGAAATTTCAGCTTTTTTGTAACCATGGCACAACTTCAGCAAAATCAAAAAATGGATATACAGAATTATGTATCTCAGTGTAATCTATTTGTGTGCCAAGTTATATTGAAATCGGACCAAAACTGTAGGAGGAGTAGAGATTTGAAAGTATTTCACAGAAATTTCTAATTTTAGAAACCATGGCAACACCATTCCTTGAAATCAAAAACCGATACACAGAGTTATGTATCTTTGTGTAGTCTACTTATGTGCCAATTTATATTGAAATCAGTCCAAAACTGTAGGAGAAGTAGCATTTTTAAAGTACATGTATTTCACAGAAATTTCTATTTTTAGTAACCATGGCAATATTGTTCACCGAAATCAAAAACCGATACACTGAATTATGTATCTTAGTGTAGTATACTTGTGTGCCAAGTTATATTGAAGTCAGACTAAAACTGTAGGAGAAGTAGAATTTTGAAAGTAATTCACAGTGTAACCATGGCAACACCGTTATCGAAATCAAGACGGTGTTGCCATGTGAAATACATTCAAAATGCACAGTGTAACCATGGCAACACCGTTATCGAAATCAAGACGGTGTTGCCATGTGAAATACATTCAAAATGCTACTCCTCCTATAGTTTTAGTCTGATTTCAATATAACTTGGCACACTAGTAGACTATGCTAAGATACATAATTCTATTTATCGGTTTTTGATTTCGATGAACGGTGTTGCCATGGTTACTAAAAATAAAAATTTCTGTGAAATACATTCAAAATGCTACTCCTCCTACAGTTTTGGCCTGATTTCAATATAACTTGGCACACAAGTAGATTACACTGAGATACATAATTCTGTATATCAATTTTTAGATTTTGATGAAGTGTTGCCATGGTTACAAAAAAATTGAATTTCTTTGATATACTATCAAAATATTAATTTGCCTACAGTTTGGTCTGATTTCAATATAAGATGGCATGCAAGTAGACTACACTGAGATACATACATTGTAATTGTCTTAATTGTTTTTTTGATTTTGATGAATAATGTTGCCATGGTACCTAAAATCGAAATTTCTCTAAATTCTTTTAAATGGCTATTCCTTCTACAGTTTCAGTCTAATTGCAATTCACCTTGCCACAAAAAGCGAGTAAAACAAGGATTACTATTTATTCATTACTGTTGCAAAGTTTCAAGTCCAAGTGCTACTTCTCTCTTCCTTAATTGTTATAAGTACAAACCAGTAGAGCTACAGTCTCGACAGAGACTTCTGATCTTTTTTAAGCATTATTGATTTTTTTATCCGTAATTGTGTAGGCATATAGCTCAGCTTTTTCTCAAGTTTCTTTATTCGATAAAAATGTGTTGAGTTTTTAAAGACCCTCACTGTATAATTACATTTAAAACAAATGCTATGCATTGGCATCAATAATATTCTATTCAATACATTTTTCACCTTGATCGTCAAGGATTTAAAAAATCTCTGTTTTGTACGAATCATAGTCCCGAAAGTAGGGTGGATCCACAATAGGGATTTTTTTTTTTTTTTGGATGAAATGCGTTGATACCCAGAATATAGGAATATATATTAAAAGTGTAGACAAGACAATATTGTCATCATGCATACGCATGCACGTGCGCGCGCGTGTAATGCTAAAATGACCAATATACTTGATATTGCCGTAAGATATATTTTTATGAAATGTTTTATTACTAAGAATATAAAAATATATTAAAAGTATACACGAGATGACATGGTTATCATGCACGTGCATGCACGTGCACGCGCGTGTTGTGCGTAAATCGACCAATATACTTGATATAGCCGTAACTTTTGTAATTTTTTTGGAAAGGCTTTGATACTCGGTATTTTAAAATATAACAGTAATGTAGACAAGATAACATGGTCATCAGAGACATGCACTAGTTAGAATAATCTAACTGTGTCTCGGGACAAGCCCTCACTACAGTTAGAATACGTCCCGTATACTTGCAATGTAGCAAATCGGAGTGGATCCACTCCGAAATGATTTTGAAGAATACAAAAAGAGTTGCACTGAAAATACTACCAAATTAATCATAACAAACCTTTTTAAGATTGCATATGCCTTTAACCTAAAAAATAATCAATATAAATACGAAAATTCAACTCATTTTGTCAGCGTTTTTTCCTCGCTTCAAATTTAACGCCATGTTGACATTCGGAACTCTCTGGATTGTTCATAGAAAATGCATAGAGTTCGAGTTATCGCCCGTGTTTATTTTGCAACATTGCCAATACACGGAACGAATTCTGTCGTTAAACCGGGTCCGTAGGACAATATCATTTTAACGATAGAACTATCTAAGACATGCACGCGCGCGCGTGTGCAATGCTAAAATTACCAATATATTAGACATAGCCGTAACTTTTCTATTTTTTGTGAAATGTTTTGATACTAATATAAAGGTGTTTTTATAGTTTAGACGAAATGACATGGTCATCATGCACATGCATGCACGTGCGTAATGATTAAAACGACAAATATACTTGATTGCCTTATTTAATGAAGCTTACAGGGAATAAGACAGCAAAAGGGAGTTGGGGAGCGTTTGTGGAACATCTGTAATGGCCTCTGTTACAACTAAAACTAGTTATTGTTGTTTTTTAATATTAGATTAAAGGCACTAGTAAATATAAATGGGAGCAATCTATATTATAATATATAATTATCATATGATGAATTGAATAGAGCATGTTCAAGTATTATAATTTTTTTTCTTTAGACACAAAGAAACAAATAAATATAAAAAAAAAAAAAGAAACTACAAAACTTGCACGTACAGACAAATTATGTTATTGTGATCAAGGTCATTACATTATATATATGCCTTTACTAATAATTTTGATATCCATCCTTTAAATAATTGATAGTGTATACATTAAGAATAGAGGCATAAAATCTTAATTATGCTACCAGACGATGCTTTTTAAATATTAATAAAAGTGTTTGTTCTTGTGTGTGTGCAAAATTAATAACTTATTGATTTATTCCGTTATTGATAAAAAGGATAGGCTCAATATAGGTGCAGATATTTTTTAATTTTTTTTTGTTATTTATGTATTTATTTATCTATTTATTTTGCACATACCTACTGTTTTACGTTTCTATAATTTTCAAAACAAAGTTAATGAATGTCTAGCTTGTATGACTGACTATTTAAAGAAATTAAAATTTTTTTTTTTTTTGATAAAAAATATTTCTTTCTTTTTTTTTTTGACAAAAAATATTTCTTACTAATCGACAAATTAAAAAAAAAAAACTACTAGATCGATAATTTCATGACCAAAAGTAGGACTTAACTTTCGATTTACGCTCTCCGCTTGGTCATGGTACTTGACGTTTATTTATTTTCTCAAATATATATACCAGAGTTAAGTTTTTGATTCCTCTCTCTGTTCAACAGTTAAGGGAATCGTAAATAAATTAAAACGAAAAAATTAACTCGGGATATTTTGGGTGATTCTTCTCAAGGCCAACATAAAAAAATACGATAAACACAAAACACGATAGAACCTCACGATAAACGGAAAACCTGATAAACGGAAAAACGATAGAAAACGCAAAACCTGATAAAAACGGAAAGCAAGATACGATAGGATACACGCAGGATACAATAGGATAAACGCACGATAGGACACGATGGAAATGTAAAGAAGAACGATGCGGTTACTGTAATCACAGTGAATAATGTACATGTAATTACTGTAAACGTGGAAATTTGACGACATTGTGACTAAATTGACGATTTATCCATTTTCGTCAAAAATTCCACTCGTCAAACTTTATATCAAATATAAAGCGAATGCAAACGACATCGAAGCATATTTTCGTATCGTTATTATGATCAAATTCCATCGTCTTGTTGTCCATTAATATCCAATTCAAGGCACATCTGGTACTCAGATATTAAGAAAAAGTTATTCAGTTATTACTGAAAAAAACCTCAGAATTTTAACTAGCACAAAACTTGTTACCGCTTGTATGCAAGTGCATCGGAGGGTAATATAAGGGTAATAATAAATCAAATAAAAATAAAAATATAGAATACATTTTTCGTTGTGAAAATATTACTTGATCCGCCTCTCACTGCATACAAACTGCGTCAAGTTTTACGAAATGACGTCACATCGACAAGTGCATGACGACCATGCAGTGGCTTGTTTATATCTCGCTATGTCGGATTTAACTAAAGGCAAAACAGCATGTTATAGTAAGTTTTGATGTAGTTTGATGGTCTCCTATGGTTTAAACAATTAAGTTGCTGTCTTTTAAAAAAGGACTGCAATACGTGGACCATATGTATGTGTTTCTACACGAAATTCAAAATTTTTTCTAGATTTAGCGATTTTACAAAGGTGTAATTAAATTTATTTTTTTTAACATGTATCTTGTAATTTTCATCGCTATTTAAGTCTGCTTAATTAGACTGTAATGATAAAAAACCATGACCTTGAAATTATTTGAATATGAAATGTTCAATCTAATTAAAATTAGATGTTTCGAATCCGCTACCGCTTCTCAAAAGAAGCGGTAGCGGATTCGAAACATCTTAATTAGATTGTGAAATGTTGATCTAGGTATCTATTACAATTGTAAACACTGGTGAAGTAGCCTTTAAAATTAATTAACAACAGAATTAAAAGAGGTCTAAGCGTGCAGGTGTCGTAATGGTTGAATTGTAACTCCGTTGGCGGATCCAGGAAAGGAAGGGGGGTTCGGATGTTGTAACCCCATTTATTTTTGCAGAAAGAAGAAAAGAGAGAGAGAGAGTGTGTGTGTGTTTTCTGTAGTGACTAGTATATATATTTTACGTCTAGTATTTTCAATAAAATCAGTACTTCAATTTCTGCTCTTTCTGCTCTCTAGATAGAGTTTTGCTTATTGCCTCCTTGTACTTTCACAACTCCAACCCTGGGCCTCGACCACCCACACGTAACATGAAAGATTTCACTTCGATATCATCGGAAGATTCCGGCGAACGTACATAGCTATTTTTGGACCATCTTCTGAAGTAACTAACCTTAAGAAGTATGCATAAAAGGTCATGAAAGGGAGTATCCATAAGAGAATATTTTTCTCCTTATATTATGGGGATATTTTAATCAATAAAGAGAAAGGTTCAAAATGTCCCCGTAGTATGTTGGGGAGGGGGATCACTTTTTCTTAAAAAATAATCTTTTGTTATAATTTGAATATATTAAGTTTTGATTTGCATATAAAGCTCCCCCGCACTTTTTGTTGCAGGAAGGTTCAAAATACGGACAATCAAACAATTTAAAGAAATCAAAATGTACCGAAAAGTTTAGACGAATCCCCCTCCCCCCGAAATAGTATTTTACAGTGTGGTGCACAGGTTATTATTTTAATTTATTTATTAATTGTTGCTTGTCAACTCTTTTTGGAGGTTGCCCCCTTTGAAAACCATTGCTACGGATTTGAATATAAGTGCCTGCAGTGTGACCTAGAACCCTCCCCCCTTTTCAAAAACTGCTAAACCAGACCCTATACTGGAGCACTTGAGGGTCACGAGTTATCTAAAACGATGCTAAGTTATCGATTAACTCGATCAATTAAAAAAAAAAACACACACAAAATAATTCTGTGTGTGTGTGTTTTTTTTCTCTGTCTCTTTTAAATAACGGAATGGTTAATATACAACACCTGCAATCGTAACTTCTCGGCAAAACAACGTGTTTTTCCGAGCTCGCCAGAAGGTTTGAGAAGATGCGTCGCACGTGTGTAGACCTAGGCTATTTGGTCTAACTTGCAAGCACAGGTGTGTGCACCGTTTGCTGGTGACGCTTAGACTGGTGACGGTATTTGCTACGGACAGGAAGGACTATACACCAGTTTCATAACATGTGCAGTATTTTTACTAATAAAAATTGGAGTAAATTAAAAGTCGAATATCTTGGATATGGGGTAGCCCATATCTATTCTTGTTACAACGACCGTCAATGCATCCATGGATGAGTTCATTGGTTACACTGAAAGGCGTCACAGGTCAACCTTTCGTTAACATTTTCTACAATGGACTGCCTACTTTGAGTGATTGTACTTTCATAGCAAAGTTGTTAAATTTTATTCCCGATTAGCCTATAGCTTTGTCATTTAAAAAAATCGGGCTATTTCGATACATGTAAGGAACTTGACATCTGCACTAGATTTGTACGGAAGATATCCTATCATTGGAAAGATAGATGGTACGAATGTAGCACAGATCTGCAGTACGCAGATTTTTTTGATGTTTCTCCCTCTCCCCCACATGGAAAAACGTTGCTACCGGCCTCTATCAAGCTATATTTGGATTGCTGTCAATCAAATTATTTTGCGAACCTTGATGCACAAAACTAATGTCGGTAAATCTTTTTAAAACCTAGTAGTTGAATTAAGTTTTTAATTCAACATGTTCAAGCTGTTAACCTATATCTATAAAAGTTTTTCCTACTTATTTAAAATGCTTGTACCATAGAATTTAGTTGTATGTAAGGATATTTGTATTAAAGAGAAATTCAGATCTTGTTTACGCCAAAGAATAAATAAATACGATGTGCAGATTTTAAAGCGAGGTTTGCTAATGATTGGCATATTCGAATTCGAAAAGGGCGAATTGTTCTAAGGGCAAGTTGTCTTCGAGGCGAACTCTCTAGCATTCTCGCGCATGCGTAGTCTGAGGTAAGCCCATGGCATCCGGTTTAACCCAGCTTATCTATTTTCTGCTTGGACCTCAGGGTCCACGCAAATAGCAAACAATTTCATTTTGTAGTTTTTTTTAAGAATTGATGGTTTTGTATGATGTCATTGTTAATATTTCCCGTACAAATTAGGCTCCGTCTCCTTTTTGTAGCCTTAACTGTGCTGCGGACGTAACACTGGTACATTGAGAATTTGACTGCCACTGTTGCATGCCGGCAAGTTTTTTCCCCCTTTTCATAAGTGGTGATAATGTAACGTATTTACATAAAAAAACAGGGGTCGCACCTGGTCAATTCCAGGGTTTGGGGTGTTCAACATTAAATGATTAAAAACAGATAGGAATGATTTAAGTGGACTGCCCAAATATACAAATATGTCCTAACCTTATCTAGGTTAACAATAATCAAATGGTAAATCAAAATAACAATCGGAGGCAAGCAACAATACATTCTCTGGTAGTCCTACATGTAACCTAATACTAAAATAAGAGCCCAGTCGCCCTCAGACTATCGTATATACTGTAGGATGCCTTATTCAGGACGGACAATGATAACAGCAGCCTGGACGGACTGGTCAGCCAATGCAGACGAGATCAAACAAACTATGGCTAGCCTCCATACTGGAAGTCAACCTCGTTTGTGGCAGGCCTTAACTGGTTTCGCCTTCCAAATTCTCTCTCTAACTGTAAAACAGGCGAGGAATACTAAACGTGAATACTTTGTTCACTACACTCGTCTTCTAACCTTGGCTGCATCCGAAGAACAACTCCAGACGAATGCGGAGTCTCAGTATATATACCCTACTAATATCACGTGATGTCAACAGTGACTAATTGAGAAATCCGCATGGTCGTACCTTACAATCCCGGAATGATTACACTAATCGAAGTAGTGGGTTCAGTAGTTTGGTCGCCTGTGCATTTTCAAAACTTTTAACAGAACAAATTCTTATATATATATATATATATATATATATATATATATATATATATATATATATATATATATATATATATATATTGAAACGAAAAAGAAACGCAGGGTAAACTTTTAAGGTGAAATAAGGTTATATATTTCAGACGTATTTTCCAGTTATCTTATCTAACATTTAAAATAATCTTTGATAAAAATGTAACCAAGATGTCATTTGATTTTCCCCAATAATTCATGAGTTATTGAAACTCATATGACGGTACCCCCCAAAAGTGAAAAATGAAAATTCTCATTATCCCACATGTCTCCCTCGCGCATCTATCACAGCCTTGATTCTCCTATGCATGGAGTTCATAGTGTGTTTATCCTTCTAATAGGAATATTTTTCAACCCTTCCGAGAAGGCAACCCTTAGTTGATTGAGACCAGCTTCGATATTTTAAACCCTATCGTCCACGTAGTCCCACAGACGTTTGATGCGAAAAAGATAGAGTTGACAGAGACCAGTGAAGTGGAAAAATGTGATTGTTTGCGAGAAAATCTTGACAAACCCTAGCAGCATTGGGAGGGGAGTTACATGCCCCCAAAAAATAGACAAACGAAGCACGCATGCGCGATTTAAAGGAACACTTATGTAAAGTTGACGAGCTCACAAACCAGAATCGCGCTATCGATTTCCTTCAGTTTTGGGGTGAATGTAACGACTATGATGGCCTGCTGTATTAAAAGCAGTTTTAGGGTAGTGTGATGGTGATTATACAGGTGACAGGATGAAAAGCCCGATCTTGACGTGGCGCTGTTACGCGTCAACATCATCGACACGGTTGGTTGGAAACCTTTCTACGCCCTTTCTGAGGACGGGTAAAACGTTCTATTGTGGGAAAATTCACAACAAACTGCACAGTAACCTGTCGTTGCCTTTGTCCTAACTTAGACAATGCAATTGCCAGACCCCATGGTACTTCCGTCAACCTTACTTTGATTTCAAGAAATGCAAATCGACTGTTAATATCGAAAAACGATGTGTATAACTTAAGTGCAGCAAATGGTACTACGAGATGTGTTGAAAAACATGTTGTCATCGATTTGCGCGTGTTTTCGACTTTTTACCACTTTCCTTATATGACGTGATACATTTCACGGTTAAGTAGTTCTGAACACTGATTTTAATGCACAGTAACCAAGATATCCCTCAGACTAATTTTCATAATTTTTCTGTTATACGGTCAAAAAGATTTCGCATGTTATGTTACCCTGCGTTTCTTTTTCCTTTCAGTATATATATATATATATATATATATATATATATATATATATATATATATATATATATATATATATATATATATATATATATCGGCGTGCCTTCACCGTTCGTTCAGTGTGCACTCACCGTTCACAGTTTTGCGTTCACTTCAGCAAACGCTCGCGTTCGTCGTTCACAAAGCATTCAGCGTTCGCTCACAGTTCGTTCACTTTGCGTTCAGTGTTCACTCATCGTTCAGTCTTTGTTTCTTTACTGTCATTCGGAACTCCGAAAAGGACTGCTCTTTCTAAAGGAAAGAAACGAACGTGTGTGCAAGAGTCTACATATGTTTTGAAATTTAATAATAAGCATATCATGCTTTAAAATTCATTATTCATTTGGTAGAGAGATGATAATTCGATTAACCAGCTGCAGAATAATTAGAACAATATTCATTTTTAACACGTTTTTCAGTTACTTTAGAAATTCATGTTAGAACTAGTTATGAGAATTACAGATAGCTAAATATTTACAGTGTCATGTACATTGATAGTGTGGTTAAAATTACATAATAATGAAAGTGCAGTACACGAAAAAAATAGCAACTTTTTTCGGCAGAAATGAAAGGAGATAAGCTTTTCTACTTCACATATAGTTATAGTCTATGGTGAAAGAGAAAAATAAATCCCTTCTTACACCGTAACCATATATGTTGTCTTTCGATCTGTAAGAGCACCTCCCTCCCTTTTTCTTAATCATCTATTTACTGAGTATTTGCAGTATAATTTGATTAACATTAAATATTCAATAAAACAAATTCATTAAAATAAACAAATATTCAACTAAATATACATGTATCTAAGGAAGTTATTTGGCTGGCAATCGTAGTTCAAAATACACGTGCCGGCGGTGGTAAAAGTTGAAATTGGTAGGGTGTGTGCATCAAATTCAAGCATCTTGATTATTACAAGTGTTTTTGACCAATGCACTTTTGTGAGAGATGTTGGAATCAGATCTAGAAATGACAAATAAAATGTATCAAATACTTTGAATTACTAGTTCTTTGCCTTCGGCGTGAAGAGACTTTCAAGGCAATACAATGTCAAATGATTTTGATTAACAGGACAAGCACGTGGACGTCTTGTGAACTTGAACGGGGAAAAAAAAACGATTATGACAGCCAAGCAAATGGATTTGTTAATAAAGAATGTTGCTGTCATTGCCTTATATATTACATAATTAGAACTTGAGAGTGTTTCACTTTGAAGTCATCTTTAGAATGTAGACCGTACATTGATAATTAATTTCCTTATACAATTATTTACTTTAGATCAGTTGATCAATGCCTGACCAGGTCCGTAAAATCACGAGTAGAATGAATTCAAAAGTCAACTAGTAGACTAACTGTTCTTGATCAATTAGAGGTCTTTCCACCTTCTTTAAATTTCATATATTCTTCATATTTAACTCTCTACTGTTTATTTTTATATAGAAGAAACCAGAAATGGCTTGAGAGATGGAAAAAATGAAAATTTTAAAAATTTTGAAATGACCTTGACCTTTAACAAATATTCAAGGTCAAACGTCAAGGGTCACATTGCACTTAACCCCATGCTTCTACGACTTTTAGTTTTAAAGTTATAAGGTTTACTGGTAAGCGCAAAGACGTTAAAGGGCAGTAATTCATATAAGGGGTCACCGGATACTTTCACACTGAATAGATTGAAGTTGTGTCTAAAGACCCTGAATACATTAGTGAAGGTTTCGTGTCTCTGCAGTTTACGATTTGAGAGGAGTAGCGATAACAAGGTTTTTCGCACAGGGGGCAATAACTTTTAAAAGGGTTAAGCTTAGGGGACAAGATTGAAATCTTTGAAATAGTTTTAAAAGTACACATTAAAGATGTTAAGATATACTGTATATGTTGAAAGACAAAAGAGATATAAAAAGAGCTTTATTTCTCATATTTGGAATGACCTTGACCTTTGACCTTGACATAAACTTCAAGGTTTAAGGTCAAAGAATCTAATCCAGTTGGTTGCAAGTCTCTAGGATTTATCGTTTTGAAAATTTTTTATTATTTGTAAACTTCAAAAATTTTCAGGGGCAGTAACTCATAAAAGGGGTCAACGAATGCTTTCGCAACGAATACAATGAAGCAAGTACTAAGTTAGTCGAAGATATTGATGAAGGTTTCGTACCTCTACGGTTTACGGTTTCGGAGGAGTAGCGATAACAAGGTTTCTAGCGAAAGGGGCAATAACTGCGAAAGGGATCATAGGTTGTATCCGCTGGGTCAAATTTGTTCATAACTTTTCATGCCCTTTACGATGAACAAAAAATCTTTTCGATAAATGTCGAAACAAAAAATCAGCGGAAGAAAAAAAATAAGAATAAGAATAATAAGAATAACTAGTAGACTAATTGTTCTTGAACAATTAGAGGTCTTTCCACCTTCTTTAAATTTCATATATTCTTCACATTTAACTCTCTACTGTTTATTTTTTTACAAAAGAAACCAGAAATGGCTTGAGAGATGGAAAAAATGAATATTTTAAAAATTTTGAAATGACCTTGACTTCTGACCTTGAACAAATATTCAAGGTCAAAGGTCACATTGCAACTAACCCCATGCTTCTACGACTTTTAATTTTAAAGTTATAAGGTTTACATGTAAGCGCAAAGACGTTAAAGGGCGATAACTCATATAAGGGGTCACCGGATACTTTCGCGCTGAATAGATTGAAGTTGTGTTTAAAGACCCTGAATACATTAGTGAAGGTTTCATGTCTCTGCGGTTTACGGTTTCAGAGGAGTAGTGATAACAAGGTTTTTCGCACAAGGGGCAATAACTTTTAAAAGGGTTAAGCTTAGGGGACAAGATTGAAATCTTTGAAATAGTTTTAAAAGTACATATTAAAGATGTTAAGATATACTGTATATGTTGAAAGACAAAAGAGCTATAAAAAGAGCTTTATTTCTCATATTTGGAATGACCTTGACCTTTGACCTTGACATAAACTTCAAGGTCTAAGGTGAAAGAATCTAATGCAGTTTGTTTCATGTCTCTACGGCTTATCGTTTTGAAAATTTTTCATTATTTGTAAACTTCAAAAACTTTCAGGGGCAACAACTCATAAAAGGGGGCGACGAATACTTTTGCAATGATACAATGAAGCAAGTACTAAGTTAGTCGAAGACTTTGATGAAGGCTTCGTATCTCTACGGTTTACGCTTTCTGAGGAGTAGCGATAACAAGATTTCTAGCGAAAGGGGCAATAACTGTGAAAGGGGTCATAGGTTATATGCGTTGGGTCAAATTTGTTCATAACTTTTTATGACCTTTACGATGAACAAAAAATCTTTTCAATAAATGTCGAAACAAAAAATCAGCGGAAGAAAAATAATAATAACTAGTAAGCTAATTGTTCTCGAACAATTAGAGGTCTTTCCACCTTCTTTAAATTTCATATATTTTTCACATTTTACTCTATAAAGTTAATTTTTATACCAAAAGAATCCATAAATGGCTTGAAAGATAGAAAAAATGAAAAATTTAACAAATTTGAAATGACCTTGACCTTTGACCTTGAACAAATTTTCAAGGTCAAAGGTCAAGGGTCACATTGCACTTGACCCCATGCTTCTATGCCTTTTAGTTTTGAAGTTATAAGGTTTAATAGTAAGCGCAAATACATTAAAGGGCAATAACTCATATAAGGGGTCAATGGATACTTTCGCACTGAATAGATTGAAGTTGTGTCTAAAGACCCTGAAGACATTAGTGAAGGTTTTGTGTCTCTACGGTTTATGGTTTCGGAGGAGTAGCGATAACAAGGTTTTCAGTAAAAGGGGCAATAACTTTTAAAGGGGTAAATCTTAGGGGACAAGTACGAAATCTTTGAAATAGTTTTAAGAGGACATATTAATGATGCAAAGATATTTAGTATATGTTGAAAGACAAAAGAGATATAAAAAGAGCTTAATTTCTTATATTTTGAATGACCTTGACCTTTGCATATATTATATGGTCAAAGGTCATTGAATCTTATTCAGTTGGTCCCATGTCTCTACGACTTATTGTTTTGAAAATTTTTAATTATTTGTAAACATCAAAAACTTTCAGGGGCAATAACTCATAAAAGGGGTTGACGAATACTTTCGCAATGAAAAGATTGAAGAGTCCCCTCAATTAGTCGAAGTCATTTGTAAAGGTTCCGTACCTCTACGGTTTATGGTTTCGGAGGAGTAGCGATAACAAGGTTTCTATCAAAAGGGGCAATAACTGCGAAAGGGGTCATAGGTTATACGCGTTGGGTCAAATTTGTTCCTAACTTTTTATGACCTTTACGGTCAACGAATAATCTTTTCGATAAACATCGAAACAAAAAATCAGCGGAAGAAGAAGAATAATAACTAGTAGACTAATTGTTCTCGAACAATTAGAGGTCTTTCCACCTTCTTTAAATTTCATATATTTTTCATATTTTACTCTCTGAAGTTAATTTTTATACAAAAAGAATCCATAAATGGCTTAAAAGATAGAAAAAATGAAAATTAAAAAATTTTGAGATGACCTTGACCTATGACCTTGAACAAATATTCAAGGTCAAGGGTCACATTGCACTTGACCCCATGCTTCTATGACTTTTACTTTTAAAGTTATAAGGTTTAATAGTAAGCGCAGAGACGTTAAAGGGGGATAACTCTTATAAGGGGTCATCGGATACTTTCGCACTGAATAGATTGAAGTTGTGTTTAAAGACCCTGAAGACATTGGTGAAGGTTTTGTGTCTCTACGGTTTACGGTTTCGGAGGAGTAGCGATAACAAGGTTTTCAGTAAAAAGGGCAATAACTTTTAAAGGGGTAAATCTTAGGGGACATGTATGAAATCTTTGAAATAGTTTTAAGAGGACATATTAATGATGCAAAGATATATAGTATATGTTGAAAGACAAAAGAGCTATAAAAAGAGCTTAATTTCTTATATTTAGAATGACCTTGACCTTTGACCTTGACATAAATTTCAAGGTCTGAGGTCAAAGAATCTTATCCAGTTGGTTTCATGTCTCTACGACTTATCGTTTTGAAAATTTTTAATTATTTGTAAACATCAAAAACTTACAGGGGCAATAACTCATAAAAGGGGTTGACGAATACTTTCGCAATGAAAAGATTGAAGAGTCCCCTCAATTAGTCGAAGATATTGGTGAAGGTTCCGTACCTCTACAGTTTACGATTTCGCAGGAGTAGCGATAACAAGGTTTCTATCGAAAGGGGCAATAACTGCAAAACGGGTCATAGGTTATACGCGTTGGGTCAAATTTGTTCCTAACTTTTTATGACCTTTACGGTCAATGAATAATTTTTTCGATAAACATCGAAACAAAAAATCAGCGGAAGAAGAATAATAATAATAATAAACAGAAGAAAATCAATAGGTCTTTCCACAGAAAGGTGGAAAGACCTAATAATAATAATAATAAACAGAAGAAAATCAATAGGTCTTTCCACAGAAAGGTGGAAAGACCTAACTAGTAGACTAATTGTTCACAGAACAATTAGAGGTCTTTCCACCTTTCTAAGTGTTTCCATGTTATTTGGGTTGTAAAAAAAGAAGAAGAAGAAGAAAAAATATGTTTCCAGCAGGGCTCGAACTCAAAACCTTTAGCTTGAAAGGCAGGCGCGCTAACCACTACGCCACGGATTCCGATGAAGATGTAGGTAGTAAAATAGTGCTTTAAGAATAATTGCATTGGTTAGACAAGATTGTAATCAGTATTAAATAGTTTTGAGAAACATGTTTCCATATCATTTGGCTTTCAAAAGAAAAAAAAGAAAGAAAGAAGAAGAAAAATACAAGAAAATAAATAAAACTCCAAAATTCGTCTTTTGCTATAGATTTATTGTCGGGCTCGTTTCTCTGTAGAGTTCAAAAGGTCTTCGCGCAGCTCCAAAAAAAGATGTTTTTTTTTTTTTTTTTTTTTTTTTTGCGATTTAGGGGCCAATTTTTCTCTCCTTCCCCTTCTCTCTTCCCTTCTCTCCTTCTCTTTTTTCTCTCTCTCTCCTTTTCTCTTTTTTGTTTCTGTGTTCGCTGACTATAGCCAATGTTTACATAGTTACCATGGAAGTACAATACGTGACGTGTTTTAGTGTGCATATCGTAGTTCTATTTTTATGCATGATGCATTCGAAGGTTTAATTTGAGGTGTTAAATGTTCTGATTTAGTTAAACTACTTAGAAAAGTTGCCGATGAAATAAATCGGACTCGAGGCTAATGGCATGTACTATGTAGGTCGTCATATGGGAAAACTTGGATTGGACTCAAAGCGGCCTGACTGCGGATCCTAAGATTGTTGAAGGTTCAGTATGAAGATTCCTGAATGAAACAAGCTTCCATGTGGGTTATGTTAAATGCAACTATGATAAATAAAATGTTCTACATGCATTTTAAGAAGAAAACAAGATAATGAAAGCGTGTAATAGTTTATTTCATACATTTATATTGGTTTAACCCCCCCCCTTTCATATATTTTATATTTCTCATATTTTGGATGACCTTGACCTTTGACCTTGACCTTAATATCAAGAACAAAAATGCAAGAATCCATTTCAGTTGGTCCCATGTCTCTACGTCTAAGCGTTAAAATTTTTTTCAAGTTTACGTAAACAGCAAAAAAACTCCAGGGGCAATAACTTGTATAAGGATTCGATAAATCCTTTTGCAATGATAGATTGAAAAGCCCTCTCAATTAGTAAAAAGCATTGGTGAAGGTTCTGTATCTCTAAGGTTTGTGGTTTCAGAGGAGTAGCGATAACAAGCTTTTCTTGCGAAAGGGGCAATAACTTCATTAAATGTCATCGCTCGAAGTCGTTGGGTCAAATCTGAAAATCATTTAAGTAGTCGACTAATATGAAAGATGCGTCTCTTCGATAAGTTGCGAAACAAAAAATCAGCGGAAGAAAAATAATAAGAATAATAAGAATAATAATAATAAACAGAAGAAAATCAATAGGACTTTCCACAGAAAGGTGGAAAGCCCTAATGATAAACAGAAGAAAATCAATAGGTCTTTCCACAGAAAGGTGGAAAGACCTAATAACCGTTCATTAAATATAATAAAATTTTACATCATTTTTCATACTCAAGTTATGGTCTCCATCAAACACTCATAATGTAATGTTTTGTAGCAACATATCATAATTATATTTCAACAGTTTAACAATTGTTTAACAAGATTGAAAATACTAGTAATATTGTAAAACAAAAAATACTCAACTATTGACTATTTGACTGTTTCACGATTACTGCGATACTGCTCTTTTGGAGGGCAGAGTGATATAGTTAGGTGAAAGATGAAACAAAATCAATTGATTAATATACGTCATTTAATTATCTGTCAAGAAAAACTTCGCCAGACGTTATTGCCCTGCAAAAAAAAAGAAGTACCGTATTTATCGAGAAAGGGCTATAAAGAAGCTTAGACTCTTCGATTCTGGCGTCTGCATTATTTACGTTACAATAACACATGCTTTATAACGCGCAATTGGATTGGTTGATGAAATTGTAAGCAAATCTATGGTTGGTCAAGACGTAAACCCAAAAAAAACTTCTCGGAATTTCATTTTGAGTTGAACTCACTGTGAGATATACCTCAGGAAAGAGCGTGTAGGCCAGTCAGAGAGCATCAAAATTCCTGACCCCCGGGGATCACGATTTGATCAATTTAGAATCTTCACTACCCCAGGATGCTTCCACATAAGTTTCAGTTTTTCTGGCCCAGAGGTTCTTGAGAAAAAGATTTTTTTCCTACATGTATGTATTTCAATGTAAAAATATGATTTCCTATTGTGGCTCTGTCCTAGCCCCGGGGTCATGATTTGCAAATTTAGAATCTACACAACCCCAGGATGCTCCAACATAAGTTTCAGCTTTTCTGACCTAGTGGTTCCTGAGAAGAAGATTTTTAAAGATATTTTCTATATATTTCAATGTAAAACTTGGATTCTCTATTGTGGCCCCGCTCTACCCCCGGCGGTCATGATTTGAACAATTAAGAATCTACACTACCCCAGGATGCTTCTACATACGTTTCAGCTATTCTGGCCCAGTGGTTCTTGAGAAGATGATTTTTCCTATATATTTCAATGTAAAACTTGGATTCCCTATTGTGGCCCACCCTACCTCCGGGGGTCTCGATTTGATCAATTTAGAATCTACATTACCCCAGGATGCTTCCACATAAGTTCCTCAGCTTTTCTGGCCCAGTGGTTCTTGAGAAGATTTTTCCTACATGTTTATATTTCAATGTTAAACTTGGATTCCCTATTGTGGCCCCACCCTATCCCCGGGGGTCATGATTTGATCAATTTTGAAATATACAATACCCAAGGATGTTTCCACATAAGTTTCAGCTTTTCTGGCCCAGTGGTTCTTGAGAAGAAGATTTTTAAAGATAATTTCTATATATTTCAATGTAGAACTTGGAAACTCTATTGTTGCCCCGCCCTACCCCCGGCTGTCATGATTTGAACAATTTAGAATCTACACTACCCCAGGATGCTTCCACATAAGTTTCAGCTATTCTGGTCCAGCGGTTCTTGAGAAGAAGATTTTTCCTCTATATTTCAATGTAAAACTTGGATTCCCTATTGTGGCCCCGCCCTACCCCCGGCGGTCATGATTTGAACAATACCCTATGATGCTTCCACATAAGTTTCTGCTTTTCTAGCCCAGTGGATCTTGAGAAGAAGATTTTTTAATTAGCCAACCCTATTTTTGTCTTTTCTTGATTATTTCTCTTTTGAAGGGGGCTTGGCCCTTCATTTTAACAATTAACCCCCCCCCTTTCAGCCAAGGATGCTTTGTACCAAGTTAAGCTAAAATTGGCCCAGTGGTTCTTGAGAAGAAGTTGAAAATATAAAAAGTTTACAGACGGACGGAAGGACGACGGACTACGGGTGATCAGAAAAGCTCACTTGAGCTTTCAGCTCAGGTGAGCTAAAAAAAAATATTAAACCTTATGATTGATTGATTTAAGGTCCCATTTGAGAATTTTTCATTCATTGAGACACATTACCTTATACCGGTTAAGGGCTTCAAATTTAGACCTATACATGGCACTCAGGGCCATTGATCAGTGAGGGTTCTATCATGCCATCAGTTTACGTGATACAGGACCTCCGTTTTAAAGGTCTCATCCACAGGCCCTTAGATCGCTTTAAAAAATTATGGTATTAAAAAAAAATAAAGGTATGGAACTCCTTTCATAGGGTAGCCACATTCGCCAATAAAATACCTTTAAATCAAATGATCTTAAACCTTACTTTCTATTCATAACTACCGTTCACGGTAGCTTAGTCGGTAGAGAGCTTGCTTCGTGATTTGGAGATCGTGAGTTCGAATCTCGGCCGCGACTGACCTAAGTCAATAAACCAGAAGTCTCTGACGAGACTGTAGCTCTTCTGGTTGTACTTATAAAGGAAGATAAAAGTAACACTTGGACTTGAAACTTGGAAACTGCAATATATAGAAAAATGATCCTTGGTTTAGTCTCTTTTTGTGGCAAAATTTATCGCAATCAAACTAAAATTGTAGGAGGAGTAGCCGTTTAAAACAATTTTACAGAAATTTCGATTTAGTAAACATGGCAACATCATTTAACCAAAATTAAAAAAAATTATGTATCTCAGTGTTGTCTACTTGTATGCCAAGTTATATTGAAATCAGACAAAAAGTGTAGGAAGATTAGCGTTTTTAATTATTTCAAGAAAATTTCTATTTTTAGTAACCATGGCAACACTGTTCATGGAAATCTAAACCTGGTAAAGAGAATTATGTATCATAGTATAGTCTACTTGTGTGCCAGGTTATACAGAAATCAAACCAAAACTGTAGGAAGAGTAGCATTTTGAAAGATTTTCAAGGATTTTTTTATTTTTAGTAACCATGGCAACACCTTTTATCAAAATCAAACATTGATATACAGAATTTTGTATCTTAGTGTAGTTTACTTGTGTGCCAAGTTATATTGAAATCAGATCAAACCTGTAGGGGGAGTAGCGTTTTGATAGTTTTTCACAGAAATTTCTATTTTTAGTAACCATGGCAACACCGTTCATTGAAATCAAAAACCGATACACAGAATTGACAGTATCTAAGTGTAGTTTACTTATGTGCCAAGTTATATTGAAATCAGACTAAAACTGTAGGAGGAGTAGGAATTTGAAAAATTGTTTACAGACGGAGAGACAGACGGACGGACACCTTACTATCGCATAAGCTCTTCTGGTCTCTGACCTATAGAGCTAAAAATGGGTAGCAACTATTCCTTCGCCATGCGCTCGGCACTTTGAAGTGAAAGTTGATGGTCCTTCCGATGAGACCTTAAAAACTGAGGGCCCGTGTCACGGCAGGCGTTGGCACGATAAAGATCCCTCACTGTTCAATGGCCCAAGGTCAAAATTTGAAGCCCTTCAACGGTATATGGTGACGTCTCTAATAAGTCTATAAGAGTGAAAAGTATTCGAATGGGACCTAAAACAACATACAATCAATCTATTCATAACTATTCACATATAAACAATCTACGTTACTACCAAAGTTCTTTTCGAAATTCCGTATACTTCCCGAGATATGCTGAAATCATATTCCAAAATTGACCTTATTTTTTTAGCTTGGGCTTCTGAATAGTTGCACTACTTAAAAGCGGGAACGACGGGGCGAATTCTTCCCGGAATTTATTCTATACTCTCTGAATATTTGTTTTTTAGCACCCAGTGTGACACTACTCGTGATTAAGAAGACTGGTAAAGTTTAAATAACTGCTTTATTATTACAATCCAAAATGGTAAGTAAACAAACAAAGGTTTAGATCAAAGTCAAAAGGCACTCGAAGTCTCTCTAAACAACAAGGTTCTCCAAAGGTCTCGGAGCCAAGGATGGTAAAAGGCTGCTGATACCAAGTGCGCACCAGGTTTTATACTGGAGGGTACAGAACGAGTGTCACATATTTGGAAACAGGAATCAGATCACATCTTAATGAATATTTAGTTCAACTTCATTGTTCCTCCCACCAAAGCGTTCTTAGGGTAGTTTTAATTAGCATGTTATCGTCATTTCCATATCGGAGAGGATCATGTGTGATCTATGTCCAGCCCACTAGATGCGTAGGAAATATCATATCGTTACCAGATGCAGGTCAGTAGAGTGGTCAGCGCATTCTTGCGTATTGTCCGATTAATTAGAAGTACACATTAGTTTCTATTCCTGACCCTCTCAGCGTGTAGTAAATAATTAGTATACGGTAGTAGTGTCCATTACCAATTAGTGTCTTAGGATGAAAGCGCACTTAAGTATCAACAGATCATAAACATAATCTTCATAAGAATATAAGATAAATACATTTATGAAAATAAAGTGAATATTATTTCACAATCATAATTAATAAATTTTATATTTAAATTTATACTGTCATTGTGTTACATTCCTCCCCAAACCAGAGGAAACATTGTCCAATGTTTTCATAAAGTCCATTCACTATATAACACAATGATTTCACAGTCCATAAATGCATTATCTAGTAAAAGGAAATCCAAGGGAATCCACACGCATATATATTTGAATAATAGTAATCCAATATCATCAATTATATCAAGAATGTTCCTTGTGATCGGTAACATCCAATTAAAATGTTAAATGATAACAATAATGTCCCTTAATAATGGCGACATCCAATAATCGTGTCATCTCTGTAATTCAAAAACGTTAAAATCATCGTTTTTCCTCAGTGGAATCGTGATCGTATAGTGTTTTTAATCTTATTCATATCGTGATCGTATAGTTTTCAGTTTCTTCTCAAATGATATTGCAACTTTCAGCAATATTGTTCTTTAAAGCCTTTCACAGTTAATCAGTACTTGATGTGAGACCGAGACTTGGATACATGGTGTTAATCTTTTGTTGTTGTTTATCAATTTCTGTGGTCTTTTTCTCCTCTGTTTTTGTGTATTTTGGAGTTACAATGAAAGGAGCCGTTACCACTGGTGCAGCCAAATTCTGGATCTTCTCAGCAGTTGGAGATTGTATGTTCGTCATTGTCATCATAGGTGCTGAAGGAACTTTACTGTTGTCTACATCATTGGTCTCCAGAAACGCTGACATTCTAGACTCTGTTTTCTTGGCTGAGATATCATACTTTGATCTATTCTTTCTGGACAACCAACACATGTTTGACTTGACTTATTCTTACACTTGTTTCCAAATTTACAATATACAAATGTTATCATCCCCAAAATCAATGAAATTATAAATCCAATTATGACGTATACCCATGTTGGCCAACCACTTTCAAGCATAGGGACATTTTCAATACTTTGGATTTCGAGAGTAATATTTGGAAATGTGGAATGAAAAGATAACCATAACTTAAATGTTGTTAAATTATAACTATGAAGAAATTCTTCTGATGAAAACTGAATTAAATATTTCAATTAGTTTCATTTCGGAAATATGAAGGAAAAAACAAATAGTCAAAATAAGCAGAGCATGACAACTGTACCTTCAAGAGAAATTGTGTTTGGCTGTTTCTTTTGTCAATTTCCATTCATTTGTGTAACTTTTAAACTATACAATGTTGTAATTTCAGAAACAGAGCAATGACACATACATTTGATGTTTGTTGTACATATTCAGGATTTTTAACGAAACAGAACCCGATGATAGCTATAGGATTTCATCTACACATAATAATATCGTATCATAAACACCATTTATCCATGTACATATTCGCATTTTACACCATTACATAGTTTTCTTCTCTTACTATACCAACTCTAGTTCAGAAAACTTATTCTGAGATGTCGTACCCGGACACGCTACTTACTGCAGCACTAGAGTGCGTACCATTACACGGAAAGATTACTTTTTAAAATAACTTTTATCATAGAATGCTGTTAAATGAGCGGTGACCACTTGAATAAACTTTGACTGAATCTAAAAAAATTGAATTACACAGGTATCATCAATAATTGCTTAAGATTTTTTTAGTTTTCTTATATTTCTTATTTGATAAAACTTTGATCGTTTTAGGTTTTGTTTAATTACATGCATTTACATCCATTTCATCAAAATATGTTAATTCATCGTTTATTTTGTGGTCACTCTCAATATCTGAATTTTCTGAGTCCTCAACAGTCTCTTGTTTTTGTTTCATTCGTTTTGACAATTCCCATAATGGGATGTCGTCTTCTGAAGACCAGTCTTCCCTTTCTTTCCTATATTTACTAACAAGCTTAGCGGTGTTTCATCCTCGGAATCTCCTTCCTCAGATTCATCATTTAATTTCTGAATAGAATTGTTTTGATCGACCTTAACCTCTTCGTCTGTTTCACTCTCAGGAGGTACAACATAGGCAGCTTTTCTTATAGGCTTACTGTCTTCATCCTTTGGTATGTCCCATTCTAATTTAGCGAGCCTTAACAATTCTTTGTGAGTTTTCACGATCCTACCATCTAATTGGTTTTTAATTTACAAGCGATGTTTGTTCAATTACACGGTAAAAGGGCTTCCAATTACTTTGTAATTTACTTTGTTTTTGATTGATTGATTATCATTGTTTAACGCCGAGTCGGCAATATTTCAGCCATATTTCGGCGATCAAATTAAGTGTATATGCTCATTTATGAAGTTTTAGGTTTCTCTGGCGGCCCCCAGTGAGCCTACTCTTTTTCGAAAACCAGAGAAACGATCTTTTTCGTGCCAAGGGGGTTGTTATCCTTGACACGGGGCACCATTTAACGTCCCATCCGACGGACTCAAAAATTAAAAATATGTAAACAGTTAAAATATATATACAAAATTCTTAAGTAATATCATTTTAAATTTTGCAGTAAAAATCAGTTTCATGTAAAAATTCTAAAATTGTATAAACATTTATATTTGCAAAAAGTTCATGCATCGTTTGCACATTGTTAAAAAGTCTACTTCTAGTAGGAGAAAAATCAGTACATTCCAAAAGAATATGACTGATAGTTAACGGACATTCGCATGATATACATTCTGGTTGCAATTCTCTAGTAAGTAAATATTCATGTGTTATTTTTGAATGACCAATACGTATTCTGGAAATAATCACTTCATCTTGACGTTTCAAGCCGAAATCAGATGATTTGTTGACTTTGTTTTCTTTAGCATAAAGCTTACTTGTATCACAAAATTCCCAATAAATTTGCCAGAGTGAATTTACATAAAGTTTAACAAAATACTTCATATCAGTGTATGGTAATTTGAAAAAGTAACGTCATACTGAAGTGCTGTTTTTGCAGCACCATCAGCTTTAGTGTTTCCAGGGATGCCAATGTGACTTGGAATCCAACAAAAGTCCACTACTTTACCTTGATGAGTAAAATGATAATATTGAATTAATATATCTAAAATGTACGGTTGTTCGATGTTCATATTTTTTATCGATTGTAAGCAAGAGAGCGAGTCCGAGTATATTGCAAATTTGTCATCAGAAGAAGATTTAATATATTCAAATGCAAGTTGAATGGCTTCGGCTTCTGCTGTAAAAATAGTAGCTCCATTAGGAAGCCGTGTGGAAAAAACACTTTTGTCAATCACTGCAGCTGCTGCCACTTTGTTTTTATCTTTTGAACCATCTGTATAAATATCGACTGAAGAATTCTTAGAATGTTTTATTTCGGTAAATTTCTGTTTAAAAACAAGAGGATCCCAGCAGGCATTTCAACGTTGATTCAACGTTGAATCAACGTTGCACTTCAACGTTGAATCAACGTTGAATTTTGGTTGCATATGGAAGTTGAGGCAACGTTGAGACATCAACGTTGTTTCAACGTCATTTTTCAACGTTGAATAGACGTTGAAAATAGGTTGAACTTTGGTTGATTTATAGTTGAATTTTGGTTGCAAATGAAAGTTGAGGCAACGTTTAAACTTCAACGTTGTTTCAACGTTAAATATCAACATTGAAAAAGGTTGAACATTGGTTGAAATTAGGTTGACTTTTGGTTGAAATTTTTTGGTTGTACAAATGTTGATATTTGGTTGAAATCACTTGAAGTCATACTGAGTTTTGCTTTATAAACAAATACATTTCACATTCTAATAAAAGGTTTTATTCAAGTTGCGAAATATGTAAGTTGTAATTCAGTATTAAGATTCTGAGTAAATTTATTTTAAACTGTATTTTAAAAACGATGATAAATCCAGGATCCAATCACTGAATCTCTAAAATCACTGTTTAACAAAATTTATCTTCCTGGTGAAAAGGGGGTCACAGTAATCATATCCAGGTTTATCATATCATGCATCTGTCTAAAACTAAGTTCCAGAAAGTGGCGGATCCATTGATTTTAATTCACGCGCATAGTTACATGTCAGTCCCACAAAATGACTTGTCGGTCGGAAAGAAATGAACAGGAAGCTCCATCCTCTAATGCAAAGCCTATTAACAAAGAGATAATGATATGAAAGTCATTTATTTGATAACTTGTTATTTAAAATGATAAAAATATACATAAATGATAATAATAATAAAAAAAACAGACAAAAGAACATGTTCTTATACTTGGAATTAATGAAAAGAATTATATTTGTCCTCGTGTTAAAATTCATAACTGTAACAGTATGATTATAAATAATTATTACTGAAGAAAAATATTAAAAACATGGAGTTGTACATACACAATGTTGCATTCCTTTGTAATTTTCACGGTCGATGAATCTCATCCAATCAGGGCATCAAAGCTGCCAGTGGTTGATGGAACCTTACGGCCCACTGCAAATAAATTGTATACTATATTTTAATTTCATGTGTAAATGAATATCAACCAAACATATAAATACACGAACTAAGGATGTGCATTTCACACTGATTAATTTAAAGAATATTTTATTATGTATAATCATAATAAGGTTGGTCAACAGGCACTAGCTCTCTGTATAATTCCTTTCCATAATACAAGAGTAATGTCATTCATTTACAAGTAAATATTAGTTACATATCATTGAAAAAATAAATATATACATGTGTATATTCAAAAGAAATTTATAAAAATAAGACAAAATAAATAGTAGAAAATTAATTATAAGTGAGCTGATAATACAATATATGTCTGCAGTTTAACATATATGACTATAACTAAAATAATACAGGTATAAATGTGAAAGTTAATAAGAACACATTAATAGGTGCTGGTTCTGTGGTTTGACAATTTAAAAAAAAGAGAAACAATATCATGCAAATCTCTTTGTAGATGTAATGGTGTGTTCCCTGAACGTCTACTCCCTAAATAAACAATATAATTATCACACTCAATTAAGAGGCCCTCTAAGGGGTACGGGTAGAGTACAGGTAGAGTTTACCTGTAGGAATAAACTACCTGCATTTATATGACTGTGTTTAAATTGAAAAAAATAAAAAACAAGATGTGTTTGTGAAACACTGATGCCCCCGTATGGCAGCTTATGGCGAAGGTTAAAGTTTCTTCAAATGCAACTCAAAATCCAGGCCAAAAGATAAGAAATATTGATACCCAAAGAAAGGTCTTGTCTCGAGGAATACACCTGTGAAATTTGAAAGACCTAGATACAACTGTTCAAAAGTTATAGCGAAGGTTAAATTTTTTTAAATGAAAGTCAAACGTCAAGGTCAAGGTCAAAGTGGTTGGTGTCCAAAGGAAGATCTTGTCACAAGGATTACATTTGTGAAGTATGAAAGCCCTAGCACCAACCATTTAAAAGTTATGGCCAAGTTTAAAGTTTTTCAAAAGTAGGTCAAGGTCAAAGGGTCAAAGTGGTTGGTACCCAAAGGAAGGTCTTGTCACAAGGATTACATATGTGAAGTATGAAAGCCCTAGCATCAACCATTCAAAAGTTATGGCCAAGGTTAAAGTTTTTCAAAAGTAGGTCGAACTCCTAGGTCAAGGTCATAAGGTCAAAGTGGTGGTTGATATCCAAAGGAAGGTCTTGTCGCAAGGATGACATATGTGAAGTATGAAAGCCCTAGCTCCAACCATTCAAAAGTTATGGCCAAGGTTAAAGTTTTTCAAAAGTAGGTCAAACTCCTAGGTCAAGGTCAAAGGGTCAAAGTGGTTGATATCCAGAGGAAGGTCTTGTTACAAGGAATACACATGTGAAGTTTGAAACCCTAAGCACCAACTGTTCAAAAGTTATGGCCAAGGTGAAAGTTTTTCAAAAGGAGGTCAAACTCCAAGGTCAAGGTCAAAAGGTCAAAGTTGTTGGTATCCAAAGAAGGCCTTGTCACAAAGAATACACATGTGAAGTTTGAAACCCCAAGCACCAACTGTTCAGAAGTTATGGCCAAGGTTAAAGTCACATAAAATTTTGCAAAAGTAGGTCAAACTCCAAGGTCAAGGTCAAAAGGTCAAATATGATGGTACCCAAAGAAAGGTCTTGTCACAAGGAATACACATGTGAAATATGAAAGTCATAGCTCCAACCAATCAAAAGTTATGGGCAAGGTTAAAGTTGACAACAGACAGACAGACAAACAGACAAACGACAAACAGATAAACAGACAAACAGATAAACAGACAAACAGACAGACAGGACAAAAACAATATACCCCCGGGATCTTTCGATCCAGGGGCATAAAAAATTCTTTTTGCAATATATCCAGTGAAATGAAGTAAATATTTTATGGTATTCAATATTTTTTTTAGATCTATTTTATTAATTTTTATTACTCAGGTTTTCAAACCTGACTCTCTCTCTCTCTCTCTATATATATATATATTTTAAGAACTACCTTCATTTAGATATGAAAAAAGTAGATTTCATTAAGCTAAATATTTTTTCTATTCTATTTATTTTTTTAATCAGTGTTTCAAAGCATCAATTGTTAATATTATAACAATTTAAATGTATTTAAACAGACAAAAAGTCTTTCATGTCATTAAATTTCAATATATCCTAGTCAATGAGTCAAATTTTTTATGGTGCTTAATAATTTTTTATGTCCATTTTTAAATTAAGTTTCAAAGCATTTCCTTTTAATACATTTAGTGAATATTTACCAAGAAGCGTAATATACAATAATTTGACAACAAATCACTTTACTATGAATTTTGAATATAATTTTAACTAACAACATAAATTATGAATAATTGGTAATGAGGCTGATTAGAACAGTTCACTTTGAAAGTTAGATGAATGAAAATCACTGTCAAGGATGTTCTGAATTCGTCCAAGCCATGGTCCAAGCTGTGAATTAAAAAAACACACAAGCTACTAAACGGTATATATACAAGAATGAAATTTCACACAGCATCACTCTTCATCTACACCACCAAGGATGGCAAATGCACAGCTAAACGTGACGTACATTACAAACAGAAAAGGTGGTCACAACTTAGCTTTGCACGGATACATCTACCGAATTCATCGCAGAACAAACACAAGGCTCTTCTGGAAATGCATCGTTGCAGGATGTTCAGCCAGCCTATCAACAGAGAACAACATCCCGCTAGGATTCGGTAGAAGAAATAAAAATGTGTTAATGTGTGAAGCCGTGAAAAAACTCTACATATCCTCCATGTTTAATATACATACATGTATATCAAGCATATATTAAACCAGTGCTTAAAATGTGATGTTGATAAAAAGTGCTCAAAGTGTTACTTAAAATAGTAATGTTTGTAAATATTAAACATACTATCACTTTACATGCATTGTTTCTTAATGTTTGTATTAAAATGTATTGAAATAAAAATGTTTATTATATGAAAAATACTTGTTTAGTGTCTTGAATTATACTTATTATTTAATTAAATAAACTGTGCTTAAGTAAATAATTCTTATGAGAAAAATAAAAGTATTTCATTTAGACTGTTAAATCAAGATAACACAGGTAAAAACTACCTGTGCACCTTAGAGGGCCTCTTAATTGAGTGTGATAATTATATTGTTGATTTAGCAAGTAGACGTTCAGGGAATAAACCGATAAATTCATGAATTCATGAACAAATACTGCAATATTTTGGTTGTAAGTGAGGTTATTGTCTCCATTCAAAATAAGTTGTAAGGAAAAAGGCATTGGTAATTGCAAAGTATAAAAGTTTTGCATGCAGATTACAAATATGCTCACGAAACAAGAATAAAATGACGTATGGGTACTAGAAAATCTAAAATTTCTTCTAAATCCATGAAAAGGAAATTAAACTTACTGAGCAGAAGTTGATAATCTAGCCTTAATCCTTGTGCATGGCGTGTAAAATACATAATATGTGAACAGCAAGAAGACGCGCACTTCTTGTCCATCAGTTGAATTCAAATTTTGACCTAGATAAGCTGCAAACAACTTTTCAGTATCGCTGCCCAGCAAGAAAATTGCATAACAAGGTTATCATGACACTGAAACTGACCAGCTAAAGCTAGCACCACTCCTTATCTGATGCCTTGAAGATAAATTTGGGGAGTGGATCTAAGTAATGTAAACTGAACGGGGTTAATTGTTAGTGTGAAAACTGTTAAACCTTTTTTATACCTGTTTATTTTAATGTTTTTATATTTTGTGATAAGAAAGATTATAGTAATGTATCTAAAACAGTTTCCTGTTTTTCCCTTTTATATAAATGCAACAAAATCACAATCTAATGTAAAATCAGACTTCTTAGATCCGCTCCGTATACATTCTGTGCATAGTATACGGCACGGATCTAAGAAGTCTAATTTTAATTCGATTACATTAATTTGGAATAAATTATTACTTTTATTGATTCTATAGTAACATGAAATTACAGTGAAGTATTGGATAAAGATGTCATTATTTATAAAAAGCTTATCTTAAGAATAAAAAAAGTTTCTCTTTTTCATTTATGTAAAAACATTGCATACAGAATTAATTTACAAATTAACTTTTTTGAAACATGCAATTACAGTGGAGAGTTGAATATAGATGTCATACTTCATATTAACTCATATTTAACATTTTATTACAGTACTGTAAGCACAATTCTTTTGAATGAAATTTAAATAAATTAAATTCATATATATATATATATATATATATATATATATATATATATATATATATATATATATATATATATATATATATATATATATATATATATATAGCAAAAAATTACAATGATTTAGCGTTCAATATTTACCCTTACTATTTTGACCTTGAAAAATAAGGCGCTCATTACCCGTTGTTTCAGCATTAAATTTTCCTCACTTTTTCAACGTTGAAAATATGTTGCATCCTCGATGTTGTTTCAACGTAAAAATATTAACAAACATTCAAAGTTGAAAATATGCTGCATTTTTAACATCGCTTCAACCTTAAAATAACAGGAAACATTCAACGTTGAAAATATGCTGAATCTTCAACGTTGTTACAACGTTGAAATATCGACGAACATTCAACGTTGAAAATATGTAGCATCTTCAACGTTGTTTCAACGTTGTAAAAAGGTTAAGGATTCAACGTTGAAAATATGTTGAATCTTCAACGTTGTTTCAACGTTGAAATATCGACGAACATTCAACGTTGAAAATATGTTGCATCTTTAACGTTGTTTCAACGTTGTAAAAAGTTTGAGGATTCAACGTTGAAATCTCAACGTTGAAACAACGTTGAACTATAGTTGTTCAACGTTGCAACCTATATTCCACCTACTTTCAACGTTGAAACAATGTTGCGTGCCTGCTGGGATTTGTCTCTGATTTCTTAAATTCAGTTATAGATGTATCTACAGTTGGTTTTATTAATTTCCATGGTGGTATTTCAGAAAAGTTTGAGGGTTTTATTACATCCAAAGGTATTTCAGAATCTCTTACGTGTTATTTAGATCTTAGTCCTAAAGGTTTAATACATGATTTACTTTTTTCATATAAATCTTCATATTGCGGATGAAAAACACAATTATAAGCGGGATTTTCAGTATTTGCTTTTAATTTCAGAATGTATTGTAAGGTGAGTTTAATCCTTCTCAAGTCGAGAGGTGGCTCATTTGCTTCGACTTCTAAGCTGTCTATAGGAGAAGTACGAAAGGCTCCTACACACAGTCGAAGGCCTTGATGGTGGATTGCATCAAGTGTTTTTATATAAGAAGTCCTTGCTGATCCATATACAATACAGCCATAGTCTAATTTAGATCTTACAAGAGAGCGATAGAGTTTAAGGAGAGTATTTCTGTCTGCCCCCCACTTTGAATTTGCGATAAATTTAATTACATCTAGTGCTTTTGTACATTTTTCTTTTAGCATTTTAATATGTGATACAAAAGAGAGTTTACTATGAAAGATAACACCTAAAAATTTAAATTCTTTAACAACTTTAATGGGGTTTCCATAAAGCTGTAAATGCGGTTCACCATGGGTTTTCCGTTTGGTGCAAAAATGCACGCAAGCGGTTTTACTTTTTGAGAACTTAAAACCATTCATATCAGCCCAATTTTGAATTTTGTTTAGACTTTTTTGTAATTGTTGCTCAATAGAACTCATGTTTTTGGATTTATAACAAAGAACAAAATCATCAACATATAAACATCCATGCATATCATTTTCTAATATTTCCGCTAAACTATTTATTTTAATACTGATAATGTAACCGATAGAATACTCCCTTGTGGTACTCCCATTTCTTGTTCAAAATTGTTCGAAAAAGTAGATCCTATGCGTACTTTAAAATATCTTTCATTCAGAAAATTCTTGATAAAATTCGGTAAAAGCCCTTTTAGGCCTATATTATGAAGATCTTTCAAAATGCCATATCTCCATGTTGTATCGTATGCCTTTTCTAAATCAAAAAATATAGATACGGCATGCTCCTTGTTAATAAAGGCATTTCGAATATAAGTTTCCAGTCTTACCAGCTGGTCAATAGTACTTCGGTTTTTCCTAAAACCGCATTGTATATTTGTAAGAATATTATTGGTTTCAAGAAACCATATTAAACGTTCATTAATTATCCGTTCCATGGTTTTACACAGACAGCTTGTTAAAGCAATTGGACGGTAATTATTAGGATCTGTGTGGTCCTTTCCAAGTTTTGGTACTGGAATAATTGTTGCTTGTGTCCAGGAAGGTGGAAAATGACCACGTTCCCAGATCGTATTAAGGTTTTACCAAAGGTCAACATGCCCAAAAATTTATTTTTACAACAGCTCCAAAACTACGTGAGGTATAAAGTTAAAACTTTTACAGTTTATAAATATGTCATTGATTAACAGATAGAAAGTATCACTTAAAAACAAATATTTAAAAGAATATATTTTTTGAAAAAAAACTATTTCAAAAAATTTGCATCTTTTAAAAAAAATGCATCTGCTTAATTCTGTACTTTTAGTGAAAACCATCATTGAAGAAATAATATATATTTATCAATGAAGGGCAAGTTGGACGTGAATAGTCTCTGAAAGGCTGTTATTGAAAGCATGACATGTATAAAGACAAGACCCCTGTAAAATCCGCCATTTGCAATGTACTTTCGGTTTCAAATCTTAACATTTGGATAAAATAAACAGGGAAAACAACTTTCCAGAGGCTATCGAAGTCCAACTTGCCTTTCATTGATAAACATATATTGTTTCTGCAATGATGGCTTTCACTAAAAGTACGGAATTAATAAGGTGTATTTTTAAAAAAATGTATGCATTTTTTGAAAAGAATTTTTCTCGATAAATACTTTCTTTAAGTATTTGTTATCAAGTGATACTTTCTATCTGTTAATCAATGATATATCCATAAACTTTAAAAGTTTGAAGTTTATTAACCACATAGTTTTGGAGCTATTGTAAAAATAAATTTTTGGACACGTTGACCTTTGGCAAAACCTTAAATATTTTCAGAAGACATTCTTTACTGATTTTAGGAAGATGTTTTATTATTTGATAATGGATTTGGTCCGGTCCTACCGCTGTATCATGAGCCTTTTCTAGAGATTTTTGCAGCTCATCAATCGTAAATGGTTCATTATAACATTCATTGTTTTCAGAAATAAAATCTAACGTTTCCCTTTCCTTTGAATCTTTATGTTTAATAAAATTAGGGTTTAGTTTGTCTGTTGAGGAATTTACAGCAATTGTATAAGCTATTTTATTTGATATTTCTTTTTTTATCCGTAATAGTCTGATTTCCAATTTTAAGGTGGTGGTACTTTTCGGGACCTTTTCCTTTTATTTTTCTTATAGCATTCCAAACTTTGTGAATAGGTGTATTAGAATTAAGGCTGGAAACAAACTTTTTCCAAGATTTTCGTTTGCTAAAGTGAATAGTTCTACGTGCTTTTGCTCTAAATATTCGAACATTGTTTAGATTTATTGATGTTGATGATTTGTTGAATTGTCTTTCTGCTTTTTTACGAGCTTTAATAGCGTCATTGCACTCTTCCGTAAACCATGGTTTTTTTCATTTTAGGAGAATTAGTCGAGGTTTTAGGTATGCATTCATTTGCGGTATGTATGAGGATTTCAGTGAATTTTTGAATGGGATCAGAATGGTTTTCAAATTTTTCATCGGAAATATTTTGTATACACAAGTATTCAAATTGAGACCAATCAGCTTTATCTAGTTTCCAGTTTGGAACAAAACTATTTTCGGAAGGTTCATTTATTTTGACAATAATTGGAAAATGATCACTTCCGCACAAATCGTCATGTACTGACCATTTAAGATCTAAAAGTAGAGAAGGATCTGCTTAACTGATATCTATTGAAGTATATGAACCATTGCCCGGATGCAGGTAAGTGTTTGAGCCGTCATTCAGGATACAAAGATTATGATGCGATATCAAAGTGGATTATGAGCATTGAAGTCACCCATAAGAAGAAATTGAGTAGGAAGTTGTTGAATTAATTCTGTAAGTTCACAGGACTGTAGTTCGTAATTTGGAGGGATATATACAGAACATAAAGTAATAGTTTTTTCAATGCGTATAGCTACCGCCTGAAGATTGGTTTTCAAAGATAGTTGGCTATGAATATATTTATTGTGGATTGCTATAGTAGAACCACCTGATGCTCTTTCAGTTTGAGCATAATGGTTGTACAAACTATAATATTTGATATTTATTGTATCGGTTTCTTTCAAATGTGTCTCTTGTAAACATATGGCAACCGGGCAATGGTCCTGAATTAATAAAGATAATTCATTAAAATTGACTCTAAAACCCCGACAATTCCATTGTATAATTGTAGGATGATTCATTTCTATTTATCATTAAGGGTTATAGGAGATATTCTCCCTTTATTTTTGGGGGGCGATGCACTACGGACTCGCGAGGAAGAATGGGATGGTGTAAAATCCATCTCCTCGAATACCCCAAATTTATTGTGTAGAGCAAGGGATCTTTTGCCCCTTTGGGCAGCCGATCACTCGATAGCTTCTGCGTATTTTTTGAGGGAGACTTATTTTGCCTCCCAGATTGTTTGGATGTACCTGCAGTCGCAGGCTTTAGTGCAGCCGAAGCTGCAGGTTTTGGTGCAGTCGAAGCTGCAGGTTTTGGTGCAGCGATAGCTGCTGGGCCTGCAGATGCAGGTTTTGAAACTGAATTGCCTTTGTCATTAGATGACGCGGTAACTTTGGTTGTGGAGATCTGTTGAACAAAGTCGTTCTCACAGACCCTTGTTGACTTATCTCTCAATGAGGATGACTTTACAACTGTTGAATATGATGGTAAATTCGGTTTAGGAACGCTGTACATGTTTACAAGTTTTTTGGCCTCTGGGTAAGGTATACGTTTTTCAGCTTTAACTTTTTGTACTTCTTTTTCTTTTTTCCAAATTGGACACTGTTTAGAAGACGCCATATGGTTTTCTTTGCAGTTTTTACATCTTGGGTCCTTCTGGCAACTCTTTCCGTCATGCCCCTCTTCACCACACCTGAAACACGTATCAGAGCCTTTACAATTATTTTGTCCATGCCAAAATCGCTGGCACTTGAAACAACGCAGCGGATTTGGGACAAACATATCAATTTTCATCTGGTACAACCCAACTTTGATGTTTGTTGGTAGTGTTGGCATGCCAAATGTAATTAAGTAAGTATTTGTTGGCTCAACATTTTCATTATTTTTTTTGTAAATCGTTTCACAGAGACCACTCCCTGGGATTCCAATTCAGATTGTATTTCTTGTTCTGGAATTCCATCCAGGTCATGATCCCTGTCAAACAAAATACCCTTGCTTTGGTTAAGTCCACTAGGACTTTTCCAAGAACAGGAATATCAGCTAGTTTTTTCAATGTTAACAAAGATGTCGAATGTTGTTTTTTGGTGACTTCAATGAGAAGAGCACCAGATTTCAATTTTTTCACTGATTTCGGTGTACCAATAATACCTTGTATCCCTTTTTGTATGACGAAAGGTGATACTTTTGTTAAAGGCTTTGAAAATTGATCAGATAGTTGTGCTTCAAGTGTGATGAAGCGAGGCCAGTGTTCCACAACCGAATTGATTTGTTCCTCATTAAATGAGATTTCTAGACCTGATGGGTAGCAACGTTTTTTGGAGGAAGCCATGGTTAGATAAAGTAGTTTCAGAATCCTTCCTCCCCGCCCGCCTCGGAGCGCCAACAAGGGCGATGTCAAATCAAATGGATATCCAGTAAGAATGACACCAAGAGGATACAAAGAAACTATACTCGAACAGAATATATCCGATTGACCCTAAGCCACCGCTCAATATGTATATCAACATGGAAACGTCGGCGTATTGGAAACTTGCAAAAGCAAGACAAGTTATTATAAAGGTATTGCAAATACATCAATACTAAGGCATGTTAGATAAAATCAGCTCGGCGTGACTAGCCGATTGATCAAGTCGGGCCAAACTTGACCTCCCGTCTAGATGAATATGGGGCCAAAGTGGAGTGTTGGTCTATCAGGTGCATTACACCCAGCACCTGCAGACCTCAGCCACCAGGATCCCCTTCTCCACCAACACGGGTCGCAACCCACGGCGAACAGGTTGCCCCATTTAGTCGCCTCATACGACATGCAAGGGGGTGCCAGGGACCTATTCTTATCACCCCGGGTCCCCACGGGGGTCTCTCGTTTGAATCCAATTATATCTTTTCTGAAAAACTTAAGATTTCTCCACATTAACAACTATACCTGGTAGGTCTTATTAAGTGCTCCTGGAATGCATACAGTTTTGAATGCAAGCCACGATCTTAAACTGTTTAAAGCAAAATCGTCGGAGCACTGTAAGGATATAATTTTGCTTTCAAGAGATACATACATATTGCACACTTTCGTATCACTGTAGACAGTTTTGAGTTCAATAATAAACATAGAGAAAAACCAAGGACTTAATGAACGCCCTTGCCATACACCAGCTGTATCATGCGATAAAAAAAAATGTTTCAGACAAATCAAAATGATAGTTAAGGTGTAGGTGTTGTCAATCATGGGGAAAATTTACATGCAATCTAACAACTTGAACTTTCAAAACGGCATAAATGAAAAGTGACGTAAAGTACATATAGGTTTTTATTGTTTTACTAGACAAATAATTATCAGTAAGTAGATATCGGTCAACCCATCAAGATGACTTGGGAATTCTTCCTCGCTTAAAATTTTAATCTTCTTTGGTGCTATAATTAAACTAATGGATTGAATTCTTCAACATGTTGTATTATATAATTTATTTGATCATTTAATCTCCACATTTCTTAAACTAAAACTTTTGTTTCAAAGTTGATAAAACCATAATGAAATTCATTAAATGTATTTTATTTGTCTATATACGTTTATAATTATCAAGGCCTCCAGTGTGTCAGAGCATGCATTTGCATCACATCCGTGAAAAGCTAAAATCAATTAAACATGTATTCTCATTCTCGTAGAAAGATTCCAACCTATTGAAATTTTTATCCCCAGAAAGGGACACGATGTTTGAAATTCAATATTTATGCATGATGGAGATAAGGTTTGCCACCGACAAGGTTTGAAAATCAGAATTTCAAATTTTGGAAATCACTTGCATCAATTTTCAGGTTTATCTAATAGGATGCAATGCATGAAAAGATATTTGGATGATTCCTACTTCAGTCCTTTCTCCGTTCCCACATGTTATACAATTTACAATTCACTTGACCAAAATGTTTAAAAATGGTTAACTTTTTCATTTGACACGTTCATTTTATCTAAAGTCAGAAGCATTTCATATTTAAACAGTTTAAGAGACCCTGCTCTTATTCTTCATATTTTTAAAAGTCCCCCCCCCCCCCGACTTTAAGACCATCAACATTTTTTTACAGATACTTGAATCAGCACAACATGGGATGCTTCAATATGACTAAAATTTTATCATGGCTAAATTTTTGAAACTTTGCTTTTCCCGTATACGCATGTATTAATCTCTGGTATTCACATAAACCATGCGCAGATCCAGGGATTCTTTTGAAAGGGGGAGGGGGAGATAGTCCACATTAGCTCAAAGAATTGTCGGGTAAGTCAATGGAAAGTCATTTTCTGAATTCATTTTTCTTTTGATATATGGGTCTCCTTATCATTTTTCGAGGGGTCCGTTCCATAAGGGGGAGGGGGGGGTCCAAGGTAATAATTTTTTGTTATTTTACATAGGAATTTAATTATTCTGAAAATCCCGGGGGTGTTCCAAACACACCCTTCCTCCTTTGCATGAAAATCATAATTATGGAAAGGAAAACTGAATCCACACAACTTAGAAAGATTTAATGTGGCCTCGATACTCATGAAAATGTTAGTTCTTACAGTCCCTAACTCCCTTGTAAAACTGGTCTTACTCTACCCGAAGGGCTCTGATTTAAACAATCCTGAATGCTGCTATATTGTATAACAGTATATCAGTATCAGACTGTATACCCTAAAGTAAAAATACATGCACCTGTATAAAACACTTATCCAGCTGTTGTTTGTTTGTTTCTTGTTTAACGTCCCTTTTCACTCATATAGAGACCCCACCACTTGCCGGTGGAGGGCTGCAAATTTTGACCTATACTTGGCACTTGGGGCCATTGAGCAGTGAGGGACCTTTTTCGTGCCAGCATCTACTGCGACACGGGACCTCGGTTTATACGGTCTCATCCGAAGGACCGGCCTCCAACTATTGTAAATACAGTAAAACTTGTTGAATCCGGATGTTGTGCATTCCGGCATGTTGTTCAGTCCGGCGTAATATTTTAGTCCCTTGAATTTTCTTTATAATTTATGTTTAATAAATGTTGTGCAGTCCGGATCTTGCCTATTCTGTAAACCGGCCGCTATTTAAAGAACTTACTGCTCATAATTAGTACAAATTATCTCCTCTAATCCGGCCACTTATTTTTACCTGTGCCTGCTGGTCATTAGAGAAGTCTCGCGTGGGGTAATTATTGTCCCGTTAATGATCTATCCTGTATCGACAGTTTAGATTTTAACAAACGTGATAAAAAATTATTAATGGCTCAAGTAAAGCGAGGAGACTCGCAAAAGAATGAGTGATATTTATGGTTGCGTGTAGCATGTCTGTAGAAAAACTTGGAGACTTATTCATGACCTCCTTTCTACTTTCGTTTTGCGTGCACGACGTGCAATTCGAATTACTTCCCTTTGTGTCGCTAGTTTACAACGACCAATGCGACAGAAGATTTTGGTTCAATATTCATTACATGTATAACATTTGAAATTAACAAATGCAGTGTCTAAATATTCAAACATATTAATTTTAAAAGAAAGAAATTAATTAGGAATCTGTCCCTAACAAAATAATATTTACAGCTACGATAAAGTTTTTGAGTGTATTTAAAACATTTAACGATTTTCAAATTTGATAAATGACCAAAAGATATTATATTTCGATACTGAATAAAAGATTTAAACAGAAATGAAAATTCTGAAGAACAAACAGAGTTCAAAACAAACGGAAATAGACGATTTTTTCAAGTGAAACGTAAAAAATGACACATTTGATCAAGTATTTATTTACCACTCTTTGTTGATATCTATGTAATTTTTAACTTGCTATAACGGTTCAATTTTCTCCAATCCGGATGTTGCCTAATCCGGCAAAAAATTTTGGAACCACTGGTCGCCGGATTAGACAAGTTTTACTGTACTCTTTCATAAAACCGTCAACAGGAACCACACACCTGTCCCTCGGGTAAGTTATCGGGAAAATAGTTCCTGTTGCGGGTTTGATAAGAGACTATCCCAATCAAACCATCGGATGAGTATGTATTATAGCTTTCCTAAAGAACAATGTATGGTAAGAGCCGAATTTGGTCCCTAGTTTGATAAAGAAAAAAAGTTAGAATTATAATGGTTGGCAAGTAAAAACTTTAAATGATGCTCGTTTTATCACCAGTATAATTAATTTTCAAAGCGTACATGGATGCCACAAGAGGGTGAGAAAGTGGAACATTCAACCAAATTTCAACTATTATTCTGATGGAATTTCCCCAAAACTGCGATACTTATTACCTCTTAAAATTGATTAAAATTCGAATAAAAATGAGAAAATTCGGAAAGTGATCAATTTCGTGACTTTCCTATTACCTCTACGTATCCCATCATTTAGAATCCAAACTCGTTTTGTAACAAAGCTTTAATGCACTGTTCTAAGATACATCTCAAACCAAGAGCCAGAAAGGGGACATAGCTTATCTTGTCCTTTAAAAATTTCAAGTTTAGAAAGAAGTTTGAGAAAGTAAAATTATTCATTCTAGTTTTCAAAAAATGCAGCGCTGAATTAAGTTACTTCAGCCTGTTATTTAATTAAAATGAATATTAATCACAAGCAGACATTCCATTTACAATATTTCAGTGATATAATACATTTTTTGAGGTCCTTTAGTACAAGCATAATTGAAATATATATTGATGTTAAAAAATGCAAATCATGGCTTATTCATTTCACAAGTGCATATTAAAAGAGGGTCGATATATATGTTTGTCACTTTTAACTTCAATGAACAGTATCAATAAAGTACAGTAAAGCACACTTATAGCGAACATGCTTTTAATGAATTGACATTTACAGCAAAGTGATTTCCATTCCCAACGACTTAAAAATATATTTGACACTTAATGGATATAATGAGTTACGCTGATAATGAAGCAAAATTGTCAGTCCCTGGCACTTCGTTATAAGCATGTTTTACAGTAATTGTAATCAATTTCATTTATTTCTCTTTACATGTACTGTGGAATCATCACTGTTCATGGGGGATCAATCTGTGGATTTTGTGGGTAACCCTTACCCATGGATTAAGTCCCCACAAACAAGTCAAATTTTGGTTACCCTCAAAAATTGACCCCCATAAACAATGATGATTCTACAGTAACTAAAATTCTTATACAGGTTTAAATTAAACATGACATGCTATTAAATACATTTTTCTTTTTTATTCAACAGTTAAATATTTCACAAAATTACCTAACATACAAAATTTATAATTCAGATGGTTAATTGCATAAAAGCTAATTTTCATTTGATTTAAAAGGCAGTGAGCTCACCTGAGTACCACAGTTCATCCTCATATGACAAACTTAAGTTTCCCCCAGAAATGGAACTCTATACAGATTTGTGTGACATGAATTTACAACTGAAGATCTATGTGCTCACTTTCATTATCAAGAATCTTGTTCATAAAAGATAATGAGTCAAAAGTCCAACCAATAAGTCTGACACACAAACTCAAAAATATGATAAGACTTACTATCATTAAGAAAAAAGCAAAGGTGTGCTGGCTAAAAAAAAATAACGTTTTAAAAGGTCCATATACTGTTAAAAAAAAAAAAAAAACCATGTCAATTCATTGTTCTGGTCCTTCATAAAGCTAGAAATATATGCACCATGTCATGCTTGTTATGGTTTTCAAGACTTTTTTTTGCAGGTGACTTCCATGATCAATTTTCTAGTTTGTCAGAGAACATTCTTTGTCATTTAAACACTTAAATGTAGGTACTAGCTCTCACTTTCAAATATCTCAGTCAGTTTGCTTAATTGAGCAATCAAAAACATGAAAACACAGAAGAACAACATGAAGGGTGCCACAGTCTTTTCCATGCCAATCATTTTCTTCAGATGATTAGTCATCATGGTCATTCAATAACTTTCCTTTAGGCTAGCATACGTGTTGAACTGTAAATACCCTGTAATGAAAGAAGTAGTATTATGATTAATTTATTTATTTTAATACTGTACATGTAAAAAAAAAAAATTATCAGGGCAACCCTGGTAAAATTTCTTGCCAATTTACATTAAATTGTCCTAATTATAAAATGGAAGACTAAGTTTGGTGAAGGAGATAAATTTTTTGTAACTCCTGGCTGTCCTAAGGTGGAGTTAGTAAAAATAAAAAAAATTCAAATTCAGTGGGCATACAATTCAGGTATTTATATGTACTTGCAGTAAAAACTGTGTATTCAGAAACCTGTGCAGTCTGTTTCACTGTGAATTCTGACCTTTATTTTAATTTGAACTTTACTCTTTTCTATGTGTTTTGCACTGTGCAATCTGACATCCTGACACACTGTCTAATCTGACACAAAATTTGTTCAGTAGTGAATGTCACATCAGACAGGTTTCACAGGAATTTTTTTTTTCAGTTTTTTTTTGAATTGGTGTAATATACAACTGTGCAATCAAGATGTAAATCATAAACATTTGGCATGACTTTCAAATGACATGCTTGTATGTATCCATTTTAAAGTCATTTACTAGTGATTAAAGTTTCAAACTGGATATCCAATTGGAATATTAAGGTTATGCTCTATTTATACAAAATACCTTTTTTAATATATTCAAGAAGTAAACACTTTTAATACTTACAATACATTGCATTTGCAAGCATCACAAAGGAGTGTTGATCTTTTTTTCTAATGCAGGGGCCTTAGTTATACATTGGAATTGTCATCTCATCCTCTAGGGAGAAAAACATAGTATAATAAATAAATTAGAAATGTTTCAATGTTTCTAAAACACAAAAATGTACTCCATTGAGAACAATGAGAACAAAAAATCAAAGGTCATGATATTTTAGAACACATCATTATTTTGTAACATAAGCCTAGACATATAGAAAGACAGTATAGGGTATTTTCTGTCCTGTAAAATCATTGACCTTGATGCTTCAAAAGTCTATTGGTACTGAATAAATACCCTTAATAATTGTATAATGGTATTGGATTTGATTCCGTTGACCACCCCTGGACTTGACGGTAAAATTCCTGCCAGGGGCAATTAAGAACTTGGGTGGGTTGTGTCTCTGAGGGTGAAGACAATTCAAGGAGGGAGGAATGCATGTACATTTTCTCCTTTCCTGTTACAATTGAAATTATAACAATACTTAGGAAGAAAAGTTATGGCTGAATGAAGAATCAGGCGAGATCCTAGTAGATTTCCCACTGAGCTATAGGAGTGTAACTATCTACCAGTTACAGGGTTGTCCCAAAGACCCGGGGGCCGGGGAATTTCCCCGCATATAATGACATAAAGCCCTAGTAATTCTGGTACCCCCCCCTCAAGCCCCTGTTAGGGGAGGAACCCCAAACCCCCTTCTACTTTTTTAATGCCCCCTGCTATTTCGATTGTTAGGGACAACCCTGAGTTACCAGTTACTGTATATCAGAATAATTGTTTTGCCCCCAGTCAGTTACAGAGCAATAGAGCAATGATTCAGAATACAGTTTTTGTGTCACCTGCAGAGCAAAGTGACACTTGGGGATTGATCACTTTTACCCAGGGTCTGTTTGTCTGTCTGTCCATCCATTAATCTCGCCATCAGTCACACCTTACATGCATATCATGAGAAATGTAAAATGTAAAATTTTGACCTATTGTCATAAGACATTAAAGCTAGACATTCCACCTGACCCTTGACCTTTGATCTCCTTTGGAAAAATACTTTGAAATTAAAACTTTTTAAATCTTTTAAATTTTGAGATAGAGAGTTTCAATAACTAGCATATATATCATATGTTTATGAGCTCATGTACTTTTAAACTGTACTAGATGAAATCCCGCGCAAGCGCGGGGAATTGAATTTACATGTATACCACTACCGACAAAAAATATATTGTAGTTTCTACTGACAGCCTACAGGCTTATAGCAGGAAGAAATACTTTGTTCAAAATCCCGCATAAAGTAGATTTATGTCTCCATCCTATTCCCCCTTTTTGTAAAACTTGAAAAATAATTTCATTAATTGACGTTTTAATTGTGAAACCTGTTATACTATGTTATGGATATTGTACTCAGATGCTCTTATTTCCGTCAAGGATAAAAGCAGCGAATATTACTGATAAATTGATTTTTAGGGGGGGGGGGGTAAAATTCACAGGTACTTGGGTCTTGGTTTATAACTATGTGTGTACCTTATTGATATGTAAAAAAAATGTACTTTACTTTTTTTTTACATATCAATAAGGTACATGCATATTTATAAACCAAGACCCAAGTACCATCTGTAAAAATTAGCTTTTAACACCCTGTGAATAGGCCGAGTATTTGATACAAAGGACTGTATTCAGAAAAAAACCCTGAAATGTATTGATTAAAGCACAAAATTTTACAGCTTTAATTGTATTTGAACAGTACCTTATTCATAAATTTTCTCTTTGCAAGTAAGCAAGATTATTACGAAGTACAAATTGTACTTCGGGTTCGTTGCCACGATGCTCTCAGTAAAGGATGTATACAAATTTTACCAATAAATTTATTAGGAAAACCTACTACATATGTATGTAATAGTCTTTTGATATATAAATATATTCACAACTTACAGTGTTATCAATGATTTACCATTATTTCAATGACCATTCACTCAAAACCTTTTTTTTATGTTCATACAGCTATTATCGCCTCGTTTTCTTTTTTAACATCGGACTCGATGCTGTATGATGTTCTAGAAGCTTCCGTCAATATAAAGATCGGTGAATGATGAAAATAATTTGCACATTTCCCTTTTTAATTGGTTATCACAACTTATTTTCTTTTATATCATTTGAATGAAATTTTGATTGAATAATTCAGTGTTGACGTTTTATGAAATAAATAAACGATTGCTTGTTGTCAGTCTCATTAAAAATTGCCAGTAACTTAGATCCGCCAATCGGAAACGCCACCGTACTCACGTTTTTGCTATTTCATGGCTGTTTATAGAAAATGAAAGTAGACATTTAATTTAATGTACGATACTTACTATGCGAGTGAAATCTGAATATAGTTTACGGACATCATCTTGTATCTAGTATATTGTTAGAGGAGTAAGTAAGAACTCTGGTGCACCCGTTTCGGAGTTTATTTGCAAATTTAATTAATTTATAAGTATAGATAATATACAGTTATTACATAAACTGAAATCTAAATACTAACAAAATACATCGGGATGGGTATAGCAAAATATATTGGACTTCAAATAAAGATGAATGCTTACAATATCAGTAAAGAGAATCTGAAATCTCTCTCTATAGTGATGAATCTGGGAGATTGTACAATTATAATCATTTCTAATTATCTCAGTTTCCTTAATATTTTATGCATAAAGGATTGGGGCATCATATTTTTATTATTTATATGGTAATTGCCATTCTAACAAAGTCTCTCTATCTGTGGATGTTTTTATTTGCAGGTAAATGCATGTACCAATTTAAATGCTAGTAACATAAAAAGCTGACCACTCCTAGATTTATTCAAATCTTTATTGATGCCCTAAAGCATGTCACATATTGAAACACTCTACTTTTTTATATGGTCTATGAATAATCAATTAAGAATCGCATCAATTAAGTACTTTACAAAATGTTTTTTTTTGTTGTAAAGTACATGTATGACAAAATTGTATTCCTAACAATATATTACAGTCACTGTGATAATTTTTACAATATCCTTATGATGTTGTGGCCTTATGACTACAAATGAGGGTTCTGAATTGAACAAACTTTAATCTAGCTGCACCTCCTAAGGATGCTCGCATATATCAATTGGATTAATTGGACTAGTCATGTCCCTGTTTTTTTTGAGAAAACGATTTTTTTCTTCTAATACTCCAAAGTAAAACTTTTATCCCATATCATGGCCCCTATCCATTCCTGGAGGCAATGATTTAAACAAACCTGAATCAGCAATACGCAAGCAGTGATGTTTGCATAATAATATGACAAATCATGGTCCTGTTGCTCTTGAAGAAAAGATTTTTAAACCTTTTTTTCTATATATATTCCCACATAAGATTTTGATACACAATTGTGGCACCAACCTGGGGGCTAGGCTTTTCACAAATTTATATATACATTACTTGAGGATACTTGCACCTCAATATCGATAATCATGGCTGTGCTGTTCTTGAAAAGATTTTAAAACATTTTCCCTATATACAGTAAAACACATTTAGTATGAACACGGATATTGGGAATTTACAAATATAGCTAAGTTTTCTTTTATCCTCAGCTAAATAAATTTTACGAATTCCTTATACGGATATAACGAATTACGGATATAGCGAAGTAAAATCACAGGTCCCAGTGACTTCATTATAACCAGGTTTTACTGTGTATTCTGATGAAAAAATCGACCTCTATTGTGGCCCTCACCCCATCCTCAAGGGCAGTGATTTAGACAAACGTGAATATACACCATGTCAGGAAATGGAATCAAAACTTTCATACAAGTTTACACTTTCTGGTACCCTTCTGGGCTGAACATTAAAATTTTCCGATTGTTTGTGTCCTGACCAGTTCATTTTGTAATAGGACAAGTGGCTCAAGGCCCTTTAAGGTCACCTGAGTTTAAAAAAAAAAACTTGGGCTGCATCAATATATCGATACGTATTGATATTTAAGAATGTATCGCATAGAAAAAAAAACAACTTCCAATAAATATAGGACAGGCAGATTTTCTCATAATTCTCTGAAAAAGTTGGGAATTTCAATCACCAAAGATTATATTTTCACTATTTTGAATTTAAATTGATCAATAACGCTATAATCATTAAGGAGATAGCACATCTAAGATAAATATTATAATATACAAAGACAACTTTATTTTAACATGTTGTTTTTACAGTCATTAAAAGTTTGAATTTGAAGTGTAATTTGTAGAGACAGTGAGACAAGACCTTCAAAATGGGTTATAAAACAATTAATTTTTATAAAATTCATGCATTGAATGATTTAAGAATTTTTTTGATAGACTTGTTAAAGAATCCAATATATCGGATATTGCATTATAAAATATTATATCGTATCCTATCGATTTTTTTCGCTCAATACACAGCCCTAAAAAAACCCTGTGAAAGATCCATGGAATGGTAAATAATTGATATAATAAATAAATAAATAAAATTTATTTCAGACTAGAAAAATATGTCCAAAAGACATGAATGCCCCAACCAGGGTATTTTAATAATGCAACATGAAAGTTTGTATAAGTGTATGATGTTTGATGAAAATATCTTCTGAATCATTAGTTTTTTTTTATAACTGAGATAAATATACACAATAAAAAAATAAAGTCAAAGGTCACTGGGAAGGTAAAGGTAAAAAACAAGGCCCGTAGGTCTTATAGGTCACCTGAATATCATGTAACAACTTTCCCACAACTGAATTAGGTTTGTGTTTTAAACCAGAGGCCATGAAATTAATAATTTTGAAAGAAGTTACTTAATACCCAGGAGCAGAGCAGAGGATTATCAAATAAATACATGTAATGCATTGTGTATAATCAGTAGAGCCCCAAACCCCTGACCTGAAGGCCACACATTTCACACATTTTGGAAAAGGCACCCTTGCTCATCATACCCATGCATTAGTTCATTGGCTTAATACCAAGGAGCAGAAGATTTTCAGTGAATTAATGTATTTTCACTATATAATCAACAGACCTCAGTCCTAACATCAAAACCTCTTACCAAGGGCCCTGAAATTCAGAATTTTGTAAGAGCACCCTTGTTCATAATAACTATGCATTTAGTTTGTTTCTTTAATACCAAAGAGTAGAGGAAAAGTTTTTCAAATCATTGATTCATTTTCACTAAACAAATAGTGCCCCACCCTAAAACCAGAGCTCAACAAAATAGTTAGTCTGGTAAATAGCAACAACTCAGAAACATGTCTGTATCTATATATACCAGTGCTATCTACCGGTACACTTCATTACTTTCACCAAACATAACACAACAGTAGTGCTTTAGCATAAAACACACTATCCACAGAGTAACACCCAGCACCATACCCACACCATATTTGCCTCTCTTTGTCTTTAATTACATGTAAATGAAATTATTTTTGTCTCATTTTTATTCATGCATCTATTATTTATAAGTCTACCAGCTGTCAAATAAAACCTTTGAAAGTACTTTTCATTTCATAAATATTTAATATTTTTGTATTGTCAATTTACCTATCAACGATATTTACATTGATCAATTATCATAAGTGAATAACTTTTCTTAAAGCAGAGTAAATATTCCAGTATTTAAAATTATGATTAAAATATAGCACTACTCTAAATCCAGACCCCGTGACCCAGGGATAATGAATTTCAACATTCGGAAGAAGCATACTTTATCATTATACACATGCACTAAGTTTCTCTGCTAAATACTCAAGAACAACCATAGAGGAAGATTTTCAAATAATTTAATGCATTTTCACTATATGATGAAAAGAGCCCTTTACTAAATCCGGAACCTGATCAAGGGGTAATGACTTACACAATTTTGGAAAAAGTATTCTTGGTCATCATAACCATGCTGGATATTTCCTAATATATATTACAGACCTCTATAAAACTTTGATCACCTTTTGTGGCCCCACCCAATACAGGGGGCCCCAATAACACTATCAGAAGATTTTTTCCAATATAAATTTGAGAAGTCCAAAATATGAAAAATTTACAGACGGACGAACAGCTATACAGACAGACAGATAAATGCTGGATAAAGAGTGATCAGAAAATTTTACTTGAGCTTTAACCTTAGGTGAGCTAAAAAAGTAAACGAGGCCCATGGACCAAAACGCTCACCTGAATTACTAAGTTCTTCAACAGATCCCCCCTTTGTAATACTTATTGCGGCCCCACCCTACCCCGGGGGCCATTATTTCAACAATCTACACTGCTTCCACATAAGTTTCAGCTTTTCTGGCCCAGTGGTCATTGAGAAGAAGATTTTCAAAGATTTTTCCTATATATTTCAATGTAAAACTTTGATTCCCTATTGCATCCCCACCCTACCCCTGGGAGGCCATGATTTCAACAATTTAAAATTTACACTACCCCAGGATGCTTCCACATAAGTTTCAACTTTTCTGGCCCAGTGATATGGGTGAAACATTTACTGAATTTTGTAAATGTTTAAACGAACAGCAATAAACGAAACGATACCGTTTAAAGGTGAGAATATTTTATGTTGAATTTTTATGGCTACTTTCTCATGAAACATTAATTTTGATACACCATTCTTTCACTATAATGTAAGTATGAGTTGTTATTGCTATTTATTTGTTGGTTTTTTATGACTTAAGAACATGAAGCGCATTAAACTCATTCACTTTCTACACCGTCAACCAACATTGCATTAATTGTTTGTTTGGCTACATACCGGACGGAGAAAAGGCATCGTACCATTATAACTTATAAGCATGATAATTTGTACTTTCTTAGCAATAAAAAGCAACAGCAAGGGTTATTTATTTTAGAACATATACTTGGAAAAATAAATCAAAATCATAATATATCGCTAGTATTCACTCCTCCGAAATTGGAATTAAGTATGTTAGACCTCTTGGATTTTAGATAGTTTTGTTTAATATCAAGACATGTTTCCGGTTAGATTAAACGAGAAAACAATATTGTTAACAGTTTGTAAAAGACTGCTTTCTTAGGTAAATATGAAATAAAACAACTTGTGTGTATTAAACTTTATTTCTGATAGACATTGATAATGACCATCATGTAAACGTTTACTCAATTTGAAAACGTTAAGAGCATTTCATTGAAATGTTGCCATTTATACGTGTAATCGTTTCGCCCTTACCCAGTGGTTCTTGGAGAAGAAGATTTTGCCTATATATTTCAATGTAAAATTTTGATACCCTGTTGTGGCCCAACCCTAACCCCGGGGACCATGATTTGAACAAATTAGAATTTACACTATCCCAGGATGTCTTGACATAAGTTTCAGCTTTTCTGGCCCAGTGGTTTTTTAGAAGACGATTTTTTAAAGATTTTTCCTATATAATTCAAAGAAAAATTTTGATTCTCTATTGTGGCCCCACCCTATCCCCGGGGGCCATGATTTGGACAATTTAAAATCTACACTACCCTAGGATGCTTCCACATAAGTTTCAGCTTTTCTGGCCCAGTGATTCTTGAGAAAAAATTGTTAATGACCCCACCCTATTTTTGTCTTTTCTTGATTATCTCCCCTTGAAAGGGGGTTGGCCCCTCATTTTCACAATTTAAACCCTTCACCCAAAGATGTTCTGTACCAATTTTGTTAAAATTGGCTGAGTGGTTCTTGAGAAGTTTAAAATGTGAAAAGTTTACAGATGGATGGACAGCTAGACAGACGGACGAGGGACAACATGTGATCAGAAAAGCTCACTTGAGTTTTCAGCTTAGGTGAGCTAAAAATGTTCAAAGTTTTCATACATAGGTTGGATGACTGCAGACAGATGGATGCCATACAAAATGTGATCAGAAAAAGCTCATTTTGAGCTTTCAGCTGAGGTAACCTAAAAATATGATTTTGCAATATATGTACCACAGTTATTTAGAATTATTAGATTTAATAACATTTTAGTTAATAAAATACAAATATTGACCGATTTCTTTTCTGACCAGAAACTCAAGAAGATGTACATCTCATTCTTTCATCACACAGTTTAAACCAAAATCAATAGCTGGCAATTCTCAATATAATATTTAAGCAATTGTTACATTATCAATAGCATAAATATTTTCTTCTTTCATAGAAAGCCAAGGAAAATTTCTTTTGGGTGGTTGGGTTAATTTCATTTTTCTTCCAAGTGTTGAGGATTATTTATTACCAAATTAGGCCAGCCACCCTTAATTTGAATCAAATAGTCATACTGTAATTGATATAGTGTGAAAATTTACATTCAACATCCCCCCCCCCCCCCCACACACACACACACACACTCACAAACACACATATTCGAGATGGCCATTTTTTACATTAACTTTCTTGCTTGTTATAGTTTTTTTAAATAAGATTTTGTCTTGCTTTTCTTTTTACTGGCTCCTCACCCACCCCCTTTTCCCAACACCTTGAAAAAACGATGTTACGTGCGCGATATGCTAATTACTCCGATAGTCTAGATACGACCATAATTGTTATTAAATAACCGGAGGAACGTTAATGTTTGACAAGGTTTCATGCTTACATTTTAAAGAGGAATTTATTTTGGTTATCTGTAAACTGCAAAACGAAAATAAAACATAACAAAAATGAAAGCAGATGAAACAAATTGAAACGAAACCTATATGTCAAAAAAGGAAATAAAATAAAACTAATCGGAACTAAATCAGACAAAATGACCAAAACGACCATTGTCGTAGCTAGGCTAGAGAACAGCCTTTATGTTTTAGATAATCGCAGCGATTTGGCTCTGTGTATAATATTGTGCTACAATATTGGAAGCAGACTTGGCGTTTTTATACACTAGCCGTACGTTTGTCGTAATTATATGTACATGTATATGTATTATATAGAATAGAATGGTATTAATTCCCAAATCAGTGCCGGAATGGGCATATATATACAACATATATTCAGATTTAATTATACAAACAATACATATATAATCAATTTGCTATAATACATTCTAAATGTTTATTTATCCACTCATAACGGACACAGTAGAGAGAGAGAGATGCATGTTTATTTTTAAATTAAGGTGTATCTTTACCTGCTAATCTAAAATAAACTTACCGATCTACAATCGTTTTCTTTGTGGCATCGACTTTATTCCGGCTATGATTATTTTTCTAATTTTCTTATTCTCTTAAAATAAATTTATGATTTAAAAAAATTGAAAAGGTTTATTTTGATGTTATTAATGATATTTGTACTGGTCTTTAGGTGTAGTGCTCTCCGGCGTAAAGAATATCATGTACATTTAGTTCGACTTGATTAGTATCAGTGGAAGATGTTCTCTCGAAATTAAATTGAATGAAGATTTTTTTTGTTCCGTAAACGTGCGTAAAGGACCAACCTAGCTACATGTATATTGTATCATGTCAGGAGAACATTATTTTATGATTTAAGAAACTACAGAAAATAAAACAAGCGGTTATATTTAAAATTTGAAAGGTGAATTTTTCTGATCACGTGTAACTGTAATTGAGAAACTGTTCATTCTAAATCTTTATAGTGACAATAATAATCAAAATACGTTGTAAAATTTCGTTGATCCGCTATCTATCAATTGAAGTAATATTGTAACAGACACTCTATATCATAACCGAGCATTCCATTTCTTGAAATGATAAAATAATCAACATACTTCAGCTGACTTCTTCTAGTATGTTTTCGATTGGTTTCATTTCATTTCGCACTTTATTCTGATGCGCGGATCAATTTACGCCGTGTGTATTATAACAACATTACCCGTAATTCGATTATCAATTTATTTCCTTTCCGAGTAGTATAAGAAAGTAAGTTTTTTAGACCTGTACCATGGAATAAAAGCACAGAACTACATCTAGTGTTGATTATAAATGACTAATATTAACTAATATACACAGGTAGGGTTTTCTTTCAACGACGATTTTTTCATGCTCTGCAGGCTTCACCGATAGATACTTCGATAATGAACATTTAAAATAAATTTTCTGTTGGTGGATGCTTGCGGAGGTATTTAATATGATCCATTTATGGTAAAAATTATGAGATTTTGATGATTTTTGCCAAAATACGTTAAGACTACGTCATCAATATGACGTCATAAATACCCGATTTCCGGAAGTTTTTCTATTTATGGAATACGCTAATTGTAAATAGTGAAAATTAAGTGGAGTCCAATTTTTAGACTTGCTTTAAAAATACGCATTCTTGGGACTGATTTTGGCACTTTGTACCCCTCCCTCTTTTATTGTTAATTCTTTAACTTGTTGCACCTCCCTGAACTTAAAGGGGCACGTTTTACCTCTAGTAACTCTAGTAATCTTTTCCATTGGCTGTCATAAAATTTGTGTAAATTTTGACACAGAATGTTAGAAACTCAAAATGTGACTAAACATGTGTTTGTGTTATCTCATACCATATAGTATTGACAGATTCTTAAAACATCAGAAAACGTAATTCAAAAAGTAATAATCCAAAAAAAAGTATGTTTTTACATTTTTGCGTTATTACATTCTACGTTGAAATGGACGCAAATTATAATAATATACACTTATTTCATGACTACGAGGGGAACAGTCAAACTGTTGTCCCGAGGTAATGGGGAAGACCTGGGAAACTGTTGCCCGAGGCCGAAGGCCGAGGGCAACAGTTTTCCAGGTCTTCCCCATTATCGAGGGACAACAGTTTGACTGTTTCCCGAGTTGTCATTAAATAAGTGTTTTATTACCTAACTTACTATATAATTTCTTAAAGTAATGATATAAACACATCGACAAAATTTGTATTTTTTCTTAGTATTTTCATGCACTAATAAATTGATGTATACATGTATTGTTTAGTAAACAACATAATGATGACTTAAAGGTTTGAATATAACACGCTGAGTCATACGTTTAAGGCAAAGATCTATAATGAGTGACAGGAGCCTTCATTTTTCCAAGAATTACCATCAGAAAAGGTGTTCTTGGCCTCTTTTTTCAAATGATATTAAATTGAATATATATTTATATGGGTATCAGGATTACTCTTCAAATAATAGTTTTGAATTTATTGCCATGAAAATGCTTCAACTGATAAATAATTCAATATTATAGCTGTAAAGTACGAGAAATTGATTATGACGTCATAATGGATCAGTTCAGCCATGCAACAGTTCATTCTGTGACCGGGTAAACAGTTTTGACTGTTTCATGATGTGCAGAAACGTTAAAATGAATCAGGAAACAGTTCAAAATGCCTAATTATAATTTATATAGTAGGTTAGGTAATAATGCAAAATGTTATGTTCTTGGTTTATTACATCTAACGTCGTTATTTCATTTTGCTCTGTAACAGGGCTACATTATTGCAGTTTAATTAATAAGTAATCGAATGTATATTTATATTAAATAAAAATATAATGGAAAAGGTCATACCAGAATCTGATATCTATCATACTAGCACACATGACATCAAAATATGTTTTAAATAGACACTGTTGTTGTAACAGTGTCTATTTAAATGCGAAATGTAATAACGCAAAATGTAATAAACCTCGATTATTGCATTTTGCGTTATTACATTTTGCATCGATATCAACGCAGAATGTAATAACGCAAAATGTAAAAACATACTTTTTAGGATTATTACATTTTGCGTCGAGATCAACGCTAAATGTTATAACGCAAAATGTAACAACATGGTTTTTGTTGGATTTTTACATTTTGTATTGTTACATTTTGCGTCGAGATTAAGCAAAATTCAACAACATAAAATGTAATTATACCTTTGTTCAGTCAGGTTGAAAATAATTTTCAATTCTGTAGTGGAAGAAAATAAAACAAAAGGAAAAATAAACATATGCTAAACTTTACATTAGATCTGTTTTAAAACCAGTTGATATTCAAATCTTAGGTGTTGCAAATTAGTAAGGTGCGTGTGCACACGTGTGAGTGTGTGTGTATGTGTGTTGATGGAGGGGGGATTTCGTTGATCAGTGTATCAGTTTGATTTTGCTTTTTGATAGGATCAGATATAAAAATTAGAAAAGAAATCTATATTTACTGGCAGGTGTAAATATAGCTGGGAGGGGATTTCTTGTCAATTTCTTACAAATGTGTAACGCGAATAAAAATAAATGTAACAAATAAAAATAAGCAAAAGATATTTAAGTCATTTACAGTGTAATTAGCATGATAAATACATTCAAGTAAATGATATTTAAGTTTGATTCAATATTTATTAAATTTAGTTTAAAAGGGGGGGGGGGGGGTTGTTGTTGTTGAAATTTTAAAAAAATACAAATTTCAATTCTACTCTTTTTTTGAAATCTAATAAGTAAAGCCAATGGTAATACATTAATTCACTAAAGTAATGGTAATGTAATGCAATACTTCAAGAAGCTGGAGTACCAGTAATGTAATATTTAAATTCTAGAAGTAAAGGGTATGTAATGCATTACTCGACAATGCAATTGGTCCAAGTCTGAAATGTATAATGTTTCATATATCATGTTTCATACACATATTTATTACACACCGTGTATCTCACACATCATGTTTGAAACATATCACATTCATTAGACATCTGTCTTTATCCTGCCTCTGATAAAAATATTAAAATTGCATTAGTCGAAAAGAATACTGTATAAAACCATATTATGCTCCCTACCGACATTACAATTGTTAATATATCCCCTCCACGTGACCTACATACAGTATACCACATATCAAGTCAATATACCCCCTACGCGTGCCATACTGTCAAGATCATTGTTTTCATTTAAACACGCAAGGAGCTTAAAAACTAACGTAACATAACAATCAAACGACGTCACAATGTAAACAACACAATTGTTACGGAACGGTTTGCTTAACTCAAAGAAAATGAACTTTATTAAAAATCTTCGACGTAATAAATTCGTTTTGTATACACTTACAGGGGTAATACGGAAATATATGCGGACCCCATAACTCTAAGTGTCTACATATAATAATAAATAATATCATATCATGTTTGGTAAATATCATGTATGTATTATTTCATCTTTGTCACACATCGAGATTGCGCAAGTGAGTTAAGGCGTTTCTATGAAAATGAACTAATTAAAACGCATTAGGACTATACCTATTATACAGAAAAGGTTAAAACTTATTTTCTAAGGCAAACTTGGTACCCGCGACAAGTGATAGCCAGTACACATTATGACGTCATATTATGACGTCATTGCTCTCTACTACACAAAGTTATAAAGAACATCTACAAAAAAAGCTTCGGCGCAAGGGCATACCCTATTTATTTTTACAGAAACAGGGTCTAATTAGAAGCAGAATATTCCAAGGATTTGTGATATTGCTGCACAAATGTCGACAGATCAATTGTTTAGTTACTATTTGTAAAGTTTTGAGTTGAAACGGGGTAAAAATTCACAGTCCAGAATATGTTTCCTCAAATTTTTATCAAACGAGAAAATGCATAGGATTTGTGCAGCACTTTTATTAATCTTTAGAATATTCTTCGCTGTATTATACATTATTTACTTAAAATTAAATAGGGTATGCCCTTGCGCCAAAGCCGTATATTGATGTGTTTTATTACTTTGAGTACTAAAGAAAAATGACGTCATAATATGACGTCATAATGTGCATTAGCTATAACATGCCTTGGGAACTAAGCATGTATAAGAAAATGAATTTAAGCTTTCTCTGTATAATAAATATACCTCTTTTGCATTTTTATAAGCTCATTTGCATAGAAACGCCTATACCTAACCTTAAATCACTTGCGTGATACATATCATGTTTGATAGACCTGTGTCGTGTTTGTTTACTTTTCCACGTAACAAAGAAGAAGGGACGGTTTGGGCTTTATTGTGCCCTAAAAATTTAATGTTTTTAAAAAGTAATGAAATTGGCTCTAATATGAGTTTAGTGGATGAATGACCATTCTGGAAATATGACGTCATTAATTTGGTACATTTCTAGGTTTTAAACAGAAAAAGCCTTAAAATGACTCAGTTTGGGATTATTTTCCTTTAGAACATAGTGTCCGCAGCCGTCGCCCACTTCAGTTTTTGGATATGTTGTGTAAAATGCTTTAACAAATCACAGATCTTAAAATCTTTGTTGGCGATGCATGTGCTCTATGTTTTCTTAAAGAAAATTCCACTGAAAATTGATGTCTTCTGCAACATTTTTAGAAAATACGGAAAAATGCACAGGTTCATGACGTCAATTAGCATTTAGGCGGTCATATGAGAAAAACGATTTGAGTGTTCCTACTACATGGAATTTCATCGATTCAGAAAGCATAAAGTTTATTTCCTTACATCGTTTTCATATTTTAGAAAAATACAGGGCAAGATTTGTATTGAAACAGTACCTGGACCTTTGTTAATTAATATAACGAATATATATTTTAGCATTTGCTTATGTACATACAGTTAAACCTCATTATCTCGAACTCTGTTCGACCTAGAGAAAAAAAACCTCAATATTTTGGAGGATACGAGATATGAAGGGCAAAATACATATTAAGTAATAAGTGGTTGAGACTTGAATAATTACTTCGACATACTCAGCTACGTTAAGGAAGGTTTACATCTGTGATGCACCGTATTGGAAGTTCCATTGTGACGTCATTAAAAATTTAACAAGCGACAAAGATCTATTTAACCACATGATAATGAGTGAATAACAACCTGCATTCATTTATTTTATCAATTATTTATAAAAGCATGTAAAATCACAACATTTGATAACAATGCTGCCGAGTTATAGAAGCAAATATTGTGTCATAAATGACTTCACTAGCCTTGACTAGACGCAGTACAAGTGATCCAGAGGAGTGGATCCATTTGTTTAATAATTACAAAAATGCTTAAATAAATATAAAACCATCGCCAATGTTTAAATCTAATCAATAAAATTAAAAGGAAATAATTTATTTAAAACAATAATGTAGATTATTAATTTATCAAGATGCTATGGGGCTACACAAAGACAGAGAATGTAAAGAATATCGCTTACACACGATAAGTGTATACCTGATTAACCTCAAAAGTGCAAGGGCATAGACTTGACTGTTTGAGCTAAAATATGAAATGTCAATTGCTTATATCATGTATATTTTGAAAAGTACTGAGAGCTGATTCTGTTCGGCATAACATTATTTTTATTCATGACAGAATTTAAGCGAAGTGGAAATTTTGAGCTATTATACGCATTTTCGGCAAAATTACGAGTATTTCCAAAACAGCTAAAACTAGCTTCCAGAACTTTTCGGGAAGCCGATGTAAATCTTTTTTAATATGTATCAATTTTTTTACTCCAAAAAGTGCGTATGCCCTTGCACTAGCCTCATTTTCTACATTCAGCTGAACAATTCTATTTTTATACAAGTCACGTGACACACAGGTGATACATGCGATGTAACTGGTACTGAGTAAGCCACAAACCTATACATTATTGATATCTATATTACCTTTCCTACATGTTTACAAGTACTTTGTTACAAAGATATTTAAAAATAATACATATTAAGATTGTACTAAGATCGCATTTTCCATTTCCTTCCTTAACATACCGAAGTACAAGTGTATATCATCCTTGTTGCAAATCTTTGTTAAACTCCATCATCTCTACATCCATCATCTCTAAGTTTTAAGCCATTAATAGTGAAGACGAACAATTTTCTACTATAATGCCCTCTTGAACTTTTTGTATTTCAGCGATTTAGATTTGTATAGAATAAACAGGAATTTCATTATAAAAAGCTACCCCTATATTTATATACATGTACACGGACAATAGAACGTAAGACTCCCTTGAATGAAATACAACTTTAATCACAGGGAGAAGTCAGAAATTTAATATATTTTAAAAAGGATATGTTTTCACACGTGAATAAACTTCTGAGAAAAGTATATTTCTCTCTGTATTTGCCTTTGAATTAGCAAGATATCTCAGAACGGTGGGAAAGGTTATGAATAAGTTGTTCTTTAATAAAAAAAAATCAATTAGATTTAAGAGTGTCATGCTTGCGTACTTATACTAGCTTTATTTGTCCCCTATCAATGAAATCTGTAGCGACATTCTTTTTTTCCTCGAAGCCTGTTTCCGTCCATCCTCGCAAGCCAGGGGTCCTGAGTCAACACGTTGCCTTTGGAGGCATATTTCATTCAATATTTGTGGGTTGACTGTAACGACGTCTTTCGGAAAAATTACAAATCTTGATCGTTTTTCTTATCTCTCAACCAATCACATTAAGCCATTCTATGATAAGCAACTTGTAACACGTGCATTTGAGGTGTCAACGGAATCCTTTTCTAACTATTTATGAAAGCTTTAATTTGATTGGTGCTTCTCAATGAGAGAAGCAAGCCCACAAATATTGAATGAAATATGCCAGGGGTCCAACGGCAACGAGTTAACTCAAGATACCTGGCTTGTGAGGATGGTCTCCGTCTTTCTAGCTGTCCCTTTGCGTGTCTGTCAGTCAGACAGTCCCATTTGATTTTTTATTTTTGCACTTCACGGAAATGATTTTGTGTGTGTGTCATCTACCTTTAGAGTTACAGATAAATCTTCATTTTCTTTCTCTTTGATGACTTTGACCGAATCACAGAATATTCATTTTTTAGGAGGAACAAGAATACAGTTGGCGTAAAGTGCTTATTGCTTTTTTTCAGTGTGCTCCCAAAATGCTTAATCTTTACTTCTCATTGATTGCATGTTGTTTAACGTCTCATCGGAAATTTTTCACTCATATAAAGACGTCACCGTCTCCGATGAAGGGCTTCAAATTTAGAACTTTACTCGTACACAGTCACTAGCATTGCGATCCAGCAAAGCCCTAAATCAATTTTCGAAGTAATTTATGTTGAATGTTTACAAAATGTTTTTTAAAAAAAACTCTTTGATATATTCTGGTGTCGGTTCAGGATCGACCATATACTAAAACAGATTAAAAACGTACGGATCATAGAATGAAATATTTTATTGCTAAACTACATTTACTAAGATCGCTTTAAATTACACAGAGATTTCTTTTTAATCTGAGGAAGGCAAAATCGTCTGATATGGGAACCTTATCGTCCACAAGACAGACGCTTCTCTTAGCCGTCCCAACTTTTAGCATCCCGATCTTGGATCATTTTTTTTTCCCTTTCTCTCATCCGTAGCTATATCGCCTACTGTATGCCACTAAAATAATATCAGTGTGGGCACAGTTTATTTTCCTTCTCTGTAAGATTTGACACATTTAACGTTTCAGCTGCGATTTCCTTTTTTACACGAAACTGTAAAATATTGTGGGAACTCTCGTTTTCTCTTCGGCGCCATCTTTCCATCTTTAATTTCAAACATTACCGAGACAAATTACTTAAGTAAACAATAGCTTGCTTTCTTTGGCTGATAGTATGAATTTTAATGTCGCAGCTATTGTGGGTTATGTATTTTTTTTCTGCAAATTTGCAATGTTAGTTCCCGTACTAACAAATAAAAAGACATTTTATTGTTTGTTTATGTCTGTTTAAATAATCGTATAAGGTAGGAGTAAGTATGTTAAATGTTGTATATTTCATTGATGGAAAAGCCACTGATTAAGAAATTTATAAAAGTGGCTTGTTTAGCTGCCGTATAGTATTAATAAACGACCGTGGTTTTCATAAGAAATGAAGAAAATAATTTCCTGTAGATGTAAAAATAATTTTTTACAGCATCAATGCTGATTTGATTTTCTTTAATCCTTTGCTTGCTGATTTAGTGCTAGTTTTCCCTGTCCTGATCCTTATCCTGATAATACCTTTGCTGTTTCAAAACTAGGCAAATGCTAGTAATGCTACCGGAAGTAGGATTCTTCTTGTAATACTTTCGGAAGAAGATAATGTGATTTCAGCATTGCGATTTTAATCCCTAAATATACTTAAATCATAATTTATATTTTTATTTTGTAGTGAATTACTTTCTTTTGTATGTCAACATTTTTTACTGAAAGAAATTCACAATTTTGTAACGAATTTCGATTCTCAAATTGCAATTTTAAAATTGAAAACAAAAATGGCGGCTCAGTAGGACTGGAAGTGAAATAAAAAAAAATATTGTAACAGATTTTATTGACAAAGGCTAGTTGGCCACTGCAATCCAGAAAATTCTTAGGGAAGTATAGAATCCAACAATTGTGATTATTTAATTATTTTCTGAAGCAACATCGCTGGGAGGGCGCTAATGCGTTCAACATAGACGGATGTGATTGGGGAAGGATGTGAAAGACAATTGAGAGTACATGTTCCTGTACGACAGACTCACAAGAAAATTTATAATGATTCTTGTGAAAGTATTACCAGATATTTCTGCGAAGACATTTTGCCTAAAAACAATGATTTAGATTGAACGCTTTCAAGGAAATATACCTATCATACTATCAGAAGTCAGTACCAAGACTCGGAGGGTAAGTAAATTGTTTCTGTAATGAATCTAAGATGATATGAAGCAGATATTCCAATAAGTAAACACTCAAATTTGAAATGCATTGTACTGTATTGTGTTTCCTGGTGTCCAGTGAAATTGTACACGAGTGGACTTATACACAGACCTACTCGTACATGTACATAAGGAGTCCAGTCGTATACAAATTAAAACCCAAAAGTCAACTCCTTCGCTAAGTTTTTTGCATACAAAAGTGAACTCGTCGGTCAACTCGTACAAAGGTTTTTTTTTTCTCTGTATAGCCTACAAAATATATATTGTATCATATTTAAATTAAATTAAATTAAAAATTGAAAGTGTACAGTAGAGTTTTGCTTAGAACAAGTCTTGATAGTTTGTTGACTCATTTCAAACTAATGGGGAAAAATTAAACAGTTCTAAACATATGTGTTAACGTCGGATCTCTTTTCTATGGCGATAGAAAAATGAATGTCCATTGTTTCCGGTGAAAACAGCTGATAGAAGGTAAGACACATTTCGGGTATGTAAAAACGTGACTCTTTGTTTAAATCCTTGTAATGAATGTGTAATAATTTTCTGCAGACCTTCAGAGTTTCTAAAAATGCCATATATCCATAGTTAGTAATAGAAATATGATACGTAAGAAAAATAGATTTAAAAATGTAACATATATTATGAAACACCCTGTACTATTCATGTGACTGTGTGAAATTGATTCCAGAAGTTTGTTTTGCATCGGTTTTGACAGTGCATCATATATCTAGACACATGCACTTATTTCTTAATAAAAACTTACCCCATAGTATAAATATAATAAAATTTTACATGACTCATTCATAATCTCAAGGTTTCTAACTCCTACTCCAATAACATGGAGTAAACCCTCCCAAAAATTGCAGCTTTTTATTGAATTGCTTTTATTTGAATAGCACTTTCAGAGGACATGGAGGAAAGGCAATGGGAAAATGTTTGCTACCATTTTCTTCTTCAATGATTTATCTGCAAAATCTAAGTATGATACACTTTTCTTGTTGTCTTTTTTTTCTGCATCAACTTATATTGCTGGGCAACTGGAAAAAATATTTCCACTAAAATTGCCCATGCTTCAATACTTATAATAAGTAGGCCAGGCCAGGGTTGAGCATTCACAAATTATACATCAAATATATGGAAGTAACGAACAGTATTCAAGCTCAAAAGTCCATTAAACAATACAAATCAGGGGCATGCAGAGCAAACATGGACCTTTAAAACATTAGAGGTGGGATCAGATGCCATGAAGGAGTGAGCATCCCTTGCCGCCCAGTCACATACATGTATAACTCTTCCTAATTGTCTTTAAATGGCCTTGCTTGCAGATACCGATAAAATAAAATGTTAAAATTTTGAATAATACTTCATGTAATAGATTTGCTTGAACCCATTATTTCTTAGTATTTGATATTTTGAGTTTGATAGAGAATCATGCAACCATTGTAGTGTAGATATATGTATGTCTCCTTAGGGACTACTGAGAAAATGTATTTTTTTTTTAATTTTATTATCTTGGAGACTTAGAGATGAAATGGGACACACATTTCTTAATGTGTGATTTAATTTCTATGTGAAAAATCACATTTTATGAATCAATTATTTTTATAGCTAGGCAGCACAGTGTAATAAGTAAATAGTAGGCAGTATTATACATTTTTTTTTGAAAATTAAAATTCTCCATGGAAATTTTTGTATTACATGTATTACATTATTTGTACCATAAACTAGTGCATAATTTAAGGAAGATAATCAAGATGTGTTTATAGAAAGTAACAGGAATTAATGGAAAGCTTTAAGTATTGTGTATTTATTGTTAATTAAATTATTATATTGAATTAAATAGTTTACTTAATGTAGGTGTCATATCCTTTACTAGTTTTCCACAGATGTTCCGAGATGCAATTTAACACAGACATTAGTTATGCACCAAGGAATCAAGTAAGTTTGTTATTAACCGATGCATTTTTATCTATGTGCAGTTCCTTTTTTTTTTAATTAAGTTTCTTGCTTATAAGCACACAAAGTTTTCGTTCTTAACATCATTTGTCAATGAATTTATTAATACAAGTACTTGTAATTGTTTACAGGGGGATTCAATGCAAAGAATACAGTAAGCAAACTTAAGATTCATAATGGTGTGGATATAAGTTATAGGTGCAAATGGACTGCAGATATGAACACAAGTTTTCCCATTATTACAAAAGAAAAGCAAGAGAGAAGTAAGTCACTTAGATATTCAGGAGCTTGTTTAGATAATGATGTGCATGGCATGTCATTTAAATGCTTTGATGACAATGATCAGCTCAAGGCATCTTTGGTTAAAGCATATTGAGTTTCTAAAGCAGGTACTTCTCATAATTTGATAAGCTGTTCTTGGACATAACAAAAATTAATTGACATATTGCATTTGCAATACTAAACTTTCTTTGATTTGTATCATTTATATTCTTGCTAATTTATTTAAGTAAGGCAAGTAGGCCAGTGAAGAGTTTTGTTATGTGCCTGATATTAAGTCAGGTTTCATAGTAATGGATAAGCAAATTAGACCATGCAACCAGAAATATGTTTTAAAAAAGTAGAGATATGTCCATAGGACATGAATGTTCATTAGTAATGCAACATGAAAATTTGTATCAGTGTATGAAGTTTGATGAAAATATCCTGAATAATTTCTTTAAAATTTGGTTTTATACATAATACATGTTAAAGTCAGAGGTCATTGGGAAGGTCAAGGTTAAAAAAATTGGACAAATTTGATAAATCCTCACCAAATAATGTAACAGTGCAGAAGCTTACATAAAAATATTTAGAATAGTTTCTTTGAAACTGAGCTAAGCTCAAATTTTAGAAAAGTGAGGTCAAGATCAAAAAATGTCGATGAAGTTGAAAGCTCTCACCAATATGTATCAGCAGATGAAGTTTGATAAAAATATCTTAATTTCTTTCTTTGAAATTTGGAAGAGAGGGCAATGTTTGCAAAGAGGGTAAGGCTTGTCATCCTTGGCAACAGAGAAAAGATTTATAAGTTTTGTTTTGTAACTGTTATAATAATTTTCTTGTAATTGCTGAATGTTCTGAAAGATCGTCTAAAACTGCATTTTATTATTGTAGGTCTTTGAGGAATATCTTGTGAAAATTGCATTGAAATTCTAACCTGAAAAGAAATCCATTGTAAACTCAGACTCTTGCCAGTGAGGATACATTGTAAATCAGAGCCTAATACATGTAGTGCCGTCTTTGGAACATCAATTTTGTTTGTTATACTGCACTGTTCCCTGTGATGTTTTACATATAGGATTTTGAGATAATATTGGCAACAGAATGTCAATCATATAATATAAAATAAGTGAACTCCATTCAGTGTTTTACTTTGAAATATATTACTCTGTAATAGATTTCTAAATCAGAAAAAATTATTAAATTTATCTGTCTGCTAGGGCTGTGTATTCAAATTAAAATTTACACATGATATGATACAATTTCTCTATAAGTGGTGTGCAATGTATGTGTGTATTGGGATTAATCTTGTGAATCTTTTAATACATAATTTTTCAAGGACTGATTACTTTAAAATTTATCATGTAGTTCTTATCTCACTGTCGTTACAAAAAAGACTTCAGACTTTAAAAATACATGTATGTAAATCCAATATCTAAAATCAAAGCTTTCTGTGAGTAACACACAATTTTTTTTTAAATGAGCATCTGTCAATTTGCTAAATGTTTTTTTAATCATAATAGGTCATAGGTGAACAGTCAAAAAAAAATTTTTTTTCCTCAAATTTCTTTTGACCAATATATTGAGATTTTATTTGTAAGAACTAAGTATAAAAATATTACCAGATCAGCATTGGAAAGATAACCACATTTATATGCATTTAGTTTTATAGAGTGTGTCCTCATGTGTGTTGTACAATGTAGGTTCAATTGTTTCATTTTTTTTTGGGGGGGGGGGGTCATGGTTGGCGCATAACAAGAGAACTACCTTGAAAAGGGAATACTAATCTGACAAATTTATGTTTAGTAAATGCAGTTGTCAATACATACATAATATAACACTCTAAACCTGGTTTAGGGCCACGAAAAAGTTTTTTAAAATTTACTTCATGTGAGAGACGGGGGACTGAGAGACTCCGAGAAAGCAATTTGACAAAAGTGAGCATTGTGAACATTAGGTGTCTATCAATATCATTAAAAAAATATGCCAGTATCAGCTTTAAAAAATAAATATAGAAATTTAGAGTTCATCACTGGAGAGTAGATTGCATATTTGTCTTAATTTTATCAGCAAAATGTTTCATTAACACTTTGTTCTGCGATATTGTACATGACAATCTTGGGTTTGTTTTTGAAATTATGGTCGAAGTTTTGAAACTCTAGCATTACTAGGTATATGATTAAACATGTACTATCTTATATATAATTATGTTGATTTTGTTTTCTTTACTTGGTGAAATTGTAATTTGGAAAACATGGACAAAATAAAGAAAGTAAAAAAAAAACTGTTTGTTAATCATTAAATCCCCTAATAATTACTCTTAATGATTTTGTACCTATTGAAATGGAGCTAGGATGTAATGGAATTTGAAAATGTGTGTATGACAAATTATATGTACTAAAACAAGCTCATTCACATTGATTTTACGATGTCTAATTTTTTTTGTGATTCATTGTTGATAATTACATATCAGGAAGTTAATAATACTTGAAATACCACATTTATTTAATTACAAATGGGAACAAATTCATTCAAAAACTTTAATTTTGATGTTGCACAATTTTCATTGCCTGGAAGCAACAACACACTATAAAACAAATGTTTAATAATAATTATTACTTTAATTCACTACAATTTATTACACAACTCCCCTTTTTATTGTGTTTATATAATTTAAAAAAAATCATAAGTAATTCTCCTTTACTTTTTTAAAATAAACTTTATTTAGAGGTGTTTTATTACTTTGCATGTAGTTTTAAATTTCTTCATTTCAGACCTTTATGTGCCTCCATAAAAAGAAGTGGTCTGGAAAAAAATTGTGCTAAAAATAGATCACGTGCTGCTGTCCATGAACTACTTTCATGTTTCTTTACACTCATTTTGAAGACAGTAGTGCCTTGTTTGTAACTGGAAATTACCATTTAACAGTGCAACAGTGCAACAGACAATTTCTCAACAAATGATTGTAGGGAGAACATTAAGGCACACTTTGCATATTTTTTTGGGATTTTTTAAGGCTCTATTGAGGTGTGTAGCTGCGCAGTTCTAAAGTGCATATCAAAAGCATTTTTCTGCAAAAGTGTAAATTATTTACGCAAAACATGCATTCAGTTCGCGGCTAGGATAAGGCTGTCCGAGGAATGTCACATTGTACCAGCAGTAGTAGCTTCTCTGAACTACCTAGATATGACGTCATAATGGCATATGACGTCAAGTCACTGCAAACATGCTGGGGAAAGTGCCATAACTTTCACATTCCTTTCACAGGACATGTAGAATTTTTTTACCTTGATGTTTATTAAATGTGCCTGGATTGTTGTTTTAAGCTTCAGTATGTTGTTATGATGGTGAATATTTGCAATATAATATCGTTATTCCTTTTTCTTGTCTGACATGTACGTATTCAAACAATTACAGAAAATGAATGTGAAATGCTCCCCCTTATACGTCCTTAGACCGAGTCAGAATTTATAAATCATGTATAAATTAGACTGGCACAAGTGAATAATAAGTATAGATTGAAGATATTCTGTGTGAATCTACTAGAGAAATCTGTCCCCTAACTGAGTTTTGCTGGGGATTGTATGTAATTCATCCCATGTTGTATAAATTGCAACGAAGAGTGAAAAATGACCCCTTGTATGTGGGTAAATTTAATTTCTTGTAAAATATTTTCTTAAGAAATAAAATTCAGACTTGCCCCCAGCACTTTATATATACACAAGGATATGTTTAATTTATTTATGTAACAAGCCGTTCACAATAATTTTGTTTTTCACTTGTGCCAATGCGATTTCTGTGCAACATTTAAGAAAATTTATAAGTGTCCGTCACGTGATCAACACAGTCATGTGACATCACAAAAATGCTTTTTTGTAATACCTTATTCAACTCTCTTTACAACTTAACTGTGTATGTATACATAGATTACAAACTGAAATCAAAACATGCTCAAAATTAAATAGTATATATCTTACGCATATTAAGCGTTCGGACAGCCTTAACATAGCTGCGTTTTGCATATTTATTGTTTCTTCATCCTAAGCACATAAAATTTGATCAAATTATAGTGTACTTTAGTCATTTGAAGAAATTTTTACTTTTTGTTTTCATTGCACCTAAGGTGGCCGAACATCCCCCTTAAGGCATATTTTTCTATACATAGACATAACATTAACCCTTCTTGATTTTTTTTTTTCAAATTCGAGTTTATGAATCCCACTAGAAAAACTGCTTGTTTTTCCATTACACTTCCATTATTTCAGAAAATGCATAAAACAACAACGATTTTACAAGTTAACCCCATATATCATCACTTATTCCAAATATGTAGATACCGTAATGCTACTATAACGTTCAATATGACATGTTTGAATATTTATAAAACGGTTTAAATATTAATCAAAATTTAATAGCTAACTAATAAGTCACATGCATTGACAAATACTGCAGTATTTCATTTTCATTTAATTTAAAAAATCCAAATAGTGAATGGTTTATTTAGGGGTCCAAATTGATTTTTCTTATTGCTTCATTTATTTTCTTTCAAAAACATATTTTAAATTTCTTCATTTTCGTTATGATCATAATTAGAAACATCATTTTCCAGATATATAAAAGCCACATGTACGTTAAATTGGTAATGAAAGAAAAAACAAAACATTTATATATTTTATATTTATATTTACATGTATATCATGAATGAGCAAAACAGGAAATACAGATAAATGAATAGAAAATGTTATAAAAGTACATACTCATGATTAATAATACGATTTCTCACTGTTCTCATGTATGTACTATATTTGTAACATTTCAAAAGGAAAAAAATAAAAAAGAAAACTTTATTCATCAAATTAAATTCTGTCGGATTATTTAAAGATATATAATTGAAAATAATTAGCTTAAGATAATGACTTTTTAGATACTTAAACGTCTGTAGGCTTTATCGACTTAAGGGCGCAATTACATTTAAGTGGCTTTGCAGGACTAATCGGAAGAGGATGCCCCTTAACATTCAGTAAGTCTTGGGTAAAATGTATTATTACGCGCACATTAATTACAATTATCAAGAGTTTTTTGTCTTTAAACTTTTTTAGATAACGTTCATCCTCCTATGAGAATTCTGGATCTATCCCGTACGTGAAGACAAAGTTGAGCTTTACAGGGCGGGTGTTTTAAGACATACATATGTTTATACTTGCTGTGTGTATTTCATCTGCATTTTGTCAGGTAAGCTAAAGACGAAACCGAAAAAGTAAAATTTTAAGATATAAATTTAAAAGAGAGGACAGACATAGAAGAAGTATTTTATTTTCTGTTGCAAGCAAGTCCATTTTGTGTTGAAAATTAACATCCAGATATGGAGTCTAGGCAACAAGTCGATTTATCGAAGTTGAAGACGGAAGCATCGGTCAATCCAAGAGTGTAATTATAGTACATTAGGTTCATCTGTGGTGCTGTGATTAAATAGAGAAGTTATAAGTTAGACAATGTTCTATGAAGTGAACTGCGTTAGGTTCATTGAATTGGATGACGACAATTATAATATTCATTTGCATATAATTTTATCTCTTTCAGCTTTCAAAAAAATAGATCGATGTTGCATACAAATATTGATTTTACATTAAGAAATTAAAATTCGGAAAACCTATATTGCACAATAGCACATAATTTTATAATTTTTATGGCAATTAATTGAGTGCATATAATGTGAGTTCCATATTAATAATTATATGTGTTACTTAACGTTATACATGTTTCTACCTGAGGCAGTAACTTTATGAGTAAATCTCTACATATGTATCATACTGAAATCATTTGAGAGACAGTATAAAGAGGTAGCAAACATCTTGCGGTAAAAATTCTGATGATCTTAATTTCCCCTCTTCACTTGAGATACGAGTTTTGAATTCAAGATTTTTCCAAAAAATACCACAACCAAGGCAAACAACAAAAAAATTACTAAACATTTCAACATACAATTTCAGAAGGTTTCAAATTTTGTTCTTTACCTCCGATTCTTTTTCCAAAAATTGACCATAAAATAGGGGTACAGGATCCGTCCGCAGCAAAAACAATTTTGCCCTTGAATTCATCAGTTGATAATTGAAAGATGTTGACAGCGATATGCTTAGAAGGGGATCCAAGTAGAGCAGATCCTACGAAAGTGGTGTTCACTGTTTCGTTATCTATTTTTTTTTTTAAAAATGATCAGAGAATGATTTGGTTTTATTCTGTGATTTACAACACAGAAAATCTTTAACTCTAATGTCCTAGTTTCATGCTTATATTTTTATCCTAGAATTATAGTATAATTTTTTTTATTAACGCTTTCCCTATTATATTTATTCCATGCTTACATTATACAAACTTGACCTTATTATAGCAAAGTATGCAAGTATGGTATCTCATTTAATTTGTTACGGGATCTCAATACCCTCAATAGAATGCCATCATAGCATTCTTCATGACATAATGAACATGTTCTTCTGGAACACAATATTCTTTATATCCCCGTAAAAAAAGTCGGCTGGAGATTCATACCAAATATCTTTATAACCGAAATTTTCTTATTAACAAGTTTCTTATAACAGATTTTACTGCATTCTTCTAACTAAAACTGATTAAAGATTTTTTTTTTAATTTATTAGTTATTTGATATGTTCTGGACCATCATCAAAAATATGTCAGGTTGATTAGCCTTTGTATAAAGGATGGTTAACAAGATTTATTTCGTATGTATTTTGGATATTATTCGATAGAAACAGCAAATGTATGCTATATGAAACATCTGAACATTTCTTGACACAATCTCTCGCTTCAATACTTAATAGATTTAAAGTTTTTGAGACTTTTTGATATTTAAACTTGCTAAGTTTCCTCCCTTCCGAAAATCAAATCGTCAATGGTAATCAAAGTCCAGGTAGTTTTGTTGAAAAGCAGTTTTCCGTAATTTATAAAAATCCTTACAAAGATACATAGCGGGTTCCAGAAAATGTAAATACCAAAGTAAATACCAAGCCTCTTTACCAACCAAAACTCTTTCTTTACTCCTCACTAAAATATTATTAGCAGTGAAGGAGAAACTTCAGGAATCCAGGCTTTTTGACATCATTGACAGCTGCTTTTTCAATAAAAGTGGAACTCGTAAATTTACTTACCTTGTCATTGGTCGTTTGCAAAATTAGTTTGTTATAAAACATTCTGATTGTACACACAAGTACTCTGAAATTGATATTAAAAAGATGCTTGAGTTTCTGATTGACAATATCTATTTTTGGAGACCAGGTCTTTTAACAATCTGTTGGAATTTCCATGGGTACCAATTGCGCCCCGTTGTTAGCAGACTTATTTTTGTATTCATATGAAGCCGAATTTATTCAAAATCTTATACATTAAAAAGAAATCTCTTGCTGTGGCTTTCAACTCGACATCTTGATATATCGACGACGTATAATCAATTAATAATAGTTATTTCCATTCATATGTGGAAACGATATATCTCAGTGAGCCTTGAAATAAAAGTTACCACAGAGTCTGACACATCTGTTTCACACTTGGATATTTTACTAGAAAAAGACGTTAATGGTAATCTAACAACAAAGCTTTATGATAAACGTGATGACTTTAAATTTTCAATCGTCAACTTCCCTTTTTATGCAACAATATACCCTTATCCCCTGCACATGGGATGTGTATCTCTCAGTTTATTTGATACGCAGAGCATGCTCTGCGTATGAACAATTTCTAAAACGAGGTAAGTTATTGACAAACAAGTTGATGAAACAAGAATATCAACAGTCTCCTTTAAAGTCGTCATTTCGTAAGTTCTATGGTCGATACAATGACCTTGTCAGCAAATACAATCTCTCATTAAGTCATATGCTGACTGAGGTTTTTCATACTAATTGTTAGGCCATTATTTACACACTAAATTGTCGACGGATTTTTCGGTTATTTCCGGATCATGACAAGGAGCACACAGCGGGTGTGACCGGTCGGCACGGGATGATCACTTCTCCATGGCACCTGATCCCGCCTCTGATATTAACATTTCCAAATATTTTTCCCAAATTCATTATTGCAAATTAGCAAGCAGTTCATTTTCTAAGGAACTACCATGGATGAGCATGAATATCAGTACTGAAAGGTCATAATACTGTACCTGGCGTCAAAACGACAATAAAGGGTTTTTTTCAAAATGAGGTTATTAGGTTAACGTTTCTTGTAAATTTTCACAATACATCATATGCAGTCACTTCTGTGAAATATCATAATATGACGTCAAGTCATTGCAAACTTGAGTTGTCATGACGGGGAAAGTGTCATAAGGTTTACGTCTTTTTCAATCTATTTAAGAAATAAATAACAAGTTAAAAAACTTCACTGGGAAATGAAATGGGTTGGTCACGTGATCAAATCCTGAGAAGGCCGAAGGACATCTAGGTAGATTTGATCACATACCGACCCACTTTATTTCCCAGTTAATTTTTAAACTTGTTATTTATTACTTATATATACATTTGAGATGGACAATCTAATATAAATATTGCACTAACTGTCCGTCGTAGATTTAAAAAAAAAATAACGCAAGGTGTAATTAAGAAATAAACAACAATGTTCAAAAGCTCACAGGATTCACAGAATTTGATCACGTGACCAACCAAGTTCATTTCTCAGTGAACTTATTAACATTGTTGTTTATTACTTATATTTACATTTGCGACGAATATTCCGAATAGAACTGCAGTATTACACGAACAGCCCGCCGTATTGCTATGTTGTGACGCGCAATGACCTAGAAGTTGTTGGTCTTGAAAGTTCGCCTCCCTCCAACATTTGAATATTTACATTGATGTTCAGCGGTCCAATTCAGAAAATCTCTGTTTATGATGAAAGAACAATGATCACTAATGAGAATAATGTTACTATTTTATGAGTTCTTTATATATGTGAAGTCAAAAGCAGTGGTATCGTCTGTTTCAGTCTACATACTTTCAAAGGAATTTTGGGTTAACTAGGTAAGCGCGATTTTAGGCTAATGATATTATTCAAAACATTCTTCACACCGAAGGAAGATCTAATGAACATTTGTTGAATAAAAAACATCCATATTGTGACAGACTCATGTTTTTATTTATTATGCACATGTGCATAGCAATGCATATTGCATGTGCATTTATTCATTAAATTAATTATGTATATATTTTTATTTGCAGCACACTTCTACAGCTAAATTTAATAATTATTCATTTAATCTGTAGTAAAGTGTATTGACTTTTAAATTGTTCTTTTCCAGAGAGGTCCAGAGTTAGCCTCAAGGCTGTAATTATATTCTGGCCAAGGTCATTTTGTATCTTTTAATTTCATTGGTATTTTTAGTTTGTCTCATGCTTTTGGATTGGGTTTTGTTTTTCCCTCCAAGTTTTCTTTGTGTTTTTGGGAAAATTTCTGATTTAGCAGTGGAAAGGTATAGTCATATCTTGGTGATTGAGTTTTTCAAGTTGTCATAAAAGACCTTTTGACATTGAGACTTATATTTCCACTTGCATGAATATTCCAATATCTGTCTGTCTAGTGTATGCAGCTTATATATGTTCTGCAGTATGACCTATTCCCATTGAATGGGTTTCTTTACTTTTCCATCACTGTTAACTGATTCATCATAATAAAGAGATCCGTCTTGTTCAAACTCGAACCAACAGCCTTTTTGTTTATTTTACCATCACCACACAACACAAGCCTGTTACATTTTGGCGCCCACGTTGGGACAAGACTGCACTATTCCACTCTACGATGGATCAGACAGGACGTCCAAGTATGCACAGATATGACAGAAACTTGCCTGCATGTTTGGTGAGCTTAGACTGTTAAGTTTAATATGAACCTACAGGCTTTGAGCCTTGGGGATATCGTGCAGTAGCGACTGAGTATCTCATAGACTTATCTGTGATTTCTACTGGATTCCAGACCATTCCATCCATGGACCATTTTAGTTAAATTTATTAGTTTTGTATATATGTAGATAAACATGTACTTAGGTATGTAATCATAAGATCAGCTGAGTGTAGAGGTAATTTGTGCTAAAAGCCGGCTTAGACATTGTCTGTCTGTCTTCATTTTTTTTCCTTATATATTTTTTCTTTTTGGGTACCCTATCTCACATATATATTTTGGTTGAATTTATTTTTTTTAATTTGAAAACATTTGAGTACTCCTAAAATTATTTAAAATTTTGATTATTTGAATTATTTTACAGTTTATTTTAAATATGTAATTATTTAAATTTCATATTTTCATCATTTGGTAAGAAAGCGTAGTGTAAAAGTATCCTTTCTATTTCTATATAGCACATTACCTACCCTTAAAGCCCTTTTCCCCCAGCTATTACTACCTAATAACAGATATAGTTGATTAATTCATCTGTCTTACTTTTGACAAACAAGACTGTAGACTGACAAGACACAGTTATATTACAGGTGTTTGAGTTTAACAGTGGTAGTTGGAGTGGTTGTATTGCATTGGTTCGTTGATTGAGTTTCAGTTTCAGTTGAATGAAGTTGGGTTAAAGTGTGTCATTTTACTTGCATAGTTGTGTATATTAGCATATTTTAAGCAGTTCAGATTAATCCTATCCATTTTCAGAGTATTTCATTTGCATACTTGCCACACTTTTTCAGCTTTCAGATACCATGCTAGTTTGTTGACATTTTTTTTCCAGATCGGGTTCGGTTTTCGTTTGACTACTTCCGTTTTTACAGTTAACTGTTCGGGTTCGGTTTCTTTTCGTTTACCGATCGAGCTCGATATTTAGATAACATCGTCACCGGAAGCGGCAAATGTAAACACGCGTTTTGATAAAAATTATCGGGAATTTGTTGTTCTTGTGTTTATTTCTTTACAATACTTGAATATTTTATTTGTACTTTGTGTTTCATGAGACATCATTGAACTCCCTTTTGCCCTGATTTATTTTACAGCGGAAAATACAGGTAAATCTTGGTATTATATATTGACTTAGAAATTTTGTTTATTGAACAGCTGATTTCACAACTATACAATTTTTGTGCATAATTTATCAATCACCGGAAGTGCAAGGTACTACCGGATGTGCATTTCTACTTTCGTTTTCCCTTGTTTATAAGTTCTGTTTAGAGCTTACCCTCCTTCATAATTCTGAATTTTTTTTTCAGCACTGAATTTATAAATTGTATTCATAGCCCATATTTGACATGTTCACATTGAACTACCCTCCTTATTACTTAGTTTACAAGAATTAGATCTATTTGCCCAACATTTTGTCCTGTGTTTTACTTAGTCTTCAGGAAGACTACCCACCTACTACCCGGAATTTTTTTTACATGAATTATTATCTTTTGTACATTTTTATATCATTGTGGTTCAACATATTAATCATATCTACTGAGAACAAATCAACTACAGAACTTGCAGAAGGATCAACTGCAGGAAAGTTTATGATAAAAGAGGAGACAGAGCAGTTGGTTAAGATTCTAGAAGCTATGAACCTTAGGCCAAAAGCTGGTACCCCTGCAGATCTGCTTGGTTGGATGTCAGAAGTAGTTACTCTTGGCAAAGAAACAGGAGCCATTCCTAAAACACCGATCAAGACAGAACCTTTTTCACCCTTCTCCAATACAACGATGGACTTTACAACTCCATTTAAGCACCCAGTGCGGATTGCTATGTTCTCTGGAGGAAAGAGTGATTCTTCGTATGAACTATGGCGTTATGAGGTCACATGTTTAAGCAAGGAAGGATATTCAAAGGAGACCATCATGAATGCCATTAGACGATCACTCAAGGGTGAACCAGCTAATATGATGATGAGGTTAGGTCCAGTCAACACCATTGAGGAAATTCTGCAGGAATTCGACTGCATTTATGGGAATGTTCTTGGCACTGAAGATATTCTAGCAGAATTTTACAGTGCTAGACAAAAACCAGATGAAGATTGCGCAGCATGGAGTGTTCGTCTGGAGGAACTTCTAAACCAGGCTATCAAGAAGGGAAAGATCTCCCAGCAAATGCTAATGACATGTTGAGGACTATGTTTTATAAAGGCCTGCGTCAGGAATTGAAAGACATTTCAGGACATATCTTTCAGATAACCCCAGACTTTGATAAACTCAGAGTAGCTATCAGGAAGATTGAAATGGACCATCATCTTTTACATTTCAGTGAAATCTAAGCAGACTACAGTTAAATCTGCCCAGTCTACCACCGATGAAAGGTTTAGTGAAATACAGGCACAAATTCATCAGCTATCAACTCAGATACAGCAGATGACACAGCCTCAACATTTCGATCAACGTCCTCATTATGGACCCAGACCATCATTCCAGAGAGGAAGAAGAAACTTTCAGGAATACAAAGGAAGAAAACTGAACAGCGAGATGTATACTCCTCCTGAGGTTTCATCTAATCTATCCATACCAACAAGAGATCAACAAAAACGTAAGATTATTTGTTACAGGTGCCATCAGGAAGGCCATCTAGCAATTGGATGCAGAGTGAGGATAGACCATCAAAGAAGTCGAGGCCATTTAAGCTTCAACAGGCCGAACCCTGGGGTCGAGGATCAGGCCAGGTCAAAGGGAGGCCCATCGACAAGGAGGCAATAGTTGGAGTATCTAACGAGGTGAATATTGAGATTGAACAGGTCACTTGTTCAGCTCTCATTGACACAGGTGCTACAGTGTCTATCATAAGTGCCAATTTCTACGACCAATATTTATCTCATATTGAGATTCACCCTATTGATGATATACTGCATATTGAATGTGCAGATGGTCAACATATGCCCTACTCAGGCTATATATCTGCCAGCATTAAGCCTTATGGTACGCCACATGTCTTAGATGACTGCTTATTTTTAATTGTACCTAACAGTAATTATAATGCTTGAGTACCTGTTCTTATTGGTACTAACATTATCAGCCTCCTCATAGATATCACAAGAGATGAGTTTGGATCAAGATATCTTCAAGATGCTCACTTACAGACATCATGGTATATAGCGTTCAAATGTATGGCATTGAGACAGAGAGACTTGCAGCGACATAGCAACAGACTTTGTCTTATCAAGTCAGCAGCTATAGACAGAGTGATTATTCCACCTAATGGAAGAGTGATAATCGAGGGATACATGGATAAGAAGCTGCCTTATCACAGAGTCCTTGCCATGCTTCAAGCTACAAGGAAATCCATAATCCACACAGATCTGGATATCACTCCATCACTTCACCTATACAACCATGAATCTAGTGCCACTATTCCTGTGGAGATATGTAACATTACAACAAGGACTGTTGCAGTACCACCAAGAGCCATCCTTTGGGAACTTCAGCCAGTCCAGATACTGAACACTATGATGCCTGAGACTCGTACCATCAGTCCTAATTTGCAAAGCAGTTTTGACAAGATCAAGATTTCACCATCAGTGACTACAGAAGAACAACATCATTGTAAACAACTGATCTCAGAATTTTCGGACATATTTTCCACCAGCTCAACAGATATTGGAACAACAGATAAGGTGAAACATCGGATTGACTTATATGATACAACACCATTCAAGCAGAAGTACAGAAGGATTCCACCAGCCATGATTGAAGAGGTCAGGACACATATCCAAGAATTACTAGCAAGTGGAGTGATTCGACCATCACACTCTCCTTTTTCGTCCAATGTAGTGCTGGTTAGAAAACAAGATGGGACGTTGCATAGACTATCGTCAACTTAATTCCAGAACCATCAAAGATGCACTCCCTCGAATTGATGAGATCTTGGATTCCCTATCAGGCAACAAATATTTTACCGTATTGGACATGAAGTCAGGATACCATCAGATTGAGACAGAAGAGTCGCATAAGGAAAGAACAGCATTCACGGTTGGGCCATTGGGTTTTTACGAATTTAATAAGATGAGTTTTGGACTTGCCAATGCGCCAGCAACTTATCAGCGTCTTCAAGAAGAGTGTTTAGGAGATCTACACTTGAAGATATGTTTTATATGTCTAGATGACCTGATCATTTTTTCCAGAACTTTTGAGGAACATTTAGATAGACTGAACCAAGTATTTACAAGGATTAGACAGTATGGATTGAAGCTTTCTCTAAAGAAGTGCTCATTCTTAATGGACAAGGTGAAGTACATTGGCCACATAGTCTCATCAGAAGGTGTTCAGGCAGATCCTGACAAGATCGATAAAGTGAGAAACTGGCCAACACCTAAGAACCCAGAGGATGTTAGATCTTTCCTAGGCTTCGTAGGATATTACAGAAAATTCATCCAGAATTTTTCCAAAATTGCCCGCCCCTTTATTGACGTAAAGGCCACTGGGAAGAAGAGCCGCAACCATAGTACCAAACAACATGCAAAGTGGAAATGAGATCAAGATCAAGAGACAGCGTTTTCTGTCCTGAAGGACAAACTGACATCTCCACCTGTCCTTGGATACCCAGACTTCACTAAGCCATTTGAGCTCCACACGGATGCATGTGGTATAGGATTGGGTGCAGTTCTTTACCAGAACCAGGATGGACATAACCGGGTAATTGCCTACGCAAGCCGAGGCTTGACAAAATCCGAGCGGAACTATCCCACTCATAAGTTAGAGTTCCTCGCTCTCAAATGGGCCATAACCGAAAAGTTTTCGGACTATCTCATGGGTAATACCTTTGCCGTATTTACCGACAACAACCCATTGACTTACGTTCTTACATCAGCAAAGCTAGACGCAACTGATCATCGCTGGATAGCAGCTTTATCAGCATACAACTTCACCATAACATATAAGCCAGGCAAGAATAATGCTGATGCTCATAGATTGTCAAGACTCCCAGAGGTTATAGACTGCGATACAGTGAAAGCCATTTGTAACTTACAACAAAATCACCCTCTGATTGAGTCATTACCAGTAACAATAGCATCCTGTGACCAGATACAGCCTTCAGATGCTGATCCTTTCCAGCATATTGATCTTCATGACGTACAGAAAAGAGATGTCACTATATCTACCTGGAAAGAACATGTAAGGAATGGAACTAGGCCCAAGAAAGATACCATGACTACAGATCATGATAGGACCATATACAAGAATTTCAGTAAGCTAAAGATTGTAGATGGGTTGCTAGTCAGAGTCACCAGTGCTGATGATGGCGAACATAAACAAGTTCTGGTTTCTCCAGAGGTCATTCCTGTTCTAATGGAATTCCTACATGATAAAATGGGACATCCAGGCAGAGAAAGAAGCACAGCATTGGTGATGGACCAATTCTACTGGCCAAGGATGCGCAAGGACATTGCGACTTATGTTGACCATTGAAATAAATGTTTGAAGTTCAAAACACCCGACAACCAACGTGCTTCTTTGGTCAGCATATCTACAACGCACCCCTAGAGCTTCTATGTATGGATTTTTTAACCCTAGAACCATCTAAAGGTGGAATTCAAAATATTTTGGTTATAACTGATCATTTTACTAAATTTGCAGTTGCTGTCCCAACCAGAAACCAGACCGCCAAGACCACAGCAGATGCCCTCCTGAACCATTTCATTATTCCATATGGACTTCCAAGACAAATTCATTCGGACCAAGATACAAATTTTTCTAGCAAACTAATTCAAGAATTATGTCAAATTACAGGTATTTCTAAGTCAAGAACCACCCCTTACCTACCTGTTGATTTAGTGTTTGGGTTAGACAATAGGGAAAAGACCAAAAGTATGTCGTCGTATGTTCAAAGCCTGAAACAACGACTGGAAACAGCTTACAAAATAGCCAATACAGCAACAAAGAATAGCCAAATGAGACACAAGGCCTTTTACGACTCAAAGACAAGGGGAGGTATACTGAGTGCTGGAGACAGAGTATTGGTGAAAGTGGTAGCTTATGATGGGAAGCACAAGATTGCTGACCGATGGGAAGATCATCCCTATATTATCATGGATCAACCCAACATGAATATTCCTGTTTTTAGGGTTAAAAGAGAGGATGGGGAAGGCAGATGTAAAACCCTGCATCGAAATTTGCTGTTACCCATAGGAACAAAACTCCCTTCTCCAGCGCCAGTTCCAGCACCAAGGACGAGCAGGAAGCGAACAGATTTACTTCAGAAACCATCCATATCACCTACAGTAGAGGATGATGATGATGATGATGATGATGAATCAGACTATTACTTACTGGGTACCGGTACCAAGACTCAAAGAGACCAGCATATGGAGGACGCTCCATTGTCCATTAGTGATTCTACTAATTATGTTGACCAAGGTCCAGAGTCGGAGTTAGCAGATGATGTGCTTTAAGAACTCGTTCCTGAGAATGATTCACTACAAGATCCTCCTGCTGAAGAAACAGAAGGCATTCTTTCTATTGAAGAACCAGCAGAAGAGGAAGATCATTCTGTTGAGGATACAGAAACAGATGAAGATACCTTTGTTAATGAGACAGTGGAACATCCTACTCCCCCACAGCGACGGTCAAGTAGAACTAGAGTCAGGCCAAAGTGGACAGAAGAGTACGTTATGTCACACCAGATTCAGTCACCAGAATGGTTGCAGAGAGCAAAATACTTGCAAACATTAGTTACTAGTGGAGTTTTTGACACCATGGATCAAGATTCTACTAAAGCTCTTATGTCCATAATTACAGGTAAGTGATGTTTTAACCTTATTTTATGCCGCTATTATTTTTTTTCAGAATTTTTTGTTACATTTTCGGGTTTGGTCAATGGCGCGGACGCCATTCTTGCACCAGGGGGAGAATGTGACAGACTCATGTTTTTATTTATTATGCACATGTGCATAGCAATGCATATTGCATGTGCATTTATTCATTAAATTAATTATGTATATATTTTTATTTGCAGCACACTTCTACAGCTAAATTTAATAATTATTCATTTAATCTGTAGTAAAGTGTATTGACTTTTAAATTGTTCTTTTCCAGAGAGGTCCAGAGTTAGCCTCAGGGCTGTAATTATATTCTGGCCAAGGTCATTTTGTATCTTTTAATTTCATTGGTATTTTTAGTTTGTCTCATGCTTTTGGATTGGGTTTTGTTTTTCCCTCCAAGTTTTCTTTGTGTTTTTGGGAAAATTTCTGATTTAGCAGTGGAAAGGTATAGTCATATCTTGGTGATTGAGTTTTTCAAGTTGTCATAAAAGACCTTTTGACATTGAGACTTATATTTCCACTTGCATGAATATTCCAATATCTGTCTGTCTAGTGTATGCAGCTTATATATGTTCTGCAGTATGACCTATTCCCATTGAATGGGTTTCTTTACTTTTCCATCACTGTTAACTGATTCATCATAATAAAGAGATCCGTCTTATTCAAACTCGAACCAACAGCCTTTTTGTTTATTTTACCATCACTACACAACACAAGCCTGATACAATATGTTTCAATTATTTTATCTTTGTCATCGCTTTCAACTTAGAAGTTCCGAAACCAGTTTCGACGACAGAAATACGTAGGCAAGATATTATCTCGCTGTGTGATTCGGTCATGCTATGACCTCTGACCCCCTAATAAGTTCATAATTGAACATATTTTCTCTTCAACAAGTTCATCTCGGAAAAATATTTGCAAATGTAAATATATCGGCTTGAAAAGCGGTTACGATTTGAATGCATCTTGCAAAGGATTCTGTTTTAATTGATTGTATGTTGTTTTACGTCCCATTCGAGAATTTTTTCACTCTTATAGAAACCTCATCATATACCGGTGAAGGGCTTCAAATTTTGACCTTTACTCGGCACTCAGGGCCATTGAGCAGTGAGGGATCTTTATCGTGCCAACGCCTGCCGTGACACGGGACATCGGTTTTTAAGGTCTCATCCGAAGGACCCGCAACTTTCACTTCAAAGTGCCGAGCGCATGGCGAAGGAACAGTTGCTACCCATTTTTTATCACTCAGGTCAGTCGCTGCCGAGATTCGAACTCACGACCTCCCGATCACGAACGAGCGCTCTACCGACTGAGCTACCGTGAACGGTGATTCTGTTTTGAAGGGAATACATGTATTATGTGACAGGCTACTTGTGATCAATTATAGGAAGCATATTGTTGTCTAGGATTTTTGTATTCGTGAGAACCGACATTCGATGTTGAAAAGGCACAAGAAACACGTCCGATATTTGTTAATAAAAAGTTAGAGGAATGGTATGGGTGGAGACACTAGTCCGAGCCAGTTAACTTGGAATCAAGCTTAACTTAATAAAATTTGACCCAAAACATTATATCTACAATTTCAGTAAGGCATATTTAATACGATGTAACAGAGACACTGGCGACAGTTTACTTTGTTAAGACAACGCTCTCGATGATGCACGTGTGTTTACCGAAATGATTGTGGCACGTATTCATTGATATTTTCCAGCAGATTTGCAAATTTATCATGAGTTTAGTTTAATGAAGTTCATTGAATACTATTCAGAGTTTATGGTGAACATGAAACTAAAGGTATACAGGAATAATAAGGATAGACGTTGAGACTGTGCAGGCAGGCAGACATAAAACTTAAGGACAGACGATACGTTCCTCAATAATATATAATTTTTTCTAAGATTTTGTCATTGAAGTATTGCTACTTTAACATGTTTACTCGCAAAAAATTGAGGTACCTTACCAGGCATTTGTGCAAGATACCGAAGGATGTTGTTTCCTATAAAATCCTTTTGGAAAAAACTTAATTTGCCAATATCACATTTGTTAGTGTTTCCATTTTTTAAAGACAATTAGAAACCAGCTTAGAAATAAGAAAGTATTTAACATTTTGAATATTTTTCATACAATACGAAGATATACAAAACAGATGTTTGAGGAACGTATCATCTGACCTTAACACGTAGTTTTCTATTCTCTGTGTAAAATCACCAAATTAAAGAAATGGATTAAATACTTGTTTACATTTTAAATAAAACGATTATCATTTTCTTTGCGTATTTTTCAAAAATTTTTGCATGAAAAACATGCTTTTAACTGCTAAGTAGAGAAAGTCCTTTTATTTAGGTATCATTGCGCCGTGTGATTACTATGACCTTTGAAAAACTTCATACAGGTATGAAGATATTTGCTCTTTACATGTTTAATAGAGAAATACCACAAATGTACGAATATTTAAGTGTTGGAATGTTATTGTACAATTCATGTACCTTTACTTTGGTTTAAAGTCTCAGGATGTGTAGTTATTTTTCAGTTTTCTGTGATTAGGCAGGTATGTTAAGGCAGTACCCAGATCATATTTCGGCGAATTTAGACTTTTTTCGTAAGATAAAATATTTAAGAAATAAAGTCCGCGTTATCGTGAATGTTGCAGAATAACCTCCGAGGTCAAGAAATGTTGTCTGAAATATAAAAGCCGAGGCGTTAGCCGAGGCTTTTATATTTCAGACAACATTTCGAGACCGAGGAGGTTATCCTGCATCATTCACGACAACAAGGACTTTATTTCTATTCTACTAACGGCTCTAAAATACAGTTGATCGTTTTCTCTATAGAGAAACGAATTAGGTCACCATGTCGCAATTTCGCTGTTCCATTTAACACCAGAGGGTCAATCGATTGCATAAAATGCAGACGATTTCAGTTTTTGCTGGATTAAAAATATCCTTTAATTATTTATAAATTTGCTTGTAACATATATTGACTAATTTTTATGAATGAAAAATAACAAAACCAGTTGTCTATTTCATTGATTTATCAGTAAAATCACGGGAGTGTAAATGTTATGGGGAGGTCCGTAGAACAGCCCCACTTGGCTATAAAAACGGATATTTATCAGCTGTTTCAGGCAATACACACGTTTAGACTGCGGAAGACGACACATCGATGTGGTCTAAATAAGTATTAGATTATACAGTGAAATATTTATTTCAACTGAACAGATTTGACATGTGTTTCTGATCTGATAATTTTTTGATGACGTTCGTGATTTATTGGAGAATAATGTCCGCGGCATTTCTTTGATCTCTGCAATAATCGTAGTAGAATTACTATAATTATTATCCATTGTATAGACGTCATTGTGTTGAACTTTGCATCTTTGTTGTTATAGAACGACAGGGGAAAGGCTGATCGGGATTTCAAAGCACTGCCTGAGTTCATTATAAGAAAAAAATAATAAGAATATATCATCGTACCTGATTCTTAATCTTTAATTCCTTATGAATCACACATAACATTCACGATATATGCTTTAAAACTCTCATTTCATCTTTTTGTTTACATGAATTCTCGTCACGTTTAACCACATCTGTGCCACAGGGCCGATTTTGGGCCGATCACACAGTAGTGTAGAGTCAAGTGTTTGGAAGCATGTGGCTGATAGGAGCACACTTTTTTTTTAAATTGTGATTTCAGAACAATGGCATATATAATCCTCTAGCAATAATTCCAAATTTCCCTAATCAACTGCAAATGGTCTTGTTAGATGTTCAGGGATAGCTAATGCCGTAGATTAGGTCATTGTGAAACATCATAAAAATAACGTAAACCACTGAAGCGATCCTCTGCTGCTGATGTCACGCGTGGTCTGCCATATTTTTGGCGAACATTGGGTGTTCCATGTTAATGGTATATGTTTTATAGGTTAGATATGGTGCTGTGCGTAACATTAAAACCTCTTGCAATTGTAGACTGTGGTATACCTGCTTCCAGTCGCCCATTTTCCTTTTTGTGATATGCAACATTCAAATGCAGCAATTTAGATAGCGTCAATTTTCAGATAAAACCAGAATCAAAATATTGAGAAACCCACTTTTGATAGCTTTTTTGTGCCCAAAGGTATTGCATCAGAAACCAACAAATGAAAATTGAAATTTTTTTTTTAAGTATTTTGCAAAAGCAGGTCTTTTTGTCTGTCAGATTTGTAGAATAGCTGAGCAAATTAACAATTGCGTTAAAAAATAACACAATTTACTCGAACGAATGATATCCATCTAAAAAAATGTATGACAAAACTATCCTTCATTTTTCAGGGTATATATCACTAGAATATAATAATTTTATTTATGTAACATATTTCAATAAAAATTGTGTTAAGCACTTACGGCGAAGCGATTTATATGCAACACTCGAAAAACAAGAAGTATGTGAGTCAATGCTCACTAATAATACCCCCGCTCTGATGTGAATACACAAGTTCAGTTTAGACATACACAGTGATAATCAGGAAGTTAACATCGGATTTGTACAAAAATGAATCCGACCATATGGCATACCTAAACAAATAGTGTGCTAAAAATTCAAGCATCTGCGATGAGTAGTTGCTGAGAAAACTTCGACCAAACTTTATGTATGGTACGGACAGACGCATGGATAAACAGGAAGTTGACATCGGATTCGTACAAAAATGAATCCCACTATATGGCATGTCTAAACAGAGAGTGTGCTAAAATGTCAAGCATCTGCGATGAGTAATTGCTAAGAAATTAAAAATGCAACCAAAATTGTACGGTACGGAAAGACGCACGGATAAACAGGAAGTTGACATCGGATTTTTACAAAAATGAACCCACCATATGGCATGCCTAAACAAAGAGTGTGCCAAAATTTCAAGCATCTGCGATGAGTAGTTGCTGAGAAAACTGCGACCAAAAATTGTTATGTATTTTACGGACAGACGCACGGGTAAATAGGAAGTTGACATCAGATTCGTATAAAAATGAATCCCACCGTATGACATGCCTAAACAACGACTGTGCTAAAATTTCAAGCATCTGCAATGAGTAGTTGCTGAGAAAACAGCGACCAAAATACAAAAAAATACGGACAGACACAAAGACGGACAGACACACAGACAGCTAGACGGACAGACAGACAGACACACATGGGTAAAATATTATCCCCCCCCCTCTCCTTCGTAGGATATAATAAAGTTGACCGTCTCGTGATTTCACCATATCATGTCATATCGCAAAAATGTGCCAATATGTAGTTGGTAGATCATTTTCTGAAAATTTTCTGTACATACGTTTATAGTCTGTATATTAAAATCAAAAATCGAGCTGGAAATGTAATGAATTATTCTGAATGCAGTTATGCTTCGGACAGCCTTAACATAGATACATTGTTGAGTGACATAATTTGTGGCAAGTTATCATAAAAATGATTTTATGATGAGATATTAAATTTAATTTTTGAAAATTAATGAGGTTAACTGACGAAATTGATTTTCTTTCATTTTGTTTAATTATTATCATAGTTGCTTAAGCAGAGGTTGTTTTATTAAAAGTATATATCAAGACCACTTTCTTTCAGAATGGGGATCAAGTTTGGTGTCCTGAAACGAGACCAGTCGCAAGTGTGTCACGTTTGTTACTTTACTCTGCATGATTTATATCAGTGACGAATATAATGGTGAGATAAAGCAACGAATTTTACGGTTAATCGTATAACGTGTCTACACGGATTAGTGCAGCGTGCGCTTGCAGTTCTAGCCAGTAAGAGTGTTAGAATAATGTATATACTTGTATATTTCCAGTTTCAGTTCCAATTTAGGTAGGTTATTGTCTAAATGTACTCATTTTAGTGTGTAAGGTGTATGTAGACAAATTTGGCTTTCTAGAAAGCCTGAAATGTCATCTCTTAGAATAAACAGCGGAATGTAACATTTTTTCTCAGCTATTACTGGCAGCAGAGTCGTTTCATAAGGGGAGGTGGGGGAGTCAGAAAAAAAACAATTAGAACTCGCCTTAACAATCTTTGGCTATTTCTTGGATGAGGAGGGAAGATTTAAACTTTTTGTCTTTTTCGAAAAACACATTTATTTGGGAGAATATGACTATACTCCTAAAAAAAAAGGGGGGGGGGGGCAAGCGGCCTTTCACAGTGAACATTTGAAATAGTAAAAGATTATGTTTAAACATATTGGGAGGAGATGGCAATCCTGATGACACGTGCATGTAATATTTAACCAATGTAAAAATATATTTTATTCCTTTCAAATATTTTTGTTTAAACAGTTTATTCAAAAATGTAACCATTAAGCAGTTTTCGTAAAATTTGTAAACAATTGTTATACAGGAAGATGGGTAAAATCTTAACGTACCTTTTGGCTTTATTTCATAGCAGCTTACTCTCACAGCAGCCAAGAATTTTAAGATTTTAAAGCACAAACTTAAATTAGTCCGAACCTAAATTGATTTCCAAAGATTTTTCTTTATCTTATTCTCCTAAGTGATTTGGCCATCGGGCCACTGGGGATATAAAGGGGAAAATGAGTTACTATAACATCAAAACCTTCTACTGTCCAGATTCAACTTTTTACTCTTTATGTAGTATAAGTACATGTACATGTTACTGAGAAAAATAGGATAGAAAAGTGAAAAATGCCATCAGCATAACTTTTCTTGCAAAATACATAAAGCCTACTTTAAACATATGGCTTATCGAGAGAAATAACGCTCATCTACATTTATATAGAGGTAAGTATTAAAATTTAAAGCGTTCACATATTATCTGAAAAGAGTCCCAATTTATCAACCCTAATTTTTAAGCCGTTTTAAGAAACAATCCTGTAATATAATAATTTATGCTTTATTTCAAGAATAGGAGAAGTGATTTGATGACTTTTTTGCCATTAACCAACAATACAATTTAAAATTACATAAAGAAAATTATGGAACGCCATAGCTGCCTTATGTGGTTATTTCATGTGAAGATGGTGCTTTTTTATGTTATGCTGTAGTTATTTCATGTGAAGGTGGTGCTTTATTATGTTATGCTGTGGGTATTTCATGTGAAGGTGGTTTTTCATGTGATGGTGGTTTTTTATGTGAAGGTGGTTTGTTATGTGAAGATGGTTTTTCATGTGATGGTGGTTTGTTATGTGATGGTGGTTTTTCATGAGATGGTGGTTTTTCATGTGAAGGTGGTTTTTCATGTGAAGGTGGTTTTTTATGTGAAGGTGGTTTTTCATGTGATGGTGTTTTTTTTTATGTGAAGGTGGTTTTTCATGTGATGGTGGTTTGTTATGTGATGGTGGTTTTTCATGTGATGGTGGTTTATTGTGTGAAGGTGGTTTTTCATGTGAAAGTGTTTTTTTATGTGAAGGTGGTTTTTCATGTGATGGTGATTTTTTTATGTGAAGGTGGTTTTTTAATTTGAAGGTAGTTTTTTAGCTCACCTGAGCCGAAGGCTCATGTGAGCTTTTCTGATCAAAATTTGTCCGTTGTCCGTCGCCGTCGTCGTCGGCGTTGTCGTTGTAAACTTTTCACAATTTCATCTTCTTCTCCAGAACCACTGGGCCAATTTCAACCAAACTTGCCACAAAGTATCCTTGGGTAAAGGGAATTCAAGTTTGTTCAAATGAAGGGCCACGCCTTCTTCCAAAGGGAGATAATTAAGAATTTGTGAAAAATTAATTGCATCATTAAACAATCTTCTTCTCAAGAACCACTGTGCTTGAAAATATGAAACTTATGTGGAAGCATCCTCAGGTAGTGTAGATTCAAGTTTGTTCAAATCATGACCCCCGGGGGTTGGGTGGGGCCACAATGGGCCATCAAAGATTTACATATGAATATATAGGAAATATCTTTAAAAATCTTCTTCTCAAGAACAGCAAAGACATGATTGGTCATATTTATATGGTAGCATCCTCAGATAGTATAGATTCAAGTTTGTTCAAATCGTGTACCCCGGGGGTCGGGTGGGGCCACAATGGGCGATCAAAGTTTTACCTAGGAATATATAGGAAAAATTTTAAAAGTCTTCATCTCAAGAACAGCAAAGCCATGATTGGTCATATTTTTATGAAAGCATCCTCAGATAGTGTAGATTCAAATTTGTTCAAATCATGACCCCCGGGGGTCGGGTGGGGCCACAATGGGTGATCAAAGTTTTACATAGGAATATATAGGAAAAATCTTTAAAAATCTTCTTCTCAAGAGCAGCAAAGCCATAGTTTGTCATATTAACATGGAAGCATCCTCAGGTAGTGTAGATACAAGTTTGTTCAAATCATGACCCCCGGGGGTCGGGTGGGGCCACAATGGGCGATCAAAGTTTTACATAGGAATATATAGGACAAATCTTTAAAAATCTTCTTCTCAAGAACAGCAAAGCCATGATTGGTCATATTTATATGGAAGCATCCTCAGATAGTGTACATTTACATTTGTTCAACTCATGACCCCTGGGGGTCGGGTGGGGCCACAATGGGCGATCAAAGTTTTACGTATGAATATATAGGAAAAATCTTTAAAAATCATCTTCTCAAGAACAGCAAAGCCATGATTGGTAATATTTATGTGGCAGCATCCTCAGATAGTGTAGATTCAAGTTTGTTCAAATCATGACCCCTGGGGATCGGGTGGGGCCACAACGGGCGATCAAAGTTTTACATAGGAATATATAGGAAAAATCTTTAAAAATCTTCTTCTCAAGAACAGGAAAGCCATGATTGGTCATATTTACGTGGAAGCATCCTCAGATAGTGTAGATGCAAATTTGTTGAAATCATGACCCCCGGGGATAGGGTGGGGCCACAATGGGTGATCAAAGTTTTACATAGGAACACGTAGTAAAAATCTTTTTAAAAAACTATTTCTTAAGAACAGCAAAGCCATGATATGCATATTCATGTTCATATGGAAGAAATCTTAGATAGTGTACATTCAAGTTTGTTCAAACATGACCCCTAGGGGTCGGTTGGGCCACAATGGGTGATCAAAGTTTTACATAGGAATACATAGGGTAAATCTTTAAAAATCTTCTACTCAAGAACAGCAAAGCCATGATTGGTCATATTTAAATGGAAGCATCCTCAGATAATGTAGATTCAAATTTGTTCAATTCATGACCCCCCCCCCCCACTTTTATATTTAAACTTTTCAACCTTTCAAGACTGCTTTTTTCTAGCCATATTGCTCAGGTGAGCGATGTGGCCCCTGGGCCTCTTGTTTTATATCTAATGTAAAGGTAGTCAATCTGAACTCCTAATAATTTTGAAGACTGAGTTTAACAGCTAATATCCCGAAATTTTGAAAGTGAAACAAATATACAATATAATTAAAATCATTTTAACACGCCATTGCTAGTTCCTCTTTTTTCCATAGGCGCTTGGTTTCAGGATGGTGTATTTTGTGTATTATGTTTTTTTTTTTCTAGCTGTGTCTGAATAAACTCGATGACATAAGAATAAAAAAAAACCACTGACCTTCACATTAAATATAAAAAAAACCACCTTCACATAAAAAACCACCTTCACATGAAAAGGGGAAATATTTTGATAAGCATATTGAACAAAAGATGATCAGAATAATGTTTTTAACAATATGCATCCTTTATTTTTTATAGACGAATATCTCAGTCAAGATCTTGACGAATCTTATCCAAAATCAGACGGAAGACCCACTCGTTGCTCGCAACGAGAACCATCTAGTTATTATTATTATTATTATTATTATTATTCTTTTTTCTTCTTACAAAATTTGTGCAGACGATTTCTCGGAGATGGCTCGTTCGATTTTATTCAAATTTTCATGGAAGATGCGTTGATATCTGAAGTTAATTCCGGCAATTCCGTTAAGGGATATTTACTTCCGGTCGCAAGTTATCGCCCTTTTATCAAAATTTAGAGGACCTCCTTGTCTGCGATGGAACTCAAAAACGGCTTAAGCTAGAGCGCTGAAATTTTCAGTGATGATAGAGGACACGTTGCCATTATGCCACCTGGGTCTAGATATTTTCCGGAAGTGCCTAGTATGGAAGCTCGGTAGGGGTCGAAATTTAGGACACGAATCATGAGTGAATTTTTGAGACATTTTGTGTCATATCTTTTAAAGTGTAATTATTTTGTAAAAACATATTGAACAAAATTTGTGCAGAATGACAAGATCTGTAACATGATATCAAGAAAAAAGCGCTGACTCATCACATTAGGGGCCGATAGGGGCCAAAAGTCTGAAATCGATAACTCTTAAACAAGCATTATTTTGGTATACATTACTGAAGCATAAATACTTATATTAACAATTTACAACTATATATTATAATTTTTACGTCGTATGGCACATAATTAGGGGCCACAAGGGGCCAGAATGCTTAATCTTTGACGCTTTATATCTCGAAAAGGGGAAACATTTTGAAAAGCAATATTGAACAAAAGTTGTTTAGAATGATGCTCTCAACAATGTGCATCCTTTGAATCTTTCCTAAACAGTCTCTATAAGGACTTAAGGGGACGGCCCCTAAATATTTCAAGTCTACATATCTCGAAAACGAAACGAAACTTCTGAATAGTTGTTGAACATAAAGTCTTCAGAATTACAAGACCTCGAATGTGATATCAAGAAAAAGGGGCTGACCCCTCCAATTAGGGGCTCAGAGGGGCCAAAAGTTTTTCATCTATAACTCCTTAACGTTAAATATTTTGATATTAATTATTGAAGCAAAAATGTTCATCTACACAATCTGCAACTATATATCTTAAAATTTTCATCAAATGTTACGTAATTAGGGGCCACAAGGGACAAGAATGCTTAATCTTTGACACTTTATATCTCGAAAGAAGGGAATATTTTGCAAACAATATAGAACAAAAGTTGTTTAGAATGATGTTCTCAACAATGTGCATCCTTTGAATTTTTCCTAAACAGCCCCTATAAGGACTAAAAGGGACGGCCCCTAAATATTTCAAGTCTACATATCTTGAAAACGAAACGAAACTTCTGAATACTTGTTGAACAAAAAGTCTTGAGAATTACAAGACCTTTCATGTGATATCAAGAAAAAGGGGCTGACCCCTCAAATTAGGGGCTCAGAGGCCAAAAGTCTTTCATGTATAAATCCTTAACGTTAAATATTTTGATATTAATTATTGAAGCAAAAATGTTCATCTTCACAATCTGCAACTATATATCTTGAAATTTTCATCAAATATTACGTAATTAGGGACCATTAGGGGCCAGAATGCTTAATCTTTGACGATTTATATCTCGAAAGAAGGGAATAGTTTGAAAAGCAATATTGAACAAAAGTTGTTTAGAATGATGTTCTCAACAATGTGCATCCTTTGAATTTTTCCTAAACAGCCCCTATAAGGACTTAAAGGGACGGCCCCTAAATATTTCAAGTCTACATGTCTCGAAAACGAAACGAAACTTCTGAATAGTTGTTGATTAAAAAGTGTCTTCAGAATTACATGACCTTTCATGTGATATCAAGAAAAAGGAGCTGACCCTCGAATTAGGGGCTCAGAGGGACCAAAAGTCTTTTATCTATAACCCTTTTACAGTAATGTTCATCTTCACGATCTGATACTATAAATATTTTAAAATCCTCATCAAACATTGCGTTTTTAGGTGTCATAATGATCAAAATTTTGTTAAACATAACTGAAGCAAATTGTACGTTTTCACTATTTATATATTTATGAACGAAAATCTCAGTCAAATTCGTATCTCATCTTATCAAAAATCGGACGGAAGACCCACTCGTTGCTCGCAACGAGATCGCATCTAGTTATTATTATTAGGGTCTTCCTTCTTCAACGGAAGACCCTTCTATTATTCTATTGTTTCTTTTTCACTTTTATTAGGGTCTTCCGTCTCCAACGGAAGACCCTTCTATTATTCTATTGTTTCTTTTTCACTATTATTATTTTTTTCTGTCCAAATTTTGTGCAGACGATTTCCCAGAGATGGCTGGATGGATTCACTTGAAATTTTCAGAGCTGATGTATCATGATGTAAACCTAATACATTTTTTTTAATTTTTGAAAATTCACTTCCGGTCGGAAGTTATCGCTCTTTAATCGAATTTTTAGTGCCCATTTTGTCTACACAAAAACTCAAAAATGACAAAAGCTAGAGTGCTGAAATTTTCAGTGATAATAGAGGACATGTTCTAGTTGTGCACCTCAGTTTTCAAATTTTCTGGAAGTGCCTAGTATGGAAGCTCGTTAGGGGTCAAAATTTAGGACATGAATCAGGAGTGAATTTTCGAGACATTTTTTTATCATATCTTCAAAACTATGAATATTTTCTTAAAACATATTGAACAGAAATTGTGTAGAATAATAAGATCTTTTTTTTAATATCAAGAAAAAAGGGCTGACTTATCACATTAGGGGACAAGAGGGGCCAAAAGTCTTAAATCCATAACTCGTAAACGATCAATATTTTGTATACATTACTGAAGCAAAAATGTTTATCTGAACAATCTACAACTATATATTATGATAAAAATCTCATATGTTACATAATTAGGGGCCATAAGGGGCCAGAATGCTAAATCTTTGATGCTTTATATCTCAAAAGTGGGAAATATTTTGATAAGTAATATTGAACAAAAGATGATCAAAATAATGTGCTAAACAATATGCAATCTTTCAATATTTGCTAGGCGTCCCCATTAAGGAGTTGAAGGGCCGGCCCCTAAATATTTCCTTTGCATATATCTCGGAAACAAAAAAGAATTTCTGAATAGTTGTTGAACAAAATGTGTTTAAAATCATAAGAGCTTTAATGTGATATCAAGAAAAAGGGGCTGGCCCCTCAAAATCGGGGCCGATAGGGGCTGAAAGTCTTTCATCAATAACTTTTTAACAATCAATATTTTGTAAAATATTACTGCAGCAAAAATGTTTATCTGAGCAAACTACAACTATATATTATGTTATTCACATCATATGTTATATAATTAGGGGTCGTGAGGGGCCGAAATACTAAATCTTTGACGCTTTATATCTCGAAAGTGGTAAGTATTTTGCTAAGCAATATTGAATTAAAGATATTCACAATAATGTTCTGAACAATATGTAACCTTTCAATATTTACTAAACGTCTCCTTTAAGGAGTTGAAGGGCCGGCCCCTAAATATTTCTTTTGCATACATCTCGGAAACGAAAAAGAATTTCTAAATAGTTGTTGAACAAAAAGTGTTCAAAATCATAAGAGCTTTAAGGTGATATCAAGAAAAAGGGACTGGCCCCTCAAAATAAGGGCCAATAGGGGCCGAAAGTCTTTCATCAATAACTCTTAAACGATCAATATTTTGTAATACATTACTAAGGCAAAATAGATCATCTTCACTTTCCTTAACTATATAACATGTTATTGGCATCATATGTTACGTTATAAGGGGACATTAGGGGCCAGAATGCTAAATCTTTGAAGCTTTATATCTCGAAAGTGTGAAATATTTTGATAAGCAATATTGAATAAAAGATGTTCACAATAATGTTCTGAAAAATATGTTACCTTTCAATTTTTGCTAAAGTTCCCATTAAGGAGTTGAAGGGCCGGCCCCTATTATTTCTTTTGCAGATATCTCGGAAACGAAAAAGAATTTCTGAATAATTGTTGAACAAAAAGTGTAGTAGAGGCCAAGACGGACCGAAAGTCTTTAATCTATAATTTTTAATGATCAATATTTTGTTATAGATTACTGAAGCAAAATTGGTCGTCTTAACAATTTATTTATATCATTATATTTGAACGAAAGTCTCAGTCAAATTCTTATCACATCTTATCAAAAATCGAACGGAAGACCCACTCGTTGCTCGCAACGAGATCGCATCTAGTTATTATTATTATTATTATTATTATTATTATTATTATTATTTTCTTTACATATTTTGTGCAGACGATTTCTCAGAGATGCTTGGATGGATTCACTTGAAATTTTCAGAGATGATGTATCATGATTTAAACCTTATTCATTTTTTTCAATTTTTGAAAATTCACTTCCGGTCGGAAGTTATCGCCCTTTAATCGAATTTTTAGTGCCCATTTTGTCTACACAAAAACTCAAAAACGACAAAAGATAGAGTGCTGAAATTTTCAGTGATAATAGAGGACATGTTCTAGTTGTGCACCTCAGTTTTCAAATTTTCTGGAAGTGCCTAGTAAGGAAGCTCGATAGGGGTCAAAATTTAGGACATGAATCAGGAGTGAATTTTCGAGACATTTTTTATCATATCTTCAAAACTATGAATATTTTCTAAAACCACATTGAACAGAAATTGTGCAGAATTACTAGATCTTTTATATGATATCAAGAAAAAAGGGCTGACTCATCACATTATGGGCCAAAAGGGGCAAAAAGTCTTAAATCCATAACTCTTTAACGATCAATATTTTGTTATACATTACTGAAACAAAAATGTTTATCTGAGCAATCTACAACTATATATTATAATAAAAATCTCATATGTTACATAATTAGGGGCCAAAAGGGGCCAGAATGTTAAATCTTTGACGCTTTATATCTCGAAAGTGGGAAATATTTTGATAAGCAATACTGTGGTTTCATTAATATTCGTGGGCATCAATTTTCGTGGATTTAGTAAAAATCACTGTTTCGAGGATACGTAAATTCGTGGATAATGATCATAAAAAAAAATAACCTTTTCATTTATTTTTTACTCTCTGTATGCTTCAGCGGGGAATCGTCACGCCATTTACAATGTTAAGAGTACGTTAATATTTTAAAACAATTACTTACAGGTGACAACTCTTTAATTTATTCTTTATATTTTACTCATCTATTTTTAAAGTCGGAACCTTCAAACGTTTACAACGCAGTGTACATGGTATAACAATAAAGGGTGAGGAATTCCAAACACCGTCTCCATTGTAAGCTAGACTATGATCTCAATTGGCAAATTAAATATTGGATATTGAAACAGATTATTAAAAACAATTAATTAAAATAGACTTTAATTTAATCAACGTTTTGGTTAAAAGGTGTGCAAGTATCTTAAAATATTAAGACAATTTGGATTTTATCTTTTAGGCGCACACACGGACGATAATTAAGTGTGGCACCAGGGTATTAAAAAGTAACAAAAATAATTAAGTATTTAAATTTACAAAATGGTGTTAAAGACTTTTTTCGCATGCACAGCGTGTTGTTTTTAGACTCGACGGTGACATCCAGACCCCCATGTTTGTAGATCTCTGAACAAACACATCCACGCTCGCTGGATACGACGTAACGCTTAAACATGCAAAATGGACGACAAACAAACCTTGAAGGGCTTCGAAACTGCAGGACTTCCGAACATACATACCCGCTTTCTCATGTTTAACAAAAAAGAAAAATTGTTTCAAAGTCAAATCAGCATTAAATTGTTTTAGAGTAATTAATTATTTCTATCGACATTTTTATTTTCTGTAATTTGTGTGTAGGTAATAATTGATGTTGGACAGTTAGATTGTTTGAGAATAACAAATTTACACATTTAAACCTGATTATCTATCATCCTTTGTGTTATACCACTGATTAGTATATGAACCGCGTTGACAGTTCTACGTACATTTTGTTTGTTTATCTCCGTTCAGAATATTTAAACATATTTTGTTAAAAATTGCCAGATAATTATCAAACAGTATTTTTAAAAAAAAATTATTCTTTAAAATGATAAAATTCGTTTATAAAGCCAACCTGTTGCGGAAAGGGGGGATATTCACATATATATTAACGAAAGAAGTAATAGGCTTTTTAAAGGTTTATCAAAAATCAAAATGGAAGCACCAAACTTCGATGAGTATTTAATTTCGTGGATCGACTCAACAACGAAATCCACGAAAATTGGTGTCCCACGAATAATGATGAAACCACAGTATTGAACAAAAGATGTTCAAAATAAAGTTCTAAACAATATGCAACCTTTCAATATTTGCTAAACGTCCCCATTAAGGAGTTGAAGGGCCGGCCCCTAAATATTTCTTTTGCATATATCTCAGTAACGAAAAAGAATTTCTGAATAGTTGTTGAACAAAATGTGTTCAAAATCATAAGAGCTTTAAGGTGAAATCAAGAAAAAGGGGCTGGCCCCTCAAAATCGGTGCCGAGAGGGGCCGAAAGTCTTTCATCAATAACTCTTTAACGATCAATATTTTGTTATACATTACTGCAGCAAAAATGTTTATCTGAGCAAACTACAACTATATATTATGTTATTCAAATCACATGTTACATAATGAGGGGGTCATGAGGGGCAGAAATACTAAATCTTTGAGGCTTTATATCTCGAAAGTGGGAAATATTTTGATAAGCAATATTGAATAAAAGATGTTCACAGTAATGTTTTGAACAATATGTAACCTTTCAATTTTTGCTAACCGTCTCCATTAAGGAGTTGAAGGGCCGGCCCCTAAATATTTCTTTTGCATATATCTCGGAAACGAAAAAGAATTTCTGAATAGTTGTTGAACAAAAAGTGTTCAAAATCATAAGAGTTTTAAGGTGATTTCAAGAAAAAGGGACTTGCCCCTCAAAATAAGGGTTGATAGGGGC
>NW_026889755.1:3852500-4195000 GCF_033153115.1 Saccostrea echinata | reverse complement strand
TATTTACAACTATATATTATGATATTCACATCATATGTTACATAATTAGGGGCCATAAGGGGACAGGATGCCAAATCTTTGACGCTTTATATCTCAAAAGTGGGAAATATTTTGATAAGCAATATTGAACAAAAGATGGTCAAAATAATGTTCTAAACAATATGCAACCTTTCATTTTTTGCTAAACGTCCCCATTTAGGAGTTGAAGGGCCGGCCCCTAAATACTTCCTTTGCAAATATCTCAGAAACGAAAAAGAATTTCTGAGTAGTTGTTGAACAAAAAGTGTTCAGAATCATGAGAGCTTTAAAGTGATATGAAGAAAAAGGGGCTGGCCCCTCAAAATAGGGGCTGAGAGGGGCCGAAAGTCTTTAAATAATAACTCTTTAACGATCAATATTTTGTAATGCATTACTGAAGCAAAAATGTTCATCTCAACAAATTACAACTATATATTATGATATTCAAATCATATGTTACATAATTAGGGGCCATAAGGGGCCAAAATACTAAATCTTTGACGCTTTATATCTCAAAAGAGGGAAATATTTTGATAAGCAATATTGAACAAAAGATGGTCAAAATAATGTTCTAAACAATATGCAACCTTTCATTTTTTGCTAAACGTCCCCATTTAGGAGTTGAAGGGCCGGCCCCTAAATACTTCTTTTGCAAATATCTCAGAAACGAAAAAGAATTTCTGAGTAGTTGTTGAACAAAAAGTGTTCAAAATCATGAGAGCTTTAAAGTGATATGAAGAAAAAGGGGCTGGACCCTCACAATAGGGGCTGGTAGGGGCCGAAAGTCTTTGAACAATAACTCTTTAACAGTCAATGATTTGGAATGCATTACTGAAGCAAAAATGTTTATCTCAACAATTTACAAGTATATATTATGATATTCACATAATATGTTACATAATTAGGGTCCATAAGGGGCCAGAATGCTAAATATTTGACGCTTTTTATCTCAAAAGTGGGAAATATTTTGATAAGCAATATTGAACAAAAGATGACCAAAATAATGTTCTAAACAGGATGAAACCTTTCATTTTTTGCTAAACGTCCCCATTAAGGAGTTGAAGGGCTGGCCCCTAAATACTTCTTTTGTAAATATCTCAGAAACGAAAAAGTATTTCTGACTAGTTGTTGAACAAAAAGTGTAAAAAAAAAATCATGAGAGCTTTAAGGTGATATCAAGGAAAAGGGTCTGACACCTTAAATAGGGGGCCGAGAGGGGCCGAAAGTATACAATCAATAACTCTTTAATGATAAATATTTTGTAATATATTACTGAGGCGAGATAGTTCTTCTTCACACACTTTATCTAAATAACATGATGTTGTTATCATATATTACGCAATAAGGGGTCTTTAGGGGGCCAGATTGCATAATCTTTGGCGCAATATGTCTCGAAAAGGAAGAATATTTTGATAAACAGTATTGAACAAAAGACGTTCAAAATAATATTCTGAACAATATGCACTCTTTGAATTTTTGCTAGAGTGCCCATTTAGGACTTGAAGGGCAGGCCCTTAATATTTCTTTTGCATATATCCCGAAAACAAAAAAGAATTTCTGAATAGTTGTTGAACAAAAAGTGTTCAAAATCATGAGAGCTTTAAGATGATATCAAGAAAAAGGGGCCTACTTCTCACATTAGGGGCCAAGAAGAACCGAAAGTCTTTAATCTATAACCCTTTAATGATCAATATTTTGTTAAACATTATTAAAGCATAATTGTTCGTCTTAACAGTTTATTTATATTATTATATTCGAACGAAAATCTCAGTCAAATTCTTATCTCATCTAATCAAAAATCGGACGGAAGACCCACTCGTTGCTCGCAACGAGATCTCATCTAGTTATTATTATTATTTTCTTTACATATTTTGTGCAGACGATTTCTCAGAGATGCTTGGATGGATTCACTTGAAATTTACAGGGATGATGTATCATGATCTAAACCTTATTCATTTTTTTTTAATTTTTGAAAATTTGCTTCCGGTCAGAAGTTATCGCCCTTTTATCGAATTTTTAATGACCATTTTGTCTACATAAAAACTCAAAAACGACAAAAGCTAGAGTGCTGTAAATTTCAGCGATTATAGACGACATGTTGTAGTTGTGCACCTATACTTTCAAATTTTCCGGAAGTGCCTAGTATGGAAGCTCGGTAGTGGTCGAAATTTAGGACATGAATCTGGAGTGAATTTTCGAGACATTTTTTTTATCATATCTTCAAAACTATAAATATTTTCTTATAACATATATAACAAAAATTGTGTAGAATTACAAGATCTTTTAAATGATACCAAGAAAAAAGGGCTGACCTATCATATTAAGGGCCATGAGGGGCCAAAAGTCTTAAATCCTTAACTCTTTAACAATCAATATTTTGTTATACATTACTGAAGCAAAAATGTTTATCTTAACATTTTGCAACTATATATTATAAAATTTTGATCATATGTTACATAATAAGGGGCCAGAAGGGGCCAGAATGCTAAATCTTTGATACTTTATATCTCGAAAAGGGGAAATATTTTGATAAGCAATATTGAACAAAAGATGTTTAGAATAATGTTCTAAACAATATACACCCTTTTAATTTTTGCAAAACATCCCCATTAAAGACTTGGAGGGCTGGTCCCTAAATATTGTTATTCTATATGTCTTAAACAAAAGGAAATTTCTGAATAGTTGTAGAACAAAAAGTCTTCAAAATCACAAGAACTTTCATTTGATATCAAGAAAAAGGGGCTGACCCCTCAAATTAGGGGCTCAGAAGGGCAAAAAGCCTTTCAGCTGTAACTTTTTAATGATCAGTATTTTGTTATAAATTACTGAAGGAAAAATATTTATCTTGACATTCTGCAACTATATATTATAAAATTTTGATCATATGTTACATAATAAGGGGCCATAAGGGGCCAGAATGCCAAATCTTTGACACATCGAACAAAGGGAAATATTTTGATAAGCAATATTGAACAAAAGATGCTCAGAATAATGTTTTAAACAATATGCATCCTTTCACTTTTTATAGACGAATATCTCAGTCAAGATCTTGACTAATCTTATCCAAAATCAGACGGCAGACCCACTCGTTGCTCGCAACGAGAACCATCTAGTTATTTATATTATTATTCTTTTTTTCTTACCGATTTTGTGCACGCGATTTCTCGAAAACGGCTCGATGGATTTCCATGAAATTTTCAGGACTTATGTAATATCAGTTGAACCTTAAGCATTTTTTTCTGTTTTGATGTCGTCACTTCCGGTCCAGGGATATTGTCGATTTCATGATTTTTGAAAGGTCGGGTTGTCAGGAAATTTTCTCATGAATGGCTCTAGATAGAATCATGTATCATTCAGGAATGATAGACCTATGTCTGCAGATATGCGTAAGGCATTTCATTTTTACCGGAAATGCCGCACTTTGGCGCTCGTTATGGTCCGAAAAAAGGCATATCGAAAATTTCAAATTTTTCAACGCTTTTTCTACGATAGCTTTTTACATGTAAATATTTTCCTAAAACATATAGAACAAAAGTTGTGTAGAATGTTACGTTCTTTCAAAGGATATCAACAATTAGGGCCTGACCCCTAAAATTGGGGAGCTAGAGGGGCCAAAAATGTTTTCCTGATATCTCAAAAAGTATTGAGAATTTGTATAGCATCATAGAGGCAAAGGTGTTCAAAATGACAAGTAGCAGCTAAGGAGACCATTAAGAGTCGTCAAAATGACGTCACTTCCGGTCACACCGAGAGTAAACCTAAATGGCTTATTTTTGCACAAATGACCGTAGAGGTCTCTTGATCTCGATCTCATCTTCTTGAAATTTAGACGGAAGACTTACTTGTTGCTTTGCAACAAGCTCGTCTAGTTATTATTATTATTCTTTTTTTGACCAAATTTTGTGCACGCGATTTCTCAAAAAACTATTCAGTAGTTTTCAATGAAACTTTCACAAAAAATGAGTCATCCTATGATCTTTGTTCACCACAAGTAAAATTTGGAAAATTCGCTTCCGGTTCCAAATTATGGGCAAATTCCTGATTTTTAAATGGAATTTTGTCCTCGACGTATCTAAAGAACGACTAAAGGTATGAACTGGAGACTTATTAGAGATTATAGAACATGTCTCTTAAATTACCAGAATCGCCCTTTTGTGCGTCGTCACTACTTCCGGTGGCTACCGGAAGCGAATTAAATAAGTCGAATTTTTCAACTTTCTTGTTTTTCAATATATTTCGATGATATTTGTAGGGTTAATAGAGACTCTTTTCAGAATGCATAATATATAGTTAGTTTGAAAATTGATAATAAATATTAGAATTATTTTTAATATTTTTTAGACAAATATTATGCACGCGATATCTTGAGAACTATTCAGTGGTTTTTCGCCAACACTTTCAGGGAAAACGCGTTTTAAAAAGACATTATTTAATTTAAAAGAATTTTGGAAAAAATCACTTCCGGTTCCATGTTACGGGCAATTTCCTGATTTTTATATTTAATTTTTTCCGCGTCAGATCTAAAGAACGGCTAAAGATTTGAACTGGAGACTTATTGGAGAGCATAGAACATGACTTCTAGATTTGTGGAATTGCCTTTTTGTGCGTTGTCAATAGTTCCGGTCACTACCGGAAGCGAATTAAAAAAGTCGAATTTTTCAACTTTCTTGTCTCTCAATATTTTTTAATCATTTTACTAGGGATAATAGACACTTTTATAAGAAATGATCCCGCTCGCGTAATACTTAGCGTGTTCAATTTTCACGCGGGCGACCTGGACTCAATCCCCAGAATGTCTAAATTTTTTTGTACCATTTTTCAGCTGAAATATAATAATGTATCTTTGAAATGATATCTAGTATAATTTTCTGTTCGAATAACGCAATATATTTTTACATATAATTTACGTTTTATGGTATTTAATGTATGAAGGAGTTAAATGGAATGGAAAACGTAATACAGATAGCGTTATGAGTGAGGAATCAACTTCTCTAATAATTGAGAAGGGACGGAAGACCTTCTTGTTGCCATGGCAACAAGTTTCTATTTAAGGTCTTTCGTCTTCACGGAAGACCTTATGTTTCTTATTAAGGTCTTCCGTCTTCACGGAAGACCTTATAGTGATTCTACTGTTTCTTCTTCTTTTTCTTAATATTATTATTCTTTTTTTTTTGACAAAATTTTGTGCACGCGATTTCTCGAAAAGTATTCAGTCGTTTTCAATGAAACTTTCGGGAAAAATCAGTCATTGTATGAACTTTGTTCATCATAAGGAAAATTTGGAAAATTCCATTTTTTGTTCCAAGTTACGGGCAATTTCCTGATTTTAAAATGAAATTTTGTCGCCCTTTTTTTTCAAGAATGGCTAGAGATATGAACTGGAGACTTATTGGAGAGCATAGAACGTGACTTCTAAATCTGCAGAATCGCCTTTTCGTTCGTCGTCGGCACTTCCGGTCGTTTACGGAAGTGATCAAAGAAATCGTAAAATTTCAACTTTCTTTTTTTAAATCAACACTTACATCACATTATTGCATCTCTTTTGTAGTTTAGAAATATGTTGGTCCCACCGGAAACAAAAACGTCAACTTCCGGTTATAAGAGAAAAACTACATAATTTGAGTATTTTTCTTTCCCATAAATATCCTTTGTAGATAAAGTATTTGAAATGATTTTTAAATATGTTATTTAGACTGCAAATATCTAGAGTAACGTCAAATATCTTTGTAAAATTTAATTCCGGTCGCGTGTTTTCCTGTCCTCAAAATGAGAAGTTGTCTGAGCAAGATCTCGGAAATGGTGAGAGATTAAGACACCAAACTTACATGAGCAACAGACTTTTAAGATGTAGGCAAAACCATTTGGGTTCAGAGCGTCAGCCGTCACTTCCGGTCCTAACAGGAAGTGATCAAAGAAATCGAAAATTTCAACTTTTCTTTTTTTAATTAAAAATTGCATCACTTTATTGCATTTTTTTCGCAGATTCGAAAGATGTTGGTCCCACCGGAAATAAAAACGTCAACTTCCGGTTTTAGGAGATAAACTACGTTATTTTTATATTTAACATTCTCATAAATATTGCTTATCGATAAAGTACTTGAAATCATATTATGTATGTTGTAGATACTGCAAATGTCTAGAGAAAAGTCAGAGATTTTTATAAAATTGACTTCCGGTCGCGTGTTTACTTGTCCTCAAAATTAGAATTTGTTCTAACAATATTGCTCGGCAACAATAAAGGACTGAAGTCTAAAACTTTCAGGACTGATAGTCAGTCATCAGTTTATTTGAATAGTGAGAAAATCTTGTATCGCCGTTACTTCCGATCGTGACAGGAAGTGATGCAAAAAGGTGAATGGTTAATGGTTAGCACGTTGGATTTTCACGCTGATGACCAGGGTTAAATCTCCAGGATGTCTGAATTTCTTTTATCACTTTTTAAGCTTGAATTTTCGTTTTTATTTTCAGAATCGGACGGAAGACCTCTCATTGCTCGCAATGAGTTTCTAGTTAAGGTCTTCTGTCTCCACGGAAGACCTTATAATGATTCTATTGTTTCTTCTTCTTCTTCTTATTATTATTATTATTCTTTTTTTTTAGACAAAATTTTGTGCACGCGATTTCTCGAAAACTATTCAATGAATTTCTTTGAAATTTTCAGGGCTAAAAGGTCTTGATATGAATTTTATATAAAATTCCGTTTTTTTGGTAAATTCGGTTCCAGTGCCAAGTTATGGACAATTTCCTGATTTTAAAATGAAATTTTGTCCTCGAAGGATCTAAGAAACGGCTAAAGATATGAACTGGAGACTTGTTAGAGATGATAGACCATGACTTTTTGATGTTCGAAATTACCTTGGTTTTCGTCGTCAGTACTTCCGGTCGTCACCGGAAGTGTTCAAAGAAATCGAAAATTTCAACTTTTCTTTTTTTAATCAAATCTTGCATCACATTATTGCAACTCTTTCGCAGTTTCGAAATATGTTGGTCCCACCGGAAACAAAAACGACAACTTCCGGTTATAAGAGAAAAACTACATAATTTGAGTATTTTACTTTCCCATAAATATCTTTTATAGGTAAAGTATTTGAAATGATTTTTATATATGTTATTCAGATTGCAAATGTCTCGAGTAACGTCAAATATCTTTGCAAAATTCACTTCCTGTCGCGTGTTTTCCTGTCCTCAAAGTAAAAAAATATCTGAGCGAGATCTCAGAAACGGTAAGAGATTAAGACAACAAACTTATATAAGTAATAGACCTTGAAGAGTAGGCAAAATCATTTGGGTTAAACTGTCTGCCGTCACTTCCGGTCGTCACAGGAAGTGATCAAAGAAATGAAAAAATTCAACTTTACTTGTTTAAATTAAAACTTGCATCACCTTATTGGATCTCTTTCGCTGTTTTAAAATGTGTTAGAATCCGCCGGAAACTAAAACGTCAACTTCCGGTTTTAGGAAATAAAATACGTTATTTCGATATTTAAGTTTCTCATAAATATTGCTTATAGAAAAAGAATTGAAATGTTTTAATACATGTTGTAGATACTGCAATGTCTAAAGACACGTTAGAGATTTTTTATAAAATTCACTTCCGGTCGCGTGTTTTCCTGTCCTCAAAATTAGAATTTGTTCTCACAATTCCTCGGCAACAATAAACGACTGAAGTCTGAAACTTTCAGGACTGATAGTCCGTCATCAGTTTATTTGCATCGTATGAAAATCGTTTGTCGCCCTTACTTCCGGTCGTGACCGGAAGTGATGCAAAAAAGTGAATGGTTAATGGTTAGCACGTTGGATTTTCAAGCTGACAACCAGGGTTAAATCTCCAGAGTGTCTGAATTTCTTTTATCACCTTTTCAGCTTGAATTTACGTTTTTATTTTCAAAATCGGACGGAAGACCTCTCATTGCTCGCAATGAGTTTCTAGTTATTATAATAATTATTATTATTATTATTTTGACCATATTTTGTGCAGGCGTTTTCTCGAAAACTATTCAGTAGTTTTCAATGAAACTTTCACAAAAAATGAGTCATTATATGAACTTGTTTCATCACAAGGAAAATTTGGAAAATTCGCTTCCGGTTCCAAATTATGGGCAAATTCCTGATTTTCAAATGGAATATTGTCCGCGGCAAACCTAAAGAAGGACTAAAGGTATGAACTGGAGACTTATTAGAGATTATAGAACATGACTTTTAGATTACCAGAATCGCCTTTTCGTGCGTCGTCACTGCATCCGGTCGCTACCGGAAGCGAATTTAAAAAGTCGAATTTTTCAACTTTTTTGTTTTCCAATATATTTCGATGATATTAGTAGGGTTAATAGAGACTCTTTTCACAATGCATAATATATAATTTGTTTGAAAATTGATAATGAATATTATAATGATTATCAAATATTTTTTTGAGAAATGTTATGCAAGCGATATCTCGAGAACTATTCATTGGTTTTTCGTCAAACTTTCAGGGATAACGCGTTTTGAAAAGCTATTGTTACATTTGAAAGAGTTTTGGAAAATTCACTTCCGCTTCTATGTTACGGGCAATTTCCTGATTTTCAAATGGAAAATTGTCCGCGGCAAACCTTAAGAACGACTAAAGGTATGAACTGGAGACTTATTAGAGATTATAGAACGTGTCTTCTGGATTACCAGAATCGCCTTTTCATGCGTCGTCACCACTTCCGGTCGCTAATGGGAAGCGAATGAAAAAAGTCGAATTTTTCAACTTTTTTGTTTTCCAATATATTTCGATGATATTAGTAGGGTTAATAGAGACTCTTTTCACAATGCATAATATATAATTTGTTTGAAAATTGATAATGAATATTATAACTATTATCAATATTTATTAGACAAATATTTGGCACGCGATATCTCGAGAACTATTCTGTGGTTTTTTCGTCAAAATTTCAGGGATAATGCATTTTGAAAAGCCATTGTTACATTTGAAAGAATTTTGGAAAATTCACTTCCGGTTCCATGTAACTGGCAATTTCCTGATTTTTAAATGGAATTTTTTTCCGCGGCAAATCTAAAGAACGATTAAAAGTATGAACTGGAGACTTATTAGAGATTATAGAACATGTCTTCTAGATTACGTCTTCAATAGTTACGTTCCCTGCCGGAAGCGAATTAAAAAAGTCGATTTTTTAAACTTTTTGGTCTCTCTATATTTTTTAATGATTTCACTAGGGATAATAGAGACTCTTATAAGAAATGGTCCCGCTAGCGTAATTGTTAGTGTGTCCAATTTTCACGCGGGCGACCCGGACTCAATTCCCAAAATGTCTGGATGTTTTTGTACCTTTTTCAGCTGAAATATTAGACTGGATCTTTGAAATGATATATTATTTTCCATTCGAATTACGCGACATGTTATACAATTTACGTTTTATAGTATTTCATGTATGAAGGAAATAAAAGGAATGCTTAACGTCAAACGCACGCGATTTCTCAAAAACATTTCAATGAATTTCTTTGAAATTTTCAGGGATAAAAGGTCTTTATATGAATTTTATATAAAATTCCGTTTTTTGATAAATTCGGTTCCAGTGGCAAGTTATGTACATTTTTCTGATTTTAAAATGAAATTTGGTCCACGAGTGTTCAAAAGAAAAACTAAAGATATGAACTGGAGACTTGTTAGAGATGATTTCTAGATTTGCGGAGGGACCTTATTTTGCGTCGTCGTTACTTCCGATTTTTTTCAACTATAATATTTTTCTGTAATATTTGTAGGGTTAAGAGAGCCTCTTTTCAAAATGGTAAATATAGAATTTGTTTTGAAATGATAAATTCAAACTCTAGATATTCGTCATTTTTCACTTTGAAGCGGGAGTCCAAATGGCGTAAAGGTTAGTGCGTTGGATTTTCACGCTGACGACCAGGGTTAAATCTTCAGAGTGTCTGAATTTTTTTAGCACTTTTTCAGCTTATATTTACTTTTTTTTTGGTATCAAAATCGGACGGAAGACCTCTCATTGCTAGCAATGAGTTTCTAGTTATTATTATTCTTTTTTTGACCAAATTTTGTGCACGCGATTTCTCAAAAATTATTCAGTAGATTTCAATGAAACTTTCACAAAAAATGAGTTATCATATGAACGTTGCTTCCGGTTCCGAATTATGGGCAAATTCCTGATTTTTAAATGGAATTTTGTCCGCGGCATATCTAAAGAACGAATAAAAATATGAACTGGAGACTTATTAGAGATTATAGAACATGTCTCTTAGATTACCAGAATCGCCCTTTCGTGCGTCTTCACTACTTCCGGTCGCTACCGGAAGCGAATTAAAAAAGTCGAATTTTTCAACTTTCTTGTTTTTCAATATATTTCGATGATATTTGTGAGGTTAATAGAGACTCTTTTCAGAATGCATAATATATAATTAGTTTGAAAATTGATAATAAATAAATATTGGAATTATTTTTAATATTTTTTAGACAAATATAATGCACGCGATATGTCGAGAACTATCAGTAATTTTCAATGAAACTTTTACAAAAAATGAGTTATCTTATGAACTTTGTTCACCACAAGTAAAATTTGGAAAATTCGCTTCCGGTTCCGAATTATGGGCAAATTCCTGATCTTTAAATGGAATTTTGTCCGCGGCGTATCTAAAGAACGAATAAAGGTATGAACTGAAGACTTATAAGAGATTATAGAACATGTCTCTTAGATTATCAGAATCGCCCTTTCGTGCATCGTCATTACTTCCGGTCGTTACCGGAAGAGAATTAAAAAAGTCGAATTTTTCAACTTTCTTGTTTTTCAATATATTTCGATGATATTTGTAGGGTTAATAGAGACTCTTTTCAGAATGCATAATATATAATTAGTTTGAAAATTGATAATAAATATTGGAATTATTTTTAATATTTTTTTAGACAAATATAATGCACGCGATATATCGAGAACTATTCAGTAATTTTCAATGAAACTTTTACAAAAAATGAGTTATCATATGAACTTTGTTCTTTACAAAATTTGGAACTTGAGAACTATTCAGTGGTTTATCGTCAAACTTTCAGGGAAAAAGCGTTTTAAAAGACATCATTTAATTTTAAGAAATTTTGGAAAAATTCACCATTTATATTTTTTGATGAAATGCTTTGAAACTCATAACATAAAGATATATTAGCAGTGTAGACAAGATTACATGGTCAAATTAGCATGGACTCATGCGCATGCAAGTGCGCTTCGCTATGATTGGCTGAAACAAAAATCTCAATATCTTTCTTGTTTTTTGACAAAATACTTTGAAATTTAAGAAATAGTCTTACATTAGGACGTCATACAATATAATATATAAGATTTATCATGAAAACATGCGCATGCACGTGTGCTGCAATCTTATCGGCTTAAACTTTAAATGGATATAACTTTCTTGATTCTCAACAAAACAGGATGAAATTTAGAATATAAATAGGTATAATGGATTCCTACATTATGCTACTATCAAAATTAAATGCAAGAACATGCATGCACGAGCAATGCGTTAAATGACCAATATACTTTATGTAGCCGTAACTTTTATATTTTTGGATGAAATGTATTGATACTCAGAATTAAGATGCATTTATAGTATAGAGGAGATGACATGGTCATCCTGCACATGCATGCACGTACGCGCGCGTGTAATGCTTAAAATGACCAATATACCTGATTGCCTTTTTTAATGAAGCTTACAGGAAATAAGACACCAAAAGGGACTTAGGGAGCGTTTGGGGAACATCTGTAACGGTCCCCGTTACAATTATAAATATTCTTTTTCTACTTTCTTCTCCGGTACTTTTTTGTCCGGGAGTGTTCTCATATAACCACTCATCCGATTGACATGAAACCTTTTTAGGGTTAATAGGCATGTTGTGTAGGTGTTCGGAACGAAGGTCATTTTGCGTGCACATGCATGCACGTGCGTGCGCGTTCAGTGAGTGAAATGACTGATATACTTGATGAAGCCGTAACATTTATATTTCTTGATGAATTGCTTTGAAACTCAAAATATAAATATACATTAGTAGTCTAGACAAAACGACATAGTCAAATTAGCGTGAACTCACGCGCATGCACATGCACTCTTCCCTGATTGGCTGATACAAAAATCTCAATAAATTCCTTGTTTTTTGACAAAATACTTTGAAATTTACAATATACATGTAAGTATATATTATAAGGTGCTACAACATGTTATATAGGGAATTTCTTGAAAACATGCGCATTCAGGTGTGCTGCAATCAGATTGGCTGAAACTTTAAATGTCTATAACTCCCTTGGTTTTCAAGAAAACAGGATGAAATTTTCAACATGGATAGGCACATAGGGTTCCTACATTATGATACTATCAAAATTGAATGCAAGACCATGTATGCGCGTATGCTGAATTCTGATTGGCTAATACTTAAAGGGTTCCATCTCTTATTTGTCAATGGAATTCTTTGCTATTTAACACAAATGTATATATTGCGAGACACTATAAGAAAATTAATGTGAAAATGTAGAAAACATTTGCAAGCACATGCGCTGAAATTTGATTGGCTAACACCCATTTGGCTAAATCGGAGTAGTTTTCCAATAAAATACCCTTAAAATAAAGTGTCCATCTATATTACAAAAGTATTGTCTAATTTAATTAAGCTTGTAGGGAATGGAGCATCATAAGGGATTTGGGAGCCCTTTGGGGAACATCTGTAACGGGAACCGTATTAGCACTAGTATTGCTGATGTATTTATGTATGTGGGGACTAACTTTAACGTAGTAAATATGCCCAAGAAGTTTGGAGCGTTTTTTTTAGTGAAATGAAGAACGCAATCCGTAACAATCGGGAGTCGGATATCAAACGACCTTGATTTAGCATAATATACGTAACATTGCTATCATGTTTATGTATTCATGAATGTATTTCAAAGCAGAAAATGTGCCTGACAAGTACGAAGCGATTCTATATAACATAATGATCAATATCAATAGAAAACCGAGAAAGTCCAGAGTCGGCAATCCTAGATTTACCGTTTGCCTCAACTCCTTACCCCGCGACACTAGAGCAAACGCTCTAACCACTCAGCCTTATTAGAATATATTATTATTAAGCAATTGATTATTACCAGATATATTTTAACAAAACAAATTGTTGACTTATCTATTTCATATAATATGTGGCATTCATTAAATCATCGTTGTTGATGTTGAAATTTGAAATAATTATGTACAGTACATGTATTAGAAGCGTTAAAATTACTGAGTTAACAAAGTCATTTGAATTACTGTCTTTGAACGTGTGTGTTAGAGCATGTGGGTGAGAAAAAGGTTATTTGTTTCCTTTTCTTTAAATTTTGTGTTATTAAAAAATATATTTAATAGATATCATTCCAATGGATACAAATTGCACTTGTTATTAGCAGATCTATTTTGTATAAATATGATGCATAATAGGGTACTTTTAACGACAAATGCGTTATCAATTTTTACACCTCACATTGCAGTTATATTGTTCCCTCATACAACTGAGTGACATCAGCTAATCAATAAAAAGCAATAAACAGCTTCCCATTCTCACATTAAGCGCTTAACATCTATCCTTATGTGTTTTCAATAATTCAGAAGTGAAAAAAGATAAGACTACACGATCAGTATGTACTGGTCCTTGCTGACAAATCAGGTAACAACATTATCTTTGTTTGTAAGGCTTATTATTTTATTTGTATTTTAGAGGAACTGGAATTTAATTCTACAAGTGGTAATTCAACTTATACCAATAGCTCCCTTTCTATGGAGGAAATTCTTCAGATCATATGTCAGTTTTGAATATTTTTAATATTCCCAACAACCAAAATGAATTTGAATTACCATATTTCTATTGGATTTCGAAACTTCATAAAAATTCCTGCATACAAAGGTTCCAGTAAATGTTCTACCAAGCCTCTTTCATTACTCCTCACTAAAATATCAACAGGAGTGAAGGAAAAACTTCAGCAGGAGTACAAGGCAACAATATATTCGAGGAGTGGTGTAAATCAGATGTGCTTACTTAAAAATTCCAACAAACTTTTGAAAAATTTGAAATCACAAAAATTTTACCAAAATCAATAGCATAAAAGCTTAAGACTTTTCAACTCTATAAACAACCATTCCCATTGATAAATTAAAGTCCAGGCTTATTGACATCATTGACAGCTGCTTTTTCAATAAAAATGAAATTCATCAATTTACTTACATTGACATTGGTCATTTGCAAAATTATTTTGTTAAAAACATTCTGATTGTACACACAAGTACTCTGAAGTTGATATTGAAAAGATGCTTGAGTTTATGATTGGAAATATCTATGTAGTTTTTAGAGACCAGGTCTTCCAACAATCTGTTGGAATTTCCAAAGGTGACAATTGCGCCCCGTTATTAGCAAACCTATTTTTGTATACATATGAAACAAATTTTATTCGAAATCTTAAACATGAAAAAAAAAAACCTCTTGCTGAGGCCTTCAACTCGACATTAAGATATGTGGACGACGTATTTTCAATTCACAATTCATATTTCGACATTTTTGACATGTTAATGAGAACAAAAATCACTTAAAAATTATACTCACCGAATGTACAAAGATCAATAACATCTACTTTTGGAGTACTTGTTTCGTGGCATACACCGTTTTCGAAAATAAATGTTTGGTTCTGAAACACAGACAAATTATTAAAATATTTCTGCACTTAATTCACTTTTATTGATTTTTTTTTCATTTTTTTATAATCATATATTATTTGATTTACATTTTCACCGATTAAGGCTACTTCAGGACAAGGAAATACAAAAATAAGCTTAACGTTCATATTGGCTTTGTCTATTCTGACTTCATTTTTTATGCTTGAGCAAAAAAATATAATTTACTATATAGTGTTACTTTATTTATACAGAAGACTGGTATATTACATGAGTTTACATTCATTACATTTCGAAAGTCTGTAATCCTTTCATACTGGCCTTTCCCTTCCGACTGAAGCTTTGAAACAATCTGGATATAGTTTTTTTTCTTTTGTGCCATCAACTTGCAAAAACATCGCTTCCTGTCGAAATAAGATTGTTGATTTTCATTTAGTTTTAGAGACTTCTGACAGAGTAATGGATATATACTTATTCTTGAAAATTAATTTAGAGATACGACCGCCATCATTTTAGCTCACCTGAGCCGAAGGCTCAAGTAAGCTTTTCTGATCGAAATATGTCCGTTGTTTGTCGTTGGCATTGTCGTCGTCTTTGTAAACTTTTCACATTTTATCTTCTTCTCCAGAACCACTGGACCAATTTCAACCAAACTTGGCACAAAGTATCCTTGGGTGAAGGGGATTCAATTTTGTTCAAAGGAAAGGCCACTCCCTCTTCCTAGGGGAGATAATTTAGATAGTGAAAATTTGGTGGTATCCTTTAAAAATCTCCTTCTCGAAAAACTTGAAATTTATGGGGGTCAGGTGGGGCTTCAATAGGGATCAATATTTTACATAGGAATACATAGGAAAAATCTTTGAAAATCTTCTTCTCAAGAACAGCAAAGCCATCTTTAGTCATATTTATATGAAAGCATTCTCAGGTAAAGTAGATTCAAGTTTGTTCAAATCATGACCCCCGGGTAGTTGGGTTTGACCGCAATAGGGGATCAAATTTTTACATAGGATTACGTGAAAAAATCTTGAAAATTCTTCTTCTCAAGAATAGCAAAGTCTTGTTGAGTCATTTATATGGAAGCATCCTCAGGTAGAGTAGATTCAAGTTTGTTCAAATCATGTCCCTCGGGAGTTAGGTTGGGCAACATTTGGTGATCAAATTTTTACACAGGAATATATAGGGAAAAAATCTTGAAAATTCTTCTCAAGAATAGCAAAGTATTGTTGAGTCATATTAATATGGAAGCATCCTCAGGTACTTTAGATTCAAGTTTGTTCAAATCATGAGACCTTGGGGATGGGTGGGTCCACAATTGGGGATCCAAGTCTACAAAGGAATTTATAGTAAAAAAAAGTATTGAAAAAAAATTCTTCTCGAGAAAAGCAAAGCCAGGATTAGTCATATTATTATGGAAGCATCCTCAGGAAGTGTAGGTTTTGGTTTGTTCAAATCATGACCCCCAGTGGGGTGGGGCAACAATAAAGGATAAATTTTTTTCATAGGAATATATATATATATATATATGTATGTATATGGATAAAAAAAAACAATTTGAAAAATCTTCTTCTCAAGGACAACAAAGTCTTGTGTAGTCATATAGATATAGAAGCATCCTGAGGTAGTTGTAGATTTAGGTTTGTTCAAAACATGACCCCTGGGGGTAGGATGGGGCCACAATTGGGGATCAAAGTTTTACATAGGAATATATAGGGGGAAAATTCTTGTCAAGAACATCAAATCCATTCTTATTAAATCAGATGCATCCTCAGGTAGAGTAGTTTCAGATGTGTTCCAATCATGTCCCTGGAGGTAGGGCAAAACCTCAGTAGATGATCAAATGTCGGAACCACATTAATATTTAAACTTTTCAATACTGAATTGATTTCTGCTTTTTCCTAGCCAAAGTGCTCAGGTGAGCGATGTGGCCCATAGGCCTCTTGTTTTGTTTGTTTGTGGAATATAGAATTATTTATGCGTATGAAAGGCTTAATAGAAATATGTATTAACTTAATAGAAATATGGATGAACTGTAAATGATTTGTGAAAACTTGGCGGGTAATGCTTTTTTACCTTTTAATAATTCAAAAAAGGATTTGCTTACAGTAAAAAAAAAAAATTGGGGCAAAAGTCGAAATAAATAAAGAATATAAAATTTTGTTGATGCAATCACATAATTAAAGACTTTATGGTACTTGTGAAATTACTTTTGTATAAGCCCTCGTATCTCAAAGTGTTGTGTATGGATGAGATGAAAGCTCAAGAAGACAATTTTGAGATGTGACTGCCAAAGATGAAAAACATATTTTGGGAACAACAAGTTATTGCCGTCATCCCATTTCCCAAATGGTTAAAAATATTCAATGAATTGAAAATCAATATATTATTGCCTAAGAAACATCGTTTAACATGACCAAAAGTAATAATTATAACTAGAAACTTGTTGCCATGGCAAAAAGGTCTTCCGTTTAGATGTGTGATATGGTATGCATGAAGAGATACATATAAGTAATTGTTATCGAGATACAAAATTACTACTACATGTATATAAGTTTTTCTTACAAACTGTGTAAAACAAAGCAGAATTAAAGCGGAAAAAAGTAAGCCGCAGAAAATTAACTGGAAAGATTAGAAACATGCTGCTTGCCATTTAATATCGCTTAAAATTAAAATATATGATGAACCGGTCCTTCGGATGAGACCGTATAAACCGAGGTCCCGTGTCGCAGTAGGTGCTGGCACGAAAAAGATCCCTCTCTGCTCAATGGCCCTAAGTGCCGAGCATAGGTAAAAAAAATTGCAGCTCTCCACCGGCAAGTGGTGGCGTCTCCATATGAGTATAAAATTCCCAAGGAGGTCGTTAAACAACAAACAAACAAACAAACATATTACAGGTATGTTCCAATCTTCCTGGATATTCATATAAGTCATGTTATCAACCAGCAACATTTAGTTAGAGAATATATTTCTTTTGTAGATTCACACAGGGTATCAATAATTAATCCTTATTAATAAATTGTACCGTCTAATATATACACGATCTACAAATTTCAAATCTATCTGCGGATTCGTTGTTCCAAATTCTACTTTTTTGTTATTGATTGAATACGCTGTATATTGTAGTGGTCACAATCAGATGGTTTAGTTGAGAGGATCAATAGGACACTTTTACAAATGTTATTTACTTATGTAAATAAAAATACGGATAATTGGGATGACAATATACCCTTTGTCCTTGTGGCATATAGGTCAACCATTCAAGAAAGTACAGGTTGCTCACCAAATTTAATCATGTTTGGCCATGAAATTATGAGCCCAGTTGATCTTATGTTAGGGAATCCTCCTTCTTCACCTATCCCCACTTGCCCTGTAGAATATGTAGAGTGGTTAAGAATAGTTTAGCTGATTCTTACAATTTGTGTCTGAAAATCTTAGGCAGCTTCAAAACAAAACAAATACTATGATAGGGGATTAAAAACTAGAGAGTTTTCTGAAAATGACTTTGTCTGAAGGTGGTATCCACCCTCAGCTGGTGTTAAGTTAGGATTAGGATGGGTAGTTAAAGTTATTAAAAAGATCACAGATGTAACATATCAAGTTCAAAAAGACCCTAAAAGCCCTCTCATTGTGGTACATGTAGACCAGTTGAAACCCTATGAAGGCATTTTACCTCCTAGAAACTGGACCTCAGTAGTTACTTCCCTTGACAAGTCATTTGAACCCCCTGTAGACCATACTCCTGTAGATTCTAATGATCAAGAGGAAGTTGAGAAGGCTGTTCCTCGGGTTTTTAATTTACCTAGTCCTGAACCCCTTAGACAGTCAAGGTGGAGTAGAACAATAAAACACCCTGTTATCTAGTCTCCTTGAGACCAGGCATCTAGGCATTTTATTTATTTATTTATTTTAATTTATTGCCTACCGTAAATAGTTATTTTTATTTTTGAATTCTATATATATTATATGATATATAAAAAGTTCGAGTTGACCTTTTGTAGTGATGACAAGTGATGTTTAATTTTTGAAATATCTCAGTCTAGTTAAAGTAAATCTTATTAATGATTTAGTTTTTGGTTGTCATTTTTTTAGAATAACATTCAAGTTAGCACTGTATTTGTCTTTAGTGGATACAGGGTCAATGATAGATGTTTTGTTTATTAATAAGACACAGTAGTTGGCAATGATTTATAGTTATCTAGAAGTCAAAACAGTACATTTAAGTTCTTCCGATTTATTCTGTTACAGTAATAATAGATATGAATCATTAAGAGTTTGGTATTCTTAGTTTAATACTGACCGTAGATGATCTTTAAGTTATCTCCCTTGTACTGTGCTGAAATAAACACTTAAGTTTTTCATATAGTTAATCTATGGAAGGTGATGCATAGGTCATCTCTTGTTTAGTTTATAAGTATGTGCACTACTTCATAGCATTTTAGTTTTAATTCAGTGGATTCTGAATTTGATAGATAACTATATTGATTGACTATCCATATATTCAGTTATTATTTAAAGTCTTTCAGTTTAAGATTTTAATTTTAAAAAGTTATTTTCTTAGAGATATGACTCCAGAACTTGCACTGATGGTGATTAGTTTGATTTGATACTTTTCTAATCCTTGTTATACAACTTCTCGCACAAGTTGACAGCTGATGTTCTTGAGGAGGAGACGATCCAGAAGAGACCGTGCAGATGAGCCGCAGTACTGTTTACACGCAGGACCATGTGTTACATGTATGCCTGAGCCACCCGTTTTATTGCGAGACAGAGACTTATACCACAGCAGTAGTGTGATCGTTAGATTTCTCACTGTGAGACCATGCCTGGAACCTCCAGAGGACTTTGAATAGTGACAATGACATTAACATTGGTCTTGTGTTGAAAACAAAAAATTATTGTAAATTTTGTTTTTAAGGGGGGAGGAATGTAGTGATTAAGATTTTTATTTCATAGCCCTCGTTTCGTAAATTATATTTTAGAAGTATTTGCTGATATTTCAGTCTGATAATTCTATTTACTTTATGTTTTCAGTTGTTACTTACGCAAAACCCTTTATTATTTGTCTTTTATAAATTAGTCAATGTGTTGACAGTCCATTGTTTTACTTTTTCAACAGGAAGTGTCATCCATGTTGGCAGTCTCTCTGATTGGTTAACTTAGCATTATTATTTTTAGTTCAACTCTTAGAGTGTTGATAGTAGAGTTTCATATTGGGTGATGTAGCTCATTTCCCTTATATTTTTCCAACTCATTAACATTTATAGCAGATTTTATAGGATCTTTGATGTTTATTGGCTTATATTTTTGGGCCTATAGCTCGGGTATTTAAAGCCGTGTTCGTGTAGTTTTCTTCACTTGGGTTGGGGAACATAGCCTCATGGTTAGTTCCTCTTTACTGTGCTAAGAAAACCTCATGGTTTATGAGCACTATTTGATTAGCACCTTAGAGTGCAAAGAAAACCTCATGGTTTAACAGTACTCTAGGTCTTAGCTAGCTTTAGTTTCACGTTTTTCACAAGTGTTAGGTCTTTGCTAGTAAAAAGCTAGGATGTAGGTTTTATAAAGTAAATTTAGTTTCCTCTTTCCAAGTCCAGCCTGGTCTAGGGATATGTAGGTAACAGGTATAAATTCTAGAACCACTATTCTTTATTTATTTTTGGTGTTGTTTATATTCTGGGATAGTTTTATATTTTTAGAGTAGTCCCAGTTTAGTGTCATTTTTCATAGTTCAACTCTAGTGTTAATAAGTTTATTTAGGGTGGTGAAGCTCATTTACCTTACATTTTCCAGCTCATTGGCATTTTCAGTTGGGTATATTTTTGCCCATTTTCATAAGTATGAAGGCTCAATAGGGACATAGATATTTTTATCTGGTCTCTTACATTTTTCATAGGACTTCCACATTCCTCCCATTTTCTATGAATTTTTCAGAAACTTATTTATTTATTGAGGTTATTGTTATTCACTTGCCAAATTAAATTATATTTTTGATAAAACTATATTTATTCCTGTGCAATTTTCAAAGACTTTATTCTTTGTTTAAGTTTGATTATTATTTGTTATCATTACAAAGGTTAATTCTCACTTTATTAAATTTATAAAACCTTACAACAGTGTTTTCATTTAGCGTTGATCATAGTTCAGAAATCCCCTTACCTGGGATGATTATTTATAACTGGAGGTATAGTACCACTTTAAGCCAAGTTGGCTAGTAACTTTGACAATTTATTTACTGAAGAGTTCTACTTCAGGTTATATTAAAAAGGAGAGAGATATCAATCGATGCAAATATCCATCATCATAACAGCACACTGAAGCTTAAGAAACAATCCAGACACTTGAATTCAACATCAACGTAAACCTTTTGTCCGTTGTCAGCACTTCCGGTCTCTACGGAAATTAGTTAATTTTTTTCCCAACTTTTTTGTTTTTCAATATTTTCTAAGATTCTTGCAGGGTTAATTCAGAGCCTAATTAGAATGCTTAACATATAAATTTTTATCAAACTTCATAGAAATCTTTCGAGATATTTGTCATTTTTCATTCAGAAGCGGTGGTCCACGGCTAGAATAAGGATGTCTGTAAACTATTACAGTGTACCAGCTGTACTTACTTTACTAAACTACCTAGATATGACGTTATGATAGCTTATGGCGTCACGTCACTGCAAACTTGCGTTGACATAACGGGAAGAGTGTCAGAATTTGCCTATTCCTTTCTTATGACATATAGAAAGTTAATTCTGCACATTTATGAGTCGTGTTCTATCATCTCTTATAAGTCTTTAGATCATATCTATAGCACTTTTTTAGATCTCCCATGGACAAAATTTCATTTTAAAATCAGGAGATCGCCCATAACCTGGAATCAGAATGTGTTTTCCAAATTTCCTTAGTTAAGTTCATATTATTGTACATAAATCCAGAAAGTTTCACTTAACGAGGCCCAATCTACTTGATTTGCGCATACGTTTTCAAGCAGTGTCGTTTCAGTCGCGTCACAGTGCTCTTGATTGCCGTCACAATTTAATACAATAACGTCACAGTTAAAATGACGTCAAATTGCGCTATAATGCATACCTGTATAGGTCTGGACTGTGCATGTTGAAAGCTCGCTCATTCTGGCATTTCTAATAATTTTGATGTTTTATTAAATATATGTTTTAATTAATAAATAATTTTGTAACATAATTTATTTTGAGGTATCGATTTCTAAGTACAGATTCATCAATTTTATCTTGTTTTATTTCAATTTTTGAGTTTAAAAAAATGAAACCTAAAGTAAACGATTTTAGTCTTTTTCCTTGAAGTGTTTACTAACCCTTTGATGTTATGTAAACCCATTACGACTTGTAAAATATCTAGTTAGATAAAAGTCCTATTTTTGTGTTTTGATATGCCCCCTTTTCACTGCAATAAAGGCTACCCCCAATTTTCTTTTCTTTTTTAAATGAGGAATGGATATTGCATAACATATGTGAAAAGCAAAACATTTCACCATTTATTATTTTATATATACATTTGTGGTATCTCTCTATTATATAAACATACAGAAAGCAAATATCATCATACCTGTATAAAGTTTTTCGAAGGTCATAGGTCATTACGTGACTTAATCACACAGCGCAGTAATATCTACTTAAAAAGACATACACTATTACCAATATAGCATGCTTTTCATATATAAAAATGAACAAAATTCGCAAGTAAAATATTAATCATTTGATTTACAATGTAAACGAGTATTTAATAAAGTTCCTGATCGATTTTACGTAGAGAATAGAAAACTACGTGTTATAAGTTTCATGTCTGAGCTGCATAGTTCTCAACGTTTACCCTTATTTTTCTTGTAGACCTCTGAATGCTTTTTTTTCATAAAACTTTACTCACAATAAATTTGAAAATCTGTTGGAAAATATCAATGTAATGCAATCACGCCACAGCAGCTGAGCTGACAAACACTTCGGAAGTTCGGTAGGCACACCTCTATCATCGAGATCGTTGTCGCCAGTGTCTCCGTGTCAACATCATAATAAATATGCCCTAATAAACCGTAGATTTTATGTTTCTGATCAAATTTTATACTTGATTTCAAATTAACTGGTCCGGACATGTGTCTCCATCCATCCCTTTCCGACGAAATTCCTCCAACTTTTTATTATCAATCATCGGACGTGTTTCTTGTGTTTTCTTAACATCGAATATGGGTTCCCACGAATACAAATATTCCCAGACACCATTATGTTCACTATAATTGATCACAATCAGCCTTTCACAGAATATTCAGTTCAAAACAGAATCCTTTGCCAGATGAATTTGAAGCGTAACCGCTTTTCAAGCCGATTTACACCTTGCGTAATTTTGTTAAAATCTACGGCGAACAGTTAGTGCAATATTTATATTCGATTGTCTGTCTCAAATGTAAATATAAGTAATAAATAACAAAGTTTCAAAACTTCACTAAAGTGGGTCGGTACGTGATCAGATCTTCTGAGAAGGCCTTCGGCCTTCACAGGATTCGATCACGTGACCGACCCACTTCATTTCCCAGAGAAGTTTTTAAACTTGTTATTTATTTCTTAATTGAATTTGTCAATTCCTTTTTTTATAAGGTAGTTTTCTCTCGAGAATTTTTCACTCATATGGAGACGCCACCACTTGCCGGTGGAGAGCTGCAAATTTTGTCCTATACTCGGCACTTACGGCCATTGAGCAGTGAGGGATCTTTTTCGTGCCAGCACCGACTGCTACACGGGACCTCGGTTTATACGGTCTCATCCGAAGGACCGGTCTCTACGTCCCACAGTGGGATTCGAACCCGCGACGTAAGGATCAACTCCTTACTTCGCGACTCTAGAGCAGACACTCTAACCACTGCGCCACGCGGGTCGCCCGCGTGGCGCAGTGGTTAGAGCGTCTGCTCTAGATATTTTGAAATTGCCCCCATTTCACTACAATAAAGACAAGGTAACAATAGAAACAATAGAAGCACTACTAGTATAAGGTGTTTGTTTGTCGTTTTTTAACCTTTTTTCTTAGTTCTTAGATTATTTTCCACCAGGGCCGAACAAATTATAACTATAACTATTTTTTTTTCAATTTGTATACGTTGATTTTCCTCTCTTTTAATCGTAACTTTTTATTTTTTTTAAAAGACAAGTCAAATTAACAGATCCTGATAAACTTTTTGAGCTGTGTATAGTATAAACGACCTTTTTTTATTCTAATTGATGATGTTTTGTTGAACCTTAAATAATTTTATTGCATAATTATTGTGCAAATATTCCGTATATTACCTTTTCTACATTGGGCACCAGCCATGTAGTAAAAAAAGTTTTATCTATTTAATTGTCTATTTAAATTGAAAAATTATGTAAACAGGGATATTTAATCCTTTTCCTTGGCCTCAAAAACCCTTTCATTGATTGTTAACTGAGCAATTTAACGATGATTGTAAAATTGTAGTGATCAAGATTGACGGACATATTACCATGACTGCATAAAATACCACGGAATTAGAACTCTTCAATTGCGATGTGCAGTATATAAAAGGATTATTAGCAAAGACTTACATCGTAGAATGTTTTCCCTGAAAAGTCGGGATATTGTATGCCTGTTCTGTCAATATAAACAGAGACTTGTTGTCCTAAACAACAAGGAGCTGGAGTTGTTGCCCTGCATAATACCCCTTGCAGCATGGAAAACAACAAGAGAACTAGAATCATAGTCACACTAAACATTTGGAGGATCTTTCAGTTCAATAAATAGTCCGTCTCTTTATCTGCAAATTGAATAAGATATACAAATGCGATAAGAAAGTGCCTTGGTTTGGGCAGTAATATTTCAACAGTATTTTATCAAGATAATAATGACCTTGTGATGTTTCGTTTTTATTATTATTCTCGGTTGGAGAGGCTTACGTCCATTCATTTAAATTTTCCACCAAAAAAAACTCTCTTATTTAATTACTCACTTGCAAACTGTTTTCTTGTGGTATTCAGAAAATGAATGCTAAAATGTTTGATAAGTTTTAACGCGTATATTTGAATTGACCAGAAATATCAAGTTTTTATTATACCTTGTCATACAATGTTGGTATAACTGGGTCATGCATTTTTAACGTGTTGAAATATGTCATTTTGAACACCTCTATCAGTTGAGCAAAGTATTTTTTTCATCTACTAGGAATATTGACTCTTCCTGAGATGTATGAAGGACATGCAATCTTATTTTCATGACATATTATCTTTTTCCATCTACATTTTCATTCTTAAATGGTAACAGAATGTGTAAGGAAAATGTAGTAAGTCGATCAGCCACTGTCTGTGAATTTTGTTTAACCTAATTTGAAACACTCACAAGATCTGAGGATTTTTAAATTATCTCTTAAATCAATATCTAAGGCATGGGCTACATTGCCAGACAGAAATTCTTACCTGTAACTGCTGGAAACAGAACTTTAGCAACTAGTCCTGTGTTTAGAAATACTACCCAATGACAATTGAAAATTTTTGTCTGAGGATAATGAAATACTTAATTGTTTGCACAAGATGTTCTTTTTTTTAATTTGATGATATTTTCCATAAGTGTGGTGTTTTTTTTCTTCCCAGGTGTATGTATAAAGTATGATACGAAAATCGAAACAGATTTTTTTTTTCAAATATTGTTTTTGCAATTCAAAGACATGTGTCCCTTGGAAATCTCTTTTTTTTTAAATGTTACATTAAAGGAAAAATAATCTTTAGGAATTTTGATTTTTCTGACTGCCCTGTTTATCTCATTTTGTTTCTAAACAAAAATCAAAGACAATAATTTTAAAACGTGTTTGATGAAATGTATATTTATGCTAGAGTCTTCTTGAAGATAAAGAAAGGGCGCCTATAATAGTTCTGTCCATGACTTTGTCGGAGAGATAAAAGTGTGTTCGCCTCTGTTGTCAGACCTGCCTACCCTTCCGCTTTTGGCGTAATTCTTCCGCTTTTTACCAAAAAATTACGCTGTTACGCCATGAAATATAATTTTACGCTTTTAAATAATTTTTCCTAGAACATTTTTTTAATGAAAGGCGTTCCTAAATGAAAACGAGAAGGTAATGATACAAATTAATAGAAGATTTCGATTCTTCACAATATGATTATTTACGATACAAAAAAGATACTATTATACCGTGTACATGTAGTTATAAATAGGATGGCATGTCAAAGATTAGACAACTGTTGAATGAAATGTGCAATAAATAAAGTCGGTTTAATTTTCAATTCAGTTTATTCTTACAATGCTTAGAACAACATAGAAACAAGTAAATATATAGAAAACAAAAACTACATTGATCAATAATGTAGAATTTATATTGACATGGGAATGAAGCTCTGAATTATATGATTTGCTAGAAATTAACCAAACGTTCATTAAGCATGTAAGTTTAAATAAGTTTGATATGACTGCATTTAGGTTACCAGTTTTACAACACATAGACTTTTTGTCAATAAATAATGTGAAAGAGAAACATTCATGCTTGCTTTTTTGTACAATTACCGGTTTATCCAGGCACTGTAATATTATTACAAAATATCAAACTAGGGAAACATAAAGGATTACGCCTTTACGTTGAAATTCCACCAAAATGAGTATTGAAATTACACCCTCCCAATAAAAAGGGTAGGCAGGTCTGTGTTGTTTGAGAAAAAAAAATCCTATGCAGGGATGTTCCTTTGTCCAAAAAATTCAACATTCAATATTTTTTTAATACAGTAAGCTTGGTATATAATCACAATGTAATATATATATATATATATATATATATATATATATATATATATATATATATATATATATATATATATATATATATCAAAAAAAATCACAACACCGAAATAAATTCTACCGGTTTCATTTTCAATCTTCAGGAGTTTGACTACTGCACATTCATTCAATAGAATTTTTCCCGCAGTAATTCTGGATCCACAATGCATCGCTTGTTTAAGCTGCGTTCTCACTAGAATAACAACAGCTTAACCAACAAAAAATAACCTCGCCTTGATTTAATGGATATATTGCAGATAAATAGTAAATAAAACGTTCTTCATTAAAGTCAAGAATGTTCAGGCTTCGGTTTGGTAATAATGCAACTTAAATACGACGTCATGTGACGTCAGTCTAGACGCTCCAAATGTCACGTGCAGTTTAACGAACGAGCCCCATCTAAATTAAACTTGAATTAATCTCTGCGCTCGCCCTAACGGTCGCACCGTAAACATATTAAAAAGGATTGGATAAAACGTCTGGGATCGGGATCGAGAATGACGCATGCCATCTCGGCGTGAAAAATAATACAGCTCTACTATTCTAATACAGCTTAGTAAAGCTCCAAATCTTTTGATGCAACAAACTTGAGCCCAGATTCGTCTTGTAGTTACACTATTAATGGAGAGAGGTACTGTTTTTATTAGTATTTTACTGTAAATCAACTAGACTCTATCCAACATGGCGACGCCCATGGTGATCATTCTGAATTTCCTCTGTCATATAACCTTCTTGACAATTGCTGAAAATCATATCCCTGACCATTCAAGCTCATTTGAAATTAATTTTTCAACACCATCTGCAATAATATGTTATGGTACATCTGGCAAACTTGAGTTAAAAACCCCTAAGAGTCCCTGCTCTACATTTCATTTCTCTGACTCCTTCTTTGAACACCATGAATCACCTCTACTATATAAAACATCAATAAGTGAAAACCAAGAACTATCGGGAACAGATACATGTATACATAGATCAAACGATGACATATTTGATGAATTAGTGAATATCCGACAAGCTTAACCATCAAATCTACAATGCGGATACTTAAGCATCAATAGTCTCCGCAACAAACATGAATACGTAAAAAAAATCTTCTGTATAGAAACATTGTAGACCTTCTATTTATAGCTGAGACTACAATTGACAACTGACGCTGTTTTAAAGTCGATAATTATAACTAGTGGCGTGCACACAGGAATGCACATGGTGGAGAATTAGTAGCTTATTTAAGTTCAGACCTTGCAGATGACCGAATAACATGAAATTGAGTCAATAGGCATTGAACTGATAATGGACAAGCAAAAAATGGTTTTTTTTTCTGTGGGGTATTTACACCCCAATCATGACAGAAAATACTTTTATTATTGATTTTAGTCAAACTGTTGATAAAATTATTTCAATGAAGGAAAATTTCACTTTTATTGGCGATTTAATTTTTAATTTTAGACAGCTTTTTATAAGCTAACCAACTTGTTTCCAAAAGAATTTTGAACCATCTCTTTTAGATGTAATGTTTAGCAATAGTAATACAAAATTTTCTAAAATTTGAAATTTCTGTACAGGCATCAGTGATGTTCACAATTTTATTTCTATACAATTAAACTGTGTGCTTCCAAGAACTAAAAACAAAACCAAGCTTTTTAGATGCTTTAGAAATTTTGATCTTGATAATTTCTCACAAGAACTGGAAAGCCAAAATTTAGATATATCAGAGAAAGGGGATGGACAACCATTCGCCATTGTGCAAACTAGTGAAGCTTAGTGAGTAAATGATATCATAATCAGACTGTAAGAGGCATTTCATTACAAGTCGACATTGGGAAGGAACACAAAGAACTGCGAACGATACTATTGCACTCCTACCTACCTCCAAGTCAATTTCCAAAAGTATACACATTTGAATGATTTTTTTTATATCTATAAAGATATTTTTATGAATTTTCATAAAACATTACTTCTTTAGGAAAACAAAACTTTTTTTTCACTATAGAAATCATCGAAACACATCTCTGTCTCTCTCCCCCCCCCCCCCCGTGAAAAAAATTCCTGGACTGTCATTTCACAAAATCATTCCAAAGATTTTTGCGTTTTACGGGGGGGGGGGGGTATGTTTACAAACAAAAAACTAAAGAAATGCTTATTTTTCACCAATTTCAAAGGGGTTTACAAATAACACATATTTTATTAATGATATATGTTTAATTTTATATGAGTAAAACATAAGAAAAGATTTAAGGTACATTTATTCATATCCAAGAATATTTTAAAATGTGGTGATGCTTTAAAGCCCGATTTGAATGAAAAATATTGTCTACCCCCCTTATTTAAAGAGCTGGAATCAGGGGTAATTAACTACAAAACACTGTTATTATAAATATCAGTCAATCACCATTGAACTGTTCTTTGCATTCAACAAAGAATTTACGGCCCAATTGCCATTAGTATTGAATTAAATGGGTGTAAAATGTAGGCGGGAATCGAGAGTTAGCGTGCGTAGTTCTTATGAAAATTGTATGAATAGAGACCAGACAGTGATTTATAACTGTCTGCAAAAAGTCGGTAGCTCAGCATCAGGAGAAGTTTGTTGTAAACAGTTTGTATAGTTTGAAAAGAATAATGGTTTGAGAAACAAAACAAACACGTTGATATTGCATTAGAATGCATTTAGCAACTAGTATTAATTGTAACGGGGACCGTTACAGATGTTCCCCAAACGCTCCCCAACTTCGTTTCGGTGTCTTATTCCCTGTAAGCTTCATTAAATAAGGCAATTAAGTATATTGGTTTTTTTACGCATTACACGCGCGCGCACGGACATCCATGTACAAAATGACCATGTCAACTTGTCTACACTTTTAATATATCTTTATATTCAAATTTCATCAAAGATGAAAAAAAATCGGCTATATTAAGTATATCTGTCATTTTACGCATTGCAAGCGCGCGCACGTGCATGCATGTCCATGATGACCATATCATCTTGTCAACAGTATATATATATCTACATATTTTGAGTATTAAAGCATTTCATCAAAAAGTATAAAAGTTACAGCTATATCAAGTATATTGGTCATTTTAGCATTGCATGCGCGCGCATGTGCATGCATGTGCATGCTGACAATCTCGTCTTGTCTACATTTATAATATGTCTATATATTCTGAGTATCAAAGCATTACATCAAAAAATGTAAAAGTTATGGCTATATCAAGCATATTGGTAATTTTACTCATTACACGCGTACGCACGTGCATGCATCTGTGCGCTGACCATGTCATCTTGTCTACATTATTAATATATCCTTATATCCTGAGTATTAAAGTATTTTATCAAAAGATATGAAAGTTTTGGCTAAATGAAGTATATTGGTCATTCTACTCATTGCACGCGCACGCACGTGCTTGCAAGTGCATGCATGTGTGCGCCAATCCTGTCATCTTGTGCACACTTTTAATATATATTCATATTCTGAGTTTCAAAGCAATTCATCAAAAAATGTACGAGTTAAGTCTATATCATTTGTATTGGTTATTTCAATCATTGCGCATGCGCACACGTGCATGCATGTGCATTCTGACCATGTCATCTTGTGTACACTTTTAATATATCTTGATATCCTGAGTATCAAAGCATTTCATCAAAAGACCTGAAAGTTATAGCTATATCAAGTATATCTGTCATTTTACTCATTGCACGCGCGCGCACGTGCACGCACGTACATGCATGCGTGAGTTGATCAAGTCTTCTTGTGTACACTTCTACTATATATTTATATTCTGAGTTTCAATGCAATTCATCAAAAAATGTACAAGTTAAGTCTATATCAATTGTTTTGGTTATTTCAATCAATGCGCATGCGCGCACGTGCATGCATGCGCATTCTGACCATGTCATCTTGTCTACACTATTAATATATCCTTATATTCTGAGTATCAAAGCATTTCATCAAAAAATATAAAAGTTACAGCTATATCAAGTATATTGGTCATTTTACGCATTGCACGCGCACGCACGTGCATGCGCGTAAAATGACCTTCGTTCCGCAAATCTACATAACATTCCTATTAACCCTAAAAAGGTTTCACCTCAATCGGATGTGTAGTTTCGGAGATCACTCACGGACAAAAAAGTACCCAGGAAGAAAAATAATAATAATAATAATAATAAGAAACAGAGTAAAAACAATATGTTCCCAAACTTCGTTTGGGGAACATAATAATGGCTTGGGAGTACTCCATACAGATTATTTTTTACGCAAGTTTATCATCTTACGGGACGCATCTAATGCTTTCACACTTATATACATTGTTCCTAATGAAGTTTTGATAAGTTTTCATGAATTTATTTTTATTATGAGGTTAATATTTATAAATCTCTACTATGAAGTTAAATGTTTCTTAGATCAATAGACTGTTTCACGATAACTGCGGTGCTGCTCTTTTGCAGGGCGAATTGATGTAGTTTGGTGAAATGTGACAGTAATTGTTTAATAAATGTCACTTTATTACCTACCAACAAGAATTTCAACAAATGTAATTAATTTGCCCTGCAAATTAAAGAGCAATATCGGTGTTATCTACATAGAACGTTCTATCGTTACGATGATATTGTCCTACAAACCAGGTTTAACAAGAGAATGCGTTCTGTGTATTGACAAATGTAGTAAAAAAAAAAAACACAGACGATAACTCCAACTCAGTGTATTTACTTTCAACAATCCAGAGAATACCGTCAATAAATGTAAACATGGCGTGTAAGTTCGATGTGAGAAGACCGTCGCGGTAACTCGGTCGGAAGAGCTCTCCCTCCGTGATGGGAAGGTCGTGTGTTTCAATCGTGGCCGCGACTGACCCAAATCGAAAAAAAAAAAAAAATAGGTAGCAACTATTCCCTCGCCAAGCGCTCGGCACTTTGAAGTGAAAGTTGTGGGTCTTTCGGATGAGACCTTAAAAACTAAGGCCCCATATCACGGTAGACGTTGGCACGATAGAGAACCCTCACTGCTCAATGGCTCCGAGTGCCTAGAAAAGGTCTAAATTTGAAGCCCTTCACCAGTTTATGGTGTAGTCCCTATATGAGTGAAAAATTGTCGAACAGGACGTAAAACAACGCACAGACAATCAATCGAAGCGAGAAAAAAAAGTTGAGAAAATGAATTAAATTTTCGTCTTTATATGATCTATTTTTAGCTCTACTGGTAAGAGACCAGAAGAGTCGCCCACGTGGCGCAGCGGTTAGAGCGTTCGCTCTAGAGTCGCGGAGTAAGGAGTTGATCCTTACGTCGCGGGTTCGAATCCCACTGTGGGACGTGGAGACCGGTCGTTCGGATGAGACCGTATAAACCGAGGTCCCGTGTCGCAGTAGGTGCTGGCACGAAAAGGATCCCTCACTGCTCAATGGTCGTAAGTGCCGAGTATAGGACAAAATTTGCAGCTCTCCACCGGCAAGTGGTGGCGTCTCCATATGAGTGAAAAATTCTCGAGAGGGACGTTAAACAACATACAAACAAACAGAGACCAGAAGAGCTAATGCGATAGTAAGGTGTCCGTCGTCCGTCCGTCTGTAAACAATTTTTCAAAACGCTACTCCTCCTACAGTTTTGGTCTGATTTCAATATAACTCGGCACACATGTAGACTACACTAAGATACATAATTCTGTATATCGGGTTTTGATTTCAATGAACGGTGATGCCATGGTTACTTAAAATAGAAATTTCTGTGAAATTCCTTTTAAACGTTACTCCTGTAGTGTGATGTGAATGTGTAAGGGAACGAATGTATATGGAACCGCTTGTAAGTGCGCATGCGTGAGAGAGTTGTCGTCTGTTCGTCGGAGAGAGAAGTATAGCGGAGATTGAGAATATTTGTCAGCTTTGGTATATTTGTAAGTGTTATATGTGCTACAGATTAAACATGTATGAAAATTACCTCGGTCGTCAGTTGGTTTAATCTTGCATAGGTTATAAACACTTCACTGGCGCTGCGAGCAATCGATTCTGCACGAAATTTTGTGTATTGAATTTCGTTGATATTTTTTCTCGTGGCGGGAATCTGTCAAAGTCCCACACGTGTATCTACAGTAAATCTTGAAAATTGTCTGACAATTTGAATTAAGTTATGTGAAATTCTATTTATTCATTAAGTTATAATCATCACGATCACAAAGCCTGGCAGAATTATGTTTTTTGTGCATTTTGTTGAAGAAAAAAAATAAACACGTGGTGAGGCTAATCACCGGAAGATGCACTTGGTCGACCACATGGTATTGTAATACCGAATGCGTTGATACTGCCAGTTAAAAGATTGATTTGAATTTGAATTAAATTAAAGGTGTTTACATATGTTTGGTCATTGATAGGGTAAGTTATATTGTACATGTATATTATTTTGAAATAAAGTAAACACACAAATTCGTTTGTATGTCCCCCCCCCCCCCCACCAGTAACATGATGTCAAAACACAGGAAGAGTCCATTCAAAATTAACATAAACACCTGTGCCTATGAAGATCTAAGAGTCCTACCAGGTGTGGGTCAGGTCATAGCTGACCGTATATGGGAACTAAGAAAGCAAGGCCCCATTGACTTGGAAACATTTGTGGGTATACCTAAACTAAGGGTCACACCAGAACTAGTGGAGTGTGTAGATTTTCTACCACCATTGTGTATAGATCATAGCTACGCAAAGCCCACAAGTGATGGTATGGAGGATTACTTCACAGAGTTCCAGGATTACGAGGATCATGGTGAAGTAAATACAGAGTTCAAGATGAGTGACTGCACAGCAAAGCCATCTACTCATCCTCGACACACAGCGACCCCTTTGTCGGAACCTAGGAGAACGCCATCATCAGGTGAAAGTAGCCGTGCATTGCACGCATACAATGGTGAGTCAACACCGACGGGTACTCAGAAGCGTTCTATATCTAATATGCGACCACATGGCAGTCACACTAATTACAGATCAGGAGAGCAGGAAAATTCTTTGCATGACAATGAAGTGCAACGTCCAATTCCAGACCATATCAGGTTCCAGACACCTATGGTACAACGACGCACATTGCCTTCACCTAAGTTGTCGCCAACTTTCGTACGACGTCAACCAACAGTCTCCGAGAGCCAGGGGCGACACGAATCAAAACCTGTGTATCTGCCCAAAGCCTTGCGGTATGATGGGACCTCTAACTGGGAAGCCTTCTTTGTAAAATTCAGCAGATATGCAGATGTATCTCACTGGACAGCTACAGAGCGCAAAGATCAGTTATGTTGGTGTCTCGATGGAAAAGCCAGCGAGTTTTACACCAGTATTGTGAACAGAGACTATGGCATAGACTATTTTGAGTTAGTTCGCAAACTAGAAAAGCGTTTTAACTTTGTGGATTTACCAGAAACTCTTCAAGTCCAGTTTATGGGAGCCCATCAGAACACAGGAGAAAAACTTGAAGATTGGGCTGACAGATTACTTTCCCTAGCAATGAAAGCTTTTCGTGACCTGCCAGAAGAACATGTATACTCGCAAGCTGTATGGAGATTCTGTCAGGGATGCTGTGATAAAGAGGCTGGTCAAAATGCTGCTATGTCAAAACCTAAATCTATTGAGGATGCCATAGACAAGATCAAGTGGTACCAGCATACTACCAAAGCCATTTATGGTAAACCCATCAGACGCCGAGAATTTTCTGAAGATTCCGAGCACGAGATTGATTCTGTGATAACAATTAACGCAGCAGTAAAAAGCGACAAGAATTTTTCGCCATCAGCACATCAATCAGATCAGCTAAAGTGTATGGAGGAACAGATCAAGATTCTTGTGGACAACATGCAGATGCTTCAAACAAAATTAAGCAGCATGGAGAATAAACAGAAAAGAAGACCACAAAATACGGAGACCCGTACATGCTACAATTGTGACAAACCAGGGCACCTAGCAAGAGATTGCAGAAAGCCTAAGAAGTTGAGGGCCCAGAATCAAAGCAGAAGTCAGAATACAAACGGGAGTTCACAGTCTGAGACGAGACATTTAAACGAGAGTGGGCCGGGTCAACAGGCGTAAATCCGACCCGAAATACTACAGAGCGCCTCAAGAAAAATTGTGCTTCAGAAGAAACGAGCCCTAAATCCATAAGACATACATCAAGGAAACGCAAGAAGCAAAGAAGACCCAGAAGGAAAACATCAAATAGAAATCATACTTCCTATTCTGAAGATAAAAGCGCAGATGTAGATAAAACAATGACCATTCTACAGTTGGGATCAGCTTCTATGCTGAGATTAAATGTAAAAGTGAACTCTACAGACATTACTGCAGTAATAGATACGGGAGCAGAAGTCACTATTATCTCGGATCGGGTGTATGAAAAGATGCAGATCAAACCACCTGTTAAGAAACGCACAGTCATGCATGGTGCAGGGCGTGATATGAAAATGGATACATTCATCATTGGTCCAGTTGACATCATGATAGGATCCAAAACATACCCATCTGAAATATACGTAGCACCTATGGATGATGACATGCTCCTAGGCTTAGACTTCATGCGGGAAAACAATGTTATACTAGATTGCAGTAAGAACCAGTTCTCCATTAACTCTGAAGTTTTGCAGATGTCATATGGAAAGAGTTGGGAAGCTCCAACAGTTGCCAAAGTAACAGTGCCTGGTAAAACTGTAATTCCGCCAAATTCAGCCATACATGTCAATGGTAAACTATCTCGACACATTGAGGGAAGCTACGTTATAGAGCCTGAGGAAGCCAATATACCAGTCTTGATACCAAGATGCATGTACTCTGACCAAACATCTCCAAGACTCTGTTTAGTCAATGCAAGTGACAGGTACTACACCATTCACAAAGGAACTGTTGTTGGAGAAGCAGTTCAAGCTCAACCAGTCAACATATCAGTTGAAACAAAAACTTCCACATCAGAAATCCCACTCTATTTACATCCGCTACTACAGAAGTCTGTCACTAACCTCAATAATAGTCAACAAGAGCAGTTTAAGAATTTGATAACAGAGTACCAAGATGTATTTGCTGAGAATGATTTTGATCTCGGAAATTTTACTGAGATAAAGCACACCATCGATACGGGCACAGCTGTTCCTGTCAAGCAGAGAATGAGACGAACCCCATTAGATTTTGTAAAAGAAGAAGAGACCCATTTACAGACCATGTTGAATGCAGGGATCATAGAGCCGTCAACGTCTGAATGGGCATCTCCGCCCGTACTTATCCGCAAAAGAGATGGTAAAGTAAGATGGTGCATAGACTACAGAAAACTTAATTCGGTCACTAAAAAGGATGTCTACCCCCTCCCACTTATAGAAGAATGTATTGACACCTTGGCTGGAAATGAATGGTTTTCTAAACTGGACGCCAATTCAGCATATTATCAAATCAAAGTTAATGACTCGGATAAGGCTAAAACAGCCTTCATTACGAAATATGGCCTTTTCCAGTTTACGCGCATGAGTTTCGGACTCTGCAATGCTCCGTCAACCTACGCCAGAGTTATGAACCTTGTTTTAAGAGGATTAACATGGAATATCGTGTTAGCATTCTTGGACGACATTCTGGTTATGGGAAAATCGTTTGAAGACCATCTACATAATTTACAACTAGTCTTCGACAGATTTCGTCATTATGGACTGAAACTGAAGCCGGCAAAGTGTTTGATGTTTCAAACGGAAGTTGAGTTTTTAGGAAGAAAGGTCAGCAAGACAGGAATGGCAATAGGAGATGATTATGTTGAAGTGGTTAAAAAATGGCAAACCCCTAAGACTACAAAAGAAGTTGAAAGATTTTTAGGCTTTGCCAATTACCATAGAGCGTTCATCAAGGATTATGCTAGAATATCTGGTCCTTTAAACAGAGTTACAGGTAAAAAGCCTTTTATCTGGGGACTTGAACAACAAGAAGCTTTTGACGATCTGATAAAAGCACTAACTTCAACTCCTGTTTTGACTCTTCCGAACTCCAGTGATCAATTCATTCTTGATACTGATGCATCAGATACAGCTATTGGTGCAGAACTTATACAGTTACAGGATGGAAGAGAACATGTCATTGCATATGGAAGTTACAGTCTTACGCCAGAGCAACGACGCTACTGCACCACCAGAAAAGAACTGTTAGCTATTGTGAGATTCACGAAACAGTTCAACCACTATCTGCTGGGAAGAGAATTCCTTGTCAGGACAGACCACAGTAGCTTAACCTGGCTCCTCAACTTTAAGGATCCACAGGGTCAATTGGCAAGATGGCTCAAAGTCTTGAGCCAGTACAACATGACTGTAATACATCGGCCTGGCAAGAAACATGGGAATGCTGATGCACTCTCAAGAGCACCAGATGCGAAACCCTGTCCAGAAATGAGGGCAACTATAGACCCATCCAAGCTTCCCTGTGGAGGATGCAAGTATTGTGTAAGGGCGCATAACAACTGGTCGAAATTCACTGAAGATGTTGATGATGTAGTCCCTCTGAGTAGAAAGGCAGACACAAACGAAGTACATGCAGCTTTTTCCTGGTTGTTTAATGAAAATATAGAGTTTGAAGCGAGCCCGGAAGTGCAGCACACTTTTTTGGAAATTTCCTTTACAGATGATGTGTTTTCCATCACCATTGGTACGGATGAACAGCAAAGCAATTGCGTATGCATAGCCACCTGTACTAGTGGGTTTGCTGGCATTGAGTACTCCCCAGAAGAACTGAAAGAGTTTCAGAAAAATGACCCAGATCTTCGATTGATACTGCCTTATCTGGTGTCAAATGAAACCCCATCTGAAGATGAAATCTTTATAAGCAGCAAGGCAGCTAAGAAATACTGGATTAATAAAGAGATGTTTTTCATTGATGGTGAGGGAATCCTACGCAACAACCCAAAGAATGGTGGAGAACCAAGACTTGTGGTGCCAAAAACCTTGGTAGATGAGGTACTAGGATTATGTCATGACTTACCAGTTATGGGACATCAAGGTGTATCAAGAACATATCTACGAGTGAAAGAGAAGTTCTATTGGTATAACATGAATCAGTCAACTAGAGATTTTGTAAGGACATGTGACATTTGCAGTAAACACAAAAAGGCCAACAGAAAAGCAAAGTGTCCCATGACAAAATACCAAGCTGGAGTACCAATGGAGAGAGTTCACCTTGATTTCTTGGGTCCTTTACCCGAATCTACCTCAGGCAACTCGAACATTTTAGTCATGGTGGACCAATTTACCAAATGGGTTGAATGTGTCCCATTACCATCACAAACAGCTGAAGTCATAGCTAGAGCTGCTGTAAATGAATTTTTTGCTCGATTTGGTTTTCCCTTCAACATATTCACTGACCAGGGGAGAAACTTTGAGAGCAAGCTCTTCAAGACTATTTGTGATATACTTCAGATTCATAAGAGCCGCACAACGCCTTATCGCCCTTCAGCAAATGGGCAGGTCGAGAGATTTAATAGGACACTTATGGATGCTGTACGCTGTTTTGTTGACAAGTCACAAAATAATTGGGATGAACATTTACCTCAGCTTGCTAGCGCTATTAGATCATCCGTTAACAGACACACTGGTTTCACACCAAACAAACTTATGTTAGGCCGTGAAGTAAGCGTACCCGCTGACCTAGTTTTTCGACCACCCAAAACCAATGCATCCATTGACCACGAGGATTATGTGTCAAGATTACAAGAGTCTATAAGAACAGCTCATGAAGTGGCCAGAGAGGTACTGAAGGCACATCAAGTCCATATGAAGAGAGATTATGATGTCAAGATTCACACCAGAGAATATGCTGTTGGTGATCTCATCTATGTGTTGGATAGCGCCAAAACTAAAGGTCGTTCTAAGAAACTAGATCCACCTTGGAAGGGACCTGGCATTGTTATTCAGAAAGTATCATCATATATCTACAAGGTCAAACTTCAAAATTCTGTGTTTATTACTAACCATGACAGATTGAAAAAGTGTTGTGACAGGAAAATACCTGACTGGCTACACCAATGCCAGCATCGTCTGCGAAATGGAGAAAATATTCTCCAGTTGCAATCAATTGACACTTTTTGTATATGTGACAAACCTGACGACGGACGTCTTATGATTCAGTGCGACTCCTGTGATACTTGGTATCACGGAGCATGTGTCGCAGTCACTGAAGAATTAGCAGATACCTTGAAGACGTATATATGTCCAAGGTGTCAAGTATAATATGTCTTGTACCTTTTACTAATGTTATGTTTGTGTTCAATTTTATTTTAGGTACAATGGAAGAATCTGACAGAGAGTACATCACGGCAGATGAAGCCGACATCTCTGATTCTGACGAGTACCTCACATATGAGTACTGCCATCAAGAAACAGACGAAGAGTCGTCTGATGTTGAAGAGGGCCTACTACCTTTTAAGCGGCGACGGACAGGTGATGCGCCGACACAGGAACTTTCACCAGATTCGGAACCTGCCAAGGAACCGACCCAGGAACCGGGACCGTCCACACAAAGACAGATACCTAATGTACGGGATAAACGATCAGCATGCCCTGTTCCTGGATGTCATTATCGCTCTAAGCACCTCAAGCATCATGCTTGGGAGTATCATCTCCCTAGGTTGTTCTGGGATCGCCCCTGGAACTCTTTGGCAGCGCTGCCGGAATATCACACTTTGAGAGCATCGTGTTTAAATGTGTTAGGTCAGTACGTCTTGGGACCAACTGCGACAATCGACGAGTTAGTGGTGCACGTCAATGAAGAAATCCCACTGCCACGAGAATACCCAATTATGGGTAGGACATTTGTCCAGATGGGTCAGCTGACCCGTACGATGTGGTGGCCCTTGGTGAACCGCTTCACCGTGAGTCCAGTAAACAGCCCAGCGGTATTACTTCACTGGAGAATCCTTCTGTCCCTAGAACTTATCAGAGGAAAAGAGACGTGCATTCAAGAGGTGGGGGAGAAAGGAACTCGCTGAGCTCGAAGAAAGGGTCAGAACCAGAAGGTCACATGGAGCCGGAGCACCACAGGAGCCCCACAGACGTGTTGAAGAACATGATGAGATCGATTGGGAAGTTCTGGATGAATGCGGTAGTGAAGAAGATGTAGCAGATAAAGACAGCGATGGAGATAGCAGTAGTGAGGAAGAGGACACCCCTTATGAAGTTATTGTCCTCCAAGCAGGTTACGAGGAAAACTTCCCAAGCCTAGGAAAACGGAAAATGGGTAGTAGTATTACTCTATTAAAAGGATCGATGAACATCATAGTCGACACGGGAAATCCTTCAGATAGACAATACTTACTGTCCCGCCTCAGTGAACAGGGTTTGGCAGTTGAGGACATAGAATGCTGTGTGACGACTCATGGTCACTTAGACCACATGGGAAACTTGAATGTTTTCCCTAATGCCTACCATGTTGCAGCTTCTCAGATGTGTGTTGGTGTTCTACACCACTTCCATGACTTCAAGTTGTCATTCTGGATCAATGATCAAATAGAAGTCGTACACACACCAGGACATACATCAGAAGACATCTCCGTGCTAGTCCATGCATCCCAGATGGGAACAGTAGCCGTCGTTGGTGATCTTTTCCACAGCATGGAAGACTTGGAAGATGCATCAATTTGGAGGAGGTACAGTAGGAACGTGAACGACCAGGACAAGAATAGGAGAAGGATCCTTGAGGTAGCAGAATACATTGTCCCCGGCCATGGTCCGATGTTTCGAGTTCCGGGTCGAGAGTGAAACTTCATATAAACTATGTTGTTCTATATTCTAATAGATAATTGAATCCTGATATTGTCATTTTAGTTATAGTTGCAAGTATATGCAAGAGATGCGGCGGGATTCATTATGTCTGATAAGTGTTAGAATTTGTGATGATTCTTTTGAATCATTCGTCATTCCTAAATTGTCATATAATTGTTCTATATTGATTTCATGTCTAAATTTTTTTTTAGCCTGTGTATGTGCTATTATTGCATGTAGTTTGAGTGATTGGATGGAGGTGCAAGTCTCCTTATCAATCATTTTTTTAGTTATATTCATACTGTTGATATAATGGTAATATTTATCATTGAAATCTCATAGTGAATTTAGAAATAATTTGTATCTGGATTCAGCATGGTTTATTGTATGTGAACTCAGGTAAAATGATTTAGAGACTGTATGTTGTGAACATTATCTGAATTATATGTAATACCACTGCTGATATTCAGTTTATCTGCTTCACTTTATCATAGAATCTTTAAGGATCACTGTTTATTTTCACAATCATATAAGTGTTTGGTTGATATTTACACAAGGTACAGGAGTACCTTCTTTTTTCAAAAGGGAGGGGAGTGTAGTGTGATGTGAATGTGTAAGGGAACGAATGTATATGGAACCGCTTGTAAGTGCGCATGCGTGAGAGAGTTGTCGTCTGTTCGTCGGAGAGAGAAGTATAGCGGAGATTGAGAATATTTGTCAGCTTTGGTATATTTGTAAGTGTTATATGTGCTACAGATTAAACATGTATGAAAATTACCTCGGTCGTCAGTTGGTTTAATCTTGCATAGGTTATAAACACTTCACTCCTCTTACAGTTTTGATCTCTTTTCAATGTAACTTGGCACAACAGTAGACTACACTAGGATACGTAATTCTGTGTATCCATTTTTGATTTCGATGAAAGGTGTTGCCATGGTTATTCAAAATAGAAATTTCCTTGAAATACTTTCAAAACGCTACTCCTGATACAGTTTTGGTCTGATTTCATTATAACTTGGCACACAAGTAGACTATACCAAGATACATAATTCTATATATCAATTTTTGATTTCAGTGAACGGTGTTGCCATGGTTACTAAAAATAGAAATTTCTGTAAAATACATTCAAAACCCTACTCCTAGAGTTTTTATCTGAGTTCATTATAACTTGCACACAAGTAGACTATACAAAAATACATAATTCTGTATATTCATTCTTGATTTCGATGAATGGTGTTGCCATGGTAACTAAAAACAGAAATTTTCTTGAAATACTGTAAAAATGCTACTCCTCCTTCAGTTTTGGTCTGATTTTAGTATAACTTGACACACAAGTAGACTACACTAAGTTACATAATTCGAACGGTGTTGTAATGGTTACTAAAAATACATTTTTTAAAATACTTTCAAAAGGCTACTCCTCCTACATGTTTTGTTTGATTTCAGTATAACTTGGCATACAAGTAGACTACACTTAGATGCATAATAGTCATTATTGGTTTTTGATTTTGTTGAATGATGGTGCCATGGTTACTTAAATCAAAATTTCTGTAAATTATTTTAAAAGGCTACTCCTCCTACAGCTTTAGTCTGATTGCAATAAATCTTGCCACAAAAACAGACTAAACCAAGGATCATTATTCTATTTATTGCTGTTGCAAAGATTCAAGTCCAAGTGCTACTTTTATCTTCCTTTATAAGTACAACCAGTAGAGCTACAGTCTCATTAGAGACTTCTGGTTTTAGGTTAGAAGGCATATACATGTACAATCTCAAAAGTTTTTCTTCTTAATATTATTAATTTGGTAGTTATTTTAAATAATCTCTTTTTGTATTTTTTCAAAATCATATCGGAGCGGATTTACTTCGACTTTGCTACATCGTTACTGTATGGAGCGTATTCTAACTGATGAGGGCTTGTCCTGAGACCCAGTCAGATTATTCCAACTGTACACTTACATGTATAGTGAAAAGCAAGGCTATAGGTTTCCAAACAGTCCTTGTAAATAACGAGTCAATACTACGCTTGAATCAGGCATCATATTTTTAATGTTTTATTTTCCAGGTTTATTTTTATTTCTCTTTCATTTTTTGTATGTGCACAAACAAGAGATCCTTAAAGAACTACAGTGACATCTGTCACCAGGGATGATGCAAGATAAAAATAAATATTGATGAAAGTTTAACATTACTAGTTTTCCTTTTGACGTCTGGTACATTATGTAATTTATAATAAATGTAGAAATATTATATTTATCCGTGTATCATCTGTATTTAAATTAAAGCCATGCTTTATGTCGCATTACTAAAACATATCTCCTTTTATTTTCTACCAAATGATAACTTAAAATTTATTTTAAATGATTACAAAATGGCAGAGACGCATTTTAAAATCGAAAAAGGTAATAAATGTAACACATAAGAATATATATGGTTTTCTTCTCAAATACGTGTTCATTCTTTTAATTTTTCAAATATTCTAACCTTTTCCCATTGACAAACTCAACTTAAATTTACAGAAAATAATAAAAATTTAAGTTGTAACCAGACATGTAAGCAATTTAGTTTCTTTTTCTCGCAGGAAAAATAGAAGTATTGAAAGAAATCGATTCCATCCACTGTGAATTAAAAACGCCAAATCCATCAAACCCCTTCTATTCCTTTCTCACGTGGTGCATTGGTTTACATTAGAGGGTCTCGTTCTAGAGACATGAATCAAAGGATTTGTCGTAGATACCGTGATCCTAAAAACCGAGGCCCCGTATCAGACCGGAAAAGATGCTGGAACAAAAAAGATTCCAAAATGATAATCCTTTTATTTTAGGCCATCTTAAAAAGAAAGTTTACTTGCCCTCTCCCAACTCGGGATGAAAATAAAAAGGATAGGTAGGCAGGGGGATTTTTTTTTATTTAGAAACATCACTTTCCATTACATATCTGATTGATTGATTGATTGTATGTTGTTTAACGTCCCTCTCGAGAATTTTTCACTCATATGGAGACGCCACCACTTGCCGGTGGAGAGCTGCAAATTTTGTCCTATACTCGGCACTTACGGCCTTTGAGCAGTGAGGGATCCTTTTCGTGCCAGCACCTTCTGCGACACGGGACCTCGGTTTATACGGTCTCATCCGAAGGACCGGTCTCCACGTCCCACAGTGGGATTCGAACCCGCGACGTAAGGATCAACTCCTTACTTTGCGACTCTAGAGCAGACGCTCTAACCACTGCGCCACGCGGGCGACTGACATATCTGAAATGTACAATCTTCCTTTGATTGTTTTCATGTCTTTTTGGAATAAAAAGATCTCACAAAGGCTGTGATCTAGCGAATATGCGGGATGGCAAAGCTCTGTTAACTTTCTTTCTTCAAAATTTTATTTATTTGCAGCAGCGTTGACAGGTATAGGAAAATTACCATGGTGACCGATATTTAGACGTTCTTGCAGGAAATCTGTTTAATTTTCCTAAGTGCAATTTGAACATAATAGTTACCATTGATGGTCCTTTATTTGGGTGTATTTACATTCTTGAAAAAAAAAATGAAAATTATTATACAAATAATAGTTATAATAATAATAATAATACCAATAATAATAAATAAATAAACAAATAAAATAAATATAAACAATAAATAATAATAGTTACCATTGATGGTCCTTTATTTGGGTGTATTTACATTCTTGAAAAAAAAAATGAAAACTACAAAAAACACATTTGGAGCCCTTGTTGCTTTCACAATTTTACAAAAAGAAGACGATGACTTTTTCATTGATTCCACATTTTATTACTGATCTTCCTTTTCGGCTATAAAAAGTGCACCCATGTTTCGTCATCCATCACACAAGTTTACGTTAATCTTCTATGTCTTTTAAATATTTGCTTTTAGATAAATCGTTGGCACATTCACCGAGTGTTTTCTCTTAGGTATTTGTAAGAAAATAAGGCATCTATCAGATACAAATATTTTAATCGTTTCCTTTGTCAGAATTCTATAAAATGTTGTGATGAAATTTTAGTGTCTTAGTAATGTCTTTCAGTGTAAATCTTACATTTTCAGATATTATGTTGCACACAGCATAGATATTTTTTTGGTGTCCGTACATATTTCAATCGACCAGTTTGAACATTATATTTTAAATCTTTTTTTTTTCTTTTGAATTTCTGAATCAGTCTTAAACTTATACAGCATTTAAGACTATTCTTTCCACATGTAAAAATCGTATCTAATACGAGTTCGTCAGCGATATAATATAAATGAGCATAGTTTTCACATAAGCTTCCATTTTTATCATCTTGGAAGAGATAATTTTAAGCAGTTTTCAGGTCAGTGTAGTGACCATGCATACTTGAAAAGTAAATTTCTTTGCGAGGACAATAGGAAAAATCATGAGATTCTTTATTAGAATTTTTCAGCTGTGGAAAAATAAAATAAAATCCTTTACATTTATTATGATTTACTGTATAATGCATTATTTATTGAACGACCCTCGAACAGTTGCGATTATATGCGAATCACTTCTGTATTATTAAACTTAATTGCAAATTATATTACCATCAAGCATGTCTTTATAGTACTTTGGTTGTTATGGAACTGATGCTTATAGCTTTTATGTTCCATCCTACCAGGGCATGCAACGATTAGACGGGCGGGGCCTTAGGTTCCATTCTTCAAGTCACGTGACAATTTGAAAGGAGGGGCCTAAATTTCATAATAAATACTTGTCATGAACACAGTTTAATTTTAATCCATACTTCTTTAAGACCGCACCGTAAAATGCGTTGGTTCATCTGTATGGTAGGCACTACATGTACATTGATTTTCAAAACAATATCTGATGTAAAAACAATATTTAAGTTTTTAATATTTATTTATCTCATTTCTATATATTTAAGCTTCTGTGTTCCCCGGCTCATTGGTGCATGGCTGCTATTGCAGTTCCAGATTTCAGTGTTCTTACAGGTAAGATGTCATAATTTATAGAATTCCAAGCCATGAATTGAAGGAATCATTTCCCTACCGGATGGTTATCGTGTTGATAAACTTTGTTCATTCAAACATAGGCAGTTTTAATTTTGAATTAAAACTGCATATATACCAATCAACTTGTTTGAACGCACAAAATACAACAAGGTTTTTCTTAGGTCTTAAAATCAAGGGCCTGGGGCCTACCATTTGGAAAAAAATAGCGACATAAGGCTGAAATTGGGAAAAAAGTCAGTTATCATTTTTCTTAATAAATTCAAACAAGAGTTTTTTTTTCATTTGCAAGGTTTTTATTGACTTATTTTAAATCCAGTCAATCAGTTTCTGGAGCCTGTCTTTTAGATTTTTCTTTTTGAACACCATTTCCAATATACATGTTACTGACTTAGACATTTTTAACCATATTTGTTCGTTTTGATTGTCTTTTAGGAATTGTCTGTTATGGAATTTGGAAAAAAAGATATTCTTTTTACCATTTGGAATGGGGCGGAATACAAGCCCCCTAAAAACCCTATAAAACCCCTGAATTTAGAGATACATGTACATAGAGCCATTCCCACTTCCCCAAAAAAAAACCTTGGCACGATAAGGGACTGCATAATGGCCCTGAGTGCCGAGTATAGGTCTAAATTTGAAGTCCTTCACTGGCAGAGGGTGACGTCTCTATACAAGTGAAAAATTCTCAAATGGGACATTAACAACATACTATCAAAGCGACAAGCTTACACTTAAGCGTAGACGCCACTTAAGTTGTAAGAACGCATAAAAACTTATCACTAAAACTGATGACGTAATACACGAGGGATTTTGGAAATTCCCCTACTAGACGCACCTGTCCCGTACACGTATGAAATCTCAGCCTCTCTAATATTGGTATTTAAAGATGTAGTTAATCTGAAAATGAATAGAAACATGCAAATATTAACAAAAATGTTTTAATTTTGTTATGCATTACCTGTCACTTAGATTAAAATCTCCGACCTATGACGTCATAAGTTCAATAAATAACAACAGTTTTGATCATCTTGTGTGTCAGGAGAATTTATCGAAGACGGCATGTAAAAAGGTACGTAAATGGGGGTTTAGAAGTATATACCGTGAATATTGTGCCTGATTCATATGGATTTAAAGTTTTTTAGACAGGTATGCTTATTAAAAACAGTTATTCACGTATCCCGGTCGGCATTTTATCGGCCATTTCTCACAAATAATGCAAAAGAACAACACTAAACCGGTTACTTCATATTTGTACAGATCGAAAGCTTGCGTTCTGTAATATTTAGAAAGTGCCGCTGGAGGTAAACATGGTTTGAAGAAATATCCAGGTTATATTTACAAAATGCAAAACATCGGGTACCTGACTGTAAGGTTTCGTACGAATATGTGGAATAATTATTTTACCGACCAGACAGTAGGATTCTAGCAGCTTAGGCACAAGAGATGTTTTAAGCGATATTTTTTTCTCAAAGAAATTATAAAACCCCTGGGTAGTGTTCTTTACTAATTTATTAAGGAATATTTTTTCTAGTAATAGCAGTCACGCGATGACGTCAGGGTGGTGCACTTCTTTGCCTCAGACATGTGTCCCTCGTGGCGCAGTTGTAGAGTGTCTGCTCTAGAGTCGCGGAGTAAGGGGTTGATCCTTACAGTGCACGGAAATAATTTTGCTACACAAATCAGCGTAAGCAAAATAAGCATTAGCATCCAGCAAGCATCAGGATCAGTATTTTAAAAAAACAGCATTGCCAGGATCAGCATTTGCAAGCAAAGAATAGAACTAGCATAACTTGCATTGACCTACTTAAAATCAGTGTTGACCTACTAGCATCAGAATATCAATTTGCTTTTCTCCAGTACAAAAAATGAAAACGGGAAAAGCTGGTTAAATTATTTTAAATATAAATATATAATGAAATATATTGTTAAAATGATTATATAACATTTTTTGTTGCTTTAAACTGCAGTGCTGAAATTCAGATATCTACTTCCCGTAGCATGATGTTACTTCCGGCACCATTGACCTTATTATGAAACAGCAAAGGTAGCATCAGGAAAACGATAACTATCATTAAATAAGCAAGCAAAGGAAGCATTCAAATCAGCTTCGATGCTGTAACGAAATTAGTTCCCTGCACTTTACGTCGCGAGGTCGAATCCCAATGTGGGATGTGGAGACCGGTCCTTCGGATGAGACCGTATAAACCGAGGTCCCGTGTCGCAGTAGATGCTGGCACGAAAAAGATCCCTCACTGCTTAATGGCCCTGAGTACCGAGTATAGGTCAAAATTTGCATATCTCCACCCGCAAGTGGAGGTGTCATCAGATGAGTGAAATATACTAGAGAGGGACGTTAAACAACAAACAAAACAGACACTATGTTGTCTTCATGAAGCTAATTAGTTAATGATAGATAACGTTTTACCGGCGGTCTTGATAATTTGTGAAACTTAAATATCTTTTAAAAGGTCTAAATTTCCGTAGAAATAATTTGAATGCTTCCATGACATACCGGCATAGGGGGTGTAAAGTGGCAATGAATCAATTTTATATACTCAAGCCAAAGAACCCACTTCAATATGTTTTTTCTCTTGGCCAAATCTTGGTCAGACTTCGCCCATAAAAGCGCCGATTTTCGGGCTTTTGAAATAGCGAAGCATATCGAGGTAAATTCCTTGCCCAAGACGTTTTTCCCCTTTGATTGATTGATGGGTTGTTCATTTACTTCCCTTGCGAGAGTTCTTTTTTTTTTTACTCATTTGAGACGTCATCGAACATTGATGGTTCTTCATCTTGCCGTGACATGAGACCTCACTATTTAGGTCTCATCCAAGAGACTCGTGACTTTTCTTCTAGTGTTTGGGTGTTTTCGTTTATAGAGACTAGGCCGGGAACAAGCATCTTCGCTCGCCAATGTTTTCTGATCCGCTACTCTCCTCATAAACCCTTGACCTATGGTGCTGTCAAAAGTCGGGATTGTTTACGTCACGTGATTTCGACTTTTACCACATACGCACAGACTGATCGACAAGTATAAAAAGTGATAAAAAAAAATTAAAAGTATTTAAAGATTCATTTACAATCGGGTATCGATCGATGCTTATTTTTTGTGTAGGGTGCAAATCTATATCTGGACTATAGATCAAATTACTAGTAATTAGAAAATGAAATCACTATTGATCAAATTATGTGCACATCTGATTAAAGTTGAATTTATACCATAGCTATTTATAATTATAGAATGACACGTTGTCTAGAGGATCGTTGATTATTTGTGCTTTTCATTCTTAGGACTAAGTAGTGAAGTTATATCTCAAACGGTGACCTTGAGTCAAGTTTCTACCTCATATTTTGTTCACGCAGGGCCTTCTCTATATTATACTTGGCCCATTAAGTGTCTGTACAGGGTTCTTGATGTCAAAGACGAAGAAATCTAAGTGTGAAATCGTTTTCAGGATATTTTTCTCTCCCTATGTTCGATTCCAAAGAGTAAGTTTTTTTTTAAATAAAAAGTCAAACTCAGCAGTTCCTTTTATTAGTTCACCTGAGCCGAAGGCGTACATCTGTGCATCTGTCTGTAAACTATTCACATTTTTGATTTCTTCTCAACAACCTATGGGCCAATTTCAACCAATCTTGCCACAAAACATCCTTGGGTGAAGGGGATTAAAGTTTGTTCAATTGAAGGGCCAAACCTTCTTCCAAGGGAGATAATTAAAAATTAGTGAAAAATTGTCATCTTTTAAAAATCCTCTTCTCAAGAAGCACTGGGCCAGAAAAACTTTAAAAAATTCAATTTTATCGTCAAGGATAATTAGTTATTGACCGCGTTGGACTCTGAAAATAAAACGATATTGTAAAAACATGTAAATGAATTCATTAAAACAACTTTCCAGTTATGGAAAATGAATTCATTCTTAATCTCCCTCTCCCTTTTCTCATATCCATTCTTTCTTTCGATCGAATTGTCAAACGATGAAAATGATAAAATTACACTCACTGATAAAAATGAAAGGACTTTGCAAGTATGCAATAAAAATGCTAAAACGAAATACTTCCTCTTTGAAGGTCGTATAATTTTACAAGATTTTAGTTATGATTATATTTCTAAAAATTACGCTCCAAGTTTGTAAACATTGCATAACTGTAATCAGCGACTGGGCTTTACTGACTTCATTTGCTGAGGGAGATGAGCCACGTTAGTCAAAGTTCATTTTCACGATCAAGTAATTTTGATCGACTGTGCTGTCGGTATCTTGCAATTTATAAAAACAACTTCAGTCTTATTTTATTAGCTAAAATGAACTTATTCCCGAATATAACTCAATATTTTCAGATCTCTGTCTCCTATAACCTTTTTGAAAGACTAAGGCAGCGAAAAGGGTAGTTTTAAAATCATACGACTAGGTTTGATACTTCATAATAAATAAAAAAAAAATTAAAAAATTATTTGCTCTTTCTAATTACAGATGGAAAAGAGCCATTTGGCTTTTTTGGGAACAAGTACCGAGCAGCGTTATTGAAAGAATGTTTCCAGGTAATTTGGAAAGTAAGTGGTTATACAGTGTATTTTATACGAAAATTTTATACAGAGGCCTAAAGCCTAAACACAGGATTATTTGTCTAATAGACATTTCTTTAAATACATGAGAGCTTTCCCATCTTCCAATTAAGCTCTGATTATACGGCTGTGTCTAAAAAATGACAGAAAAGATAACACTACTAAGTCAGAAACGTACTGACATTCCCATTTTTTACTGACAAACTCAGATAATTACTGACAATGTGCTGCCTTTACTGAAAGACAATTACTGACCTTTTTACTGCCGGTGCTGATAAACTTAGAAAAGTGCTGACAATCTTAGTCGGTGCTGATAAACTTAGACAATTACTGACCCGTTTTACTGTCCCTGCTGAAAAACTTAGACAAGTGCTGACATTTACTGATAATTACTGTCCCTATTGTTCTCGCCCTCGGGGAGGCTGCAGTGGCGTGAAATATTTGGTTGTTAATAACTTTTACTTTAGAAACAGTCTTATTTTAATTTTTGAAATAAAGTTTCAATTCCCAGACAGTTATTTCTTTTTTTTAAGTAATGATTTTATAATTGGTATCTGTAAAATAATTCATAACGAATACGATGTACAATTATAACTTTGTGTGAATCAAGTTTAAATAAATGTGTTGAATAATTACACCTTATCCCTATCCCTGTTCAATCTAAAGAAATAAATTTCATCAATTTATTCCTTCGCAGACGAGTGCTAAATATACCCGTATTTACGGTAAAGTTTGCATTGTTTCCTGTTTTCTTCGATCGGAAATACATGTTTCAATTGTATTTTTTTTTATCAACAGGACAGACACCTCTTGTTGAAAGAAATCTTAATCTACTAAGACTTGAATTTATTACTGATCGGTAATTTCATTTTCTAAATGTTCTTTTACATCTGTACAAGTCATATTCTACAAGCGCTGTTTGGGATATCCGGTTTCAATTGATCATAAATGAGTTCCCTACTGAACGAGAGTAAATAAATAATAATAATTCTTTATTAAACAACTTTAAGCCATACAGCCCATCAGCATATACAAAATGAACATAAATAAAAACGCATGGCGAGAGTCTAGGGGTGGAACCCCTAGTGTCCGACTCCTCAACACCAACAATAACAGCAAGCATTATAAACTCTCCAATAATACATGAAAAAAAATATCTATACATAATATTCATATAAATTAAATTATTGATCATTTCTTAATATCATTGCATGAAGAATGAATTTCCCTAATCCAACTAAAACACCAACATCAAGAGAGCTGAGTGACTGAGTAAGCTTGTACATATTTGGAGATCCGAAATAATATGGTTTGATATATTTTCTTAGATTAGTATTTATATGTTTATTTATTTGTTTATTTGTTTCAGTTTTGATTGACATTTTATAACTTTCTTCTTTATAAGACTTTTTTGACTGTAGGTTGCACTGTAGGTCCCCACCATCTCAAGCTGATGTTTGTCTCTCTCTCTCTCTCTTTCTCTCTGTCTCCAAAAAAAAAAAAATCAATATTGATCCAGGCGAAGTGAAAACAATGTAGATAGTTTTAAATATAGTATAACTCTGAAAAATAGTTATTATTATGATCTTGTTGTCTGTAAATTGTTCTCGAATGATTATTCGATAATTGTTTACTTAATGTTTAGAAAATGTGCCTGGAATTATTCTTAGGGTTTTTTTTATTTGCTAAACAAACCTTACATGGATGCAATCGACAACACATTCATTATTGTTCTCTCACTTTACCTTCCCTTAGAATGTACATCGCACACTATCCCGACTTAATAGAACAAATTAGAAAGAAAAGCCTTATATCCATATTTTTGCAATAGTTTAGGATTCCCCCTTTTAATTTTTTTTTTTTAAATTGCAGCTAAATCTAAATAGTTTGTGTCTTTCCCGAATTGGATTTTCACATTTTATTTTTAAATAATCATTCATTTAATTTATATAATATTATAAATCTAGTATTTTTTTTTTTTTTTTTTTTTTTTTAAGAATATTTTATTTTATTCTAAATGGAGGGTAAGAGATTGTAGATTGCGTATGTATTTGTTGAATCACTCAAAATTGAGTAGAAGAACGGAGAAGTCTACCTGTTTCCGTAATGTTGCGTAACTAACTTCCTGTGATATCCGGCGAGTGCCCCTCTGTATAATTCAGCAGTGACACCTATTGTCTAATTTTCGCTACAGTACACACTCGGATCGCCTCAGGCGATTTCTTCTAAACACGGGTGCTTCATAGTTTCCGATTGTGTGTTCAATAATTCTGTAATTCTGCCGGTTATCAGCTAACACACTTAAATCATTATGGACGAATAATTAGCACAGTATTACTGTAACATCAAGTTGGTTTATATACTGTACAAAGTTCCCAACCACGCTATGAAACGATTTATTTATTTATTTTTGATTTATTTATTATTATTTTTTTTTGATGAATTGGCGTTGAGCTTGATAAAACCTTTGCTGGTAATTCATTAAATAAATTTACGGCAAATAGAATTTTAAATAACTACAATAGACAAAAGAAATTAATTTCTAATCCATAAATTTCAAAAAAAAAAAAAAAAAAAAAAAAAAAAAAAAAAAATCATACAGATAGAGGGTATGAAGATAATCAGTTACACATGTAAATACGATTTGATTTGAACATTTTGTCATTTAATATACAATATCTAATTAGAGACATAAATATTTACATGTTTGCATAATCTAATGCACCATGCATCTTTGTGTAAATTAACAAAATGTGCACACCTGTGCGACATCAAAACCTTGCCATTCAATCAAGCGAGAACGTATCAAAATATTGCTATCGATTTTATTGACATATCAATCGTTCGCACAAAATTAAAAAAATAGTTGCTATGATTGTTTCTGGCTCCAAATTTTCACAGATCTCGAAAATTTGTGTACTAATTAAACCCGACAATATTATTTTAACATTCAACCATGTTTGCTATATCTTAGGGAATCGGCTACAGTTATTTTATAATAATACGTCTTTATTAAAGATCGCACTTGTCGCCCCCCCCCCCCCTTATTATAAGGTCAGGACAATCCCCGGCTTGAAGGCATTATATATACCCCTATTTTCAAAGTTCATGGAAAAGTTTTTTTTCCTCAAAAATTAAGTTGTTAGTAATGTCATTTTCAATATATTTCATTCAATTACTTACTGATTTTCAAGTTGACAGTTTAGCTTACGTAATGGAAAATGTGTCTATAGGGACCACAAAAATTATTTTTGTGCCCCCGTAATCGAACATTCGGGGCTATATAGTTTTTGTTATGTCCGTCCGTCTGTCTCTATTTGTCTCTTTACTTGTTTGTCCGCAAAAATTAATTATAACATTGCCTATAACGATTGATTGGTTGCAGCTATGGCTCTCATATTTCACACGTGTATTCCTTGTGACATGGCCTTTCTTTGGATATCAATACACTTGATCTCTTGATCTTGGAATTGATCCAATTTTGCAAGAAGTAACCCCACTTTAACCTTGACGATAACTTTTGAACGGTTTGAGCTAGGACCTTCATACTTCAAATTTATATTTATTGTGACAAGAACTATAGTTTACAATAGTATCAAAATTTTTTAGGCCACCTGAGTAAACTCAGGTGAACCATTGCTATCCGTTTTCGTCCGTCGTCGTACGTCGTTCGTCGGTCGTAAACTTTTGAACATTTTTAGCTTCTTCTCTGGAACCACTGAACCAATTACATCCAAATTTGGTATACAGCATTTATGGGTGAAGGGGAACAAAAATTGTGAATTTCATGGTCCCTTCCCCCCTGGGGCCTGAGGGGTGGGGCTAAAACCACCAAAAATAATGCAATCTTTAAAAATCTTCTTCTTTACTCCTGGACATCAAGCAGTCAAACTGTTGGCATCATTGTACATGTAATAAGCATTGAGCCCTCTACCAAAATTGTGAAATTCATAGCCCCAGGGTCAGGGGTTCTGGCCCTAGGGTGGGGCTATATAGATCATATAGTGAAAGTGCATTATTTCTTTGAAAATCTTCTTCTTTGCTCCTGGGTATTAAATAAAGTAACTAAGTATATAGTTATGATGAGGAGGTGGGCCTCTTCCAGAATTGTGAAAGCCAATGCCCCTGGGTCAGGGGTTCTGGTGTTAGGGCGGGGCTCTATTGATTATATAGTGAAAATGCATTAATTCTTTGAAAATCTTCTTCTCTGCTTCTGGATATTTAATAAAGTAACTAAGTATATAGTTATGATGAGCAAAAGTGCCTCTTCCAAAATTATGAATTTCATGGCCCCAGGGTCAGGGGTTCTGGTGTTAGGGCGGGGCTCTATCGACTATATAGTGAAAGTGCATTAATTCTTTGAAAATCTTTTCCTCTGCTCCTGGGCATTAAGGTGATAAACTAAGTACATAGTTATGATGAGGAGGTGGGCCTCTTCCAGAATTGTGAAAGCCAATGCCCCTGGGTCAGGGGTTCTGGTGTTAGGGCGGGGCTCTATCGACTATATAGTGAAAATGCATTAATTCTTTGAAAATCTTCTTCTCTGCTTCTGGATATTTAATAAAGTAACTAAGTATATAGTTATGATGAGCAAAAGTGCCTCTTCCAAAATTATGAATTTCATGGCCCCAGGGTCAGTGGTTCTGGTGTTAGGGCAGGGCTCTATCGACTATATAGTGAAAATGCATTAATTCTTTGAAAATCTTCTTCTCTGCTTCTGGATATTTAATAAAGTAACTAATTACATAGTTATGATGAGCAAGAGTGCCTCTTCCAAAATTGTGAATTTCATGGCCCCAGGGTCAGGGGTTCTGGTGTTAGGGCGGGGCTCTATCGACTATATAGTGAAAGTGCATTAATTCTTTGAAAATCTTTTCCTCTGCTCCTGGGTATTATTTAAACAAACTAAGTGCATGGTTATGATGCATAAGGATGCCTTTTCAAAAATTGTGAATTTCATGGCCCCAGGGTCAGGGGTTCTGGTGTTAGGGCGGGGCTCTATTGATTATATAGTGAAAATGCATTGATTCTCCGAAAATCTTCTTCTTTGCTACTGGAGATTATTTAAACAAACTAAGTGCATGATTATGATAGACAAGGATGCCTCTTCCAAAATTTTTAAATATATGGGCTCAGTTTTTGGGGTTCTTGAGGAGGGGGGGGGGGGCTCTATTGATTATATAGTGAAAAAAAAAATTTGATAAAATAGTGGAAAAGTGTTAATTCTTTGAAGTCCATAGTAATGATGATGAGGGTAACTCTTCCGAATTTGTAAATTTCTTGACCCTTGGTCTTGGGTTCTGGTGTTAGGGTAAGGCCTTGTTGAATCTGTAGTGAAAATCCATTGTAACCGTGAAATTCTTCTCTGCTTCTGGGCATATCGGAAGCAAACTGAGTAAAAGTTTAAATGATATGAGTAAGCATATTTCTACCAGATTTTCAAATATCTGAACCATTCGTCTAAGCATTCTGGTCCTGGGCAGGGCTCTATTAATTTGTATTCTACTGAGAGAAGTTATTCCCCTTTTCCATTCACCTTTGATAACTAATCACTGTAAATAATGTATTTGAAAGGTAAATAGAATAAGATAATTATACAAGAATGTATTTTGTATAATTAAAAAAGTACTTTCTTATTGTTAATAATCAGGTAGACCTGTAAGTAATAGATAAATAAAAATGAGACAAAAATAACCTATCTTATTAAAAGTTCTTTAAAGACCATAAGAGAGGTCAATGCTAGAGGTCTTAATATGGGTTTAAAAATAGTACGGAAGCACTAATAGTTTGTTAATAGTCTGCATGGTGATAGTGTTAAGTGGGGGACAGATTAGAACTCAATTTCTGAGTTGATCATGTTGATAGTGAATAATACTAGACTAATTATTTTGTTGATCCTGATCTTCCTACTTCTCTTGTTTTTGTTCCTCTGCTCTGCCTCTGGGTATTAAGTAATCAAAGTAAGCATGCTAACTGTGTAGTTATGATGAGCAATAGTGCCTCTTTCAAAGTTGTGAATTACATGGCCTCTGGTTTAAAATACAATCCAAATTCAATTGTTGGAAAGTTGTTACACGATACTCAGGTGACCTATAAGGCCCTTGGGCCTCTTGTTTATTATAGTAAATCAAGGTATTTTTACTATAACATGCTGTTGGGATGAACACCCAATATCATTGCTTTCTTAAGCAACTACTTTAATATTTAATCCTTCCAATGACCAAAACTTCAAATGACGCATAATATTTTCACTAGCCATTACATTTCCCAGGATACCGATGTATGATGTAATGTGTTTGTATATATATGTTTTTTTATTGTTATTTATTGATTTCTTCTTGTCACAGCATATATCACATGTTCTTTATATTGATGTAATATTTTTGTTTGTCTTGTTATTGTATTAACATGTTTTTTGCAGCCCCCATGCTTTGTACTCGTTAGTAAATGATAGGGATGTCAACGAGTACCCGGTTAACCGGGTACTCGATCGAACGTCGGAGTATCGAATACTAAAAATGGTACTCGGTTACTCGGAAGTGTATTTTTTTCTTATTTCAAAGTACATTTTTTTTATCAAAAACATTTCAAAAAATAACTTAAATATGCATACGGTAATTAGCGTGTCGTCATCTATACCTGTGAAACAACCGTTATCGCTTTGGCTCTGTATATACAGTAATTAGTGACCAATCAGCTGGTACTTAGCTGTTTTCACCTATTGTGGTCCTTAATTTTTGGATGGCGTTAATGATTGTTTTCAGTGAACATCGTTTAAGTAAGGTCTATTATCTTAAAATCAATTTTAAATTATCTAATTAATATACGGCAGCAAAATCGGACATGCATAGAAATGCCGCTACCCTCTTCAAAATTGAAGAAATATTTAAAAATAAAATGTTGAAAGTCAGTTTCCGAAGAAAGTTTAGTGTATACGGGGGAAACAACCAACATACGGAATAATATATGACAAGCGATCCCAACAACGTCCGTTCCTTTCCTTTCGCTCGTCAAAACTGCGTAACAGATTGTCCTCCTTTTGCGTTGATGAAATAGATCCTAAACAAGAACTGTAAACAGTTGTAATTTTTGATGTATTAATTTTGTCTTTTGTGTTTATATTATAAATAAATTTAGTACCAAAAAATCATTTCCCTTGGACTCGATTGTTCATATACATTTATAAACGTGATTAAAACAGCTTTGGGGTTTAACAGAGCTTAACGGGGCTCAAGAAAATTAACATTAACGGGTTCAAGAAAATTAATACACTTGTATTTTCATTTTTACCGAGTACCCGGGTACTCGATCGGAAAAACATCCGAGTAACCGATTATCAAAAATTGACAGATTTGACATCCCTAGTAAATGACCAATTTTATTCTTAATAAAGTAGTTGAATCGTCTTACTTATATGGAGTTTGGGCATAGGCATTTATGATTTCGTCTGCTCAAAGCGTTGACGGCTACGTGGCTCTTTATGTATCCATAAAGTGTACAGCGGTATAAATACGAGGGTCATTCAAAAAATACGTTGACATGCAGTGTCGCTCTTCGCAATATTACTTTTTAGAAATTCATGATCTACACGTTTTTAGGGCCCCGCAAGGATTTGCGGGTGCCCTATAGTAATCACTCTGTCTGTCTGTCTGTCCGTCCGTCATTCTTCCGTCCACAAATTTCCTTTTTTTATCCAATAACTTTTTGTAGTTGACCAATTAGGTTCAAATGTGGTATGTTGGTTGAAGAGGCAGTAAGACATATTTTGATGGTTCTCTATGTCATCCACTTTGGAGCTGGGGTGGTGGGGTAGATTCCTTAACTTTACATTAGAATGAATGCCAGGGCAAAGAGAGATAACTGCTGAGAATGTTCCTATTGTAAACTGTGAAAGCTATAACTAGTCCCATGGGATTAATTAACTTTCCTCTTGAAGAAAATCCAAAACAATATCTGTTTCTGTTAAATTGGGATTAATTAACAACTCTGTCTGCAAATGAAGTTTGTTTTGAAGTTAAGGTCAATTCTGAATGATTTACATTCTCTGAAAATGTTCATACTTTATTTTGGTATAATACACAATGAGTTATGATTTTATTAATTTCTAAAAACAAGATACAATGTATACATAAAGATATGTTTATTTTTTTTTTATTATTATTTTTTATTTATTTATTTATTCTTTTTTTTTTTGCTGCCGTATGTTAATTCTAGACTACTATTAATTTCAACAGGTGGTCCAATATTAAACTCATTATATCATTACTGAAAAAGTTCTTATTGTAAACTTGGAAGAAAAGGATGTGAGAGCAGTACAATTAATCCCCTTGGAATAATATCTTGTCTGGGGCAGAAAATTTTCCAGGCTTATCTTTATTTGTCACTTTAAGATAAATTAACCTTTGTCTGCAACTGATGTTTGTTTTGAAGTTAAGGTCAAGCCTGGGTGATATTTGCATTCACTGAAGGCTGGCATTGTATAAAACACATGCTTTTTTCTTGTTTAAATATACATGTAATTGAGTTATTATAGATATGATGTTTTTTACTGCCTTACGTACGGTCACGGTCCACTAGTCCGAATGTCCACTGGTAAATACATGGATACTCTTTACAGGTTGTTGAATATTTATTAATTATCTTGAAATTTTATAAATACAGTTGTTATTGCATATTCTTCTTCGTATATTGTTTAATTTTTGTAATCAATTAAAATTCTCATTCTGTAAGCTGCACCCTTATATTTCTACCCCTCGGCAGGGCCTCTGCTGACTGGTCAGTTTTCTAGTGTTTAAAAGTATTTATTTTACCGTTGTGCCAAATTTCATTCCATTTGAACCCTAACTAAAATTTATTATAGTTAACTATAATGAAAACTTTGATACTTCGATTTAAATTACTATGAAACTTTACTCTGGAACTTTTTTGGAGATTTCAAAGCTAAAAAATCTCTTAAATTCGATAACAGTTATGTAAAATTTGGAAAAAAATATGTGAATATACAAATAATTCTTCCATTTAATATCAAAAATTTGCATGTATGAATTGAAGAACAAAAAATAACAATGAGAAATCCATAGTAAAAATACCTTGATTTACTATAGTAAAGGAACTTTAATAGTACTATAGTAAATTATAGTTAACTATAGTAATTTTTTGTTAGGGAATAAATGGTACTGATGTTATTCAATTTAAATATCGGCTTGTCTTGATTCAACGGAACAGACTCAAAAACATCATAACGTCAAACACATAACGTCACCACGTCGTATTTCAGTTTTTCAAAATACTCCCCGGACACTTCACATACAGTCTGTAGCAACCTTTCCCACTCATTGTAAACATCTCCATACCATTTTTTCATCGTCGCCCGCGTTGCGCAGTGGTTAGAGCGTTTGCTCTTGAGTCGCGGTGTAAGGAGTTGATCCTTACGTCGCGGGTTCGAATACACTGCGGAACGTGGAGGCCGGTCCGTCGATAAGACCATATGAACCACGGTCCCGTGTTGCAGTAGGTGTTGGTACGAAAAAGATCTTTCACTGCTCAGTGACCCTGAGTGCCTAGTATTGGAGAGAATTTGCAGCCCTCCATCGGCAAGTGGTGGCGTCTCCATATGAGCGAAACATTTTCGTGAGGGACGTTAAGCAACAAAAAACCCGGAAGAGACCTTAAAAACCAAGGCCCCGTGTCACGGCAGGCGTTGGCACTATAAAGAACACTCACTGCTCAATGGCCCTGAGTGCCGAGTAAAGGTCAAAATTTGAAGCCCTTCACCGGTGTATGGCGACGTCTCTATTTGAGTGAAAAATTCTCATAGGGGACGTAAACAACACACAATCAATCAATCGTTATCATACGCTGAGAGAAATTTATTATACATATTTAAAATTATAAGAAATATATAATAACATCTGATATTTAATCTATGAACAGGTTTAAACGATCCAAAAAAATCCGAGGAAGAAATTGATGGACTGGTACAAGGTATGCGAAGTAAGTTGTTATAGTTTATTTTATACAAACCAAAGCTTAATCCATCAGCCTAAACGGGAAGGAATTCGTTTTAAACACGATTTGTCCAGTAACCATTTCTTTAAATGAATGAGATCTTTCTCAACTTAAAATTCTTTGAAACTTTATATTTCCAATAAGGTCATCTTTAACATATTTATGAATTTTAGTGAATTACATACTGATTTAAATCAATAATAAATTGACAGTTTAGTGGGAAATGGGTTTATAATGTTAAATTTTCCTTTTTGAAAAATAGAGTTCGAACCCATTATACATAAAATAAAATATGCGTTTGATAAACACAAATGGACAGATAGGAAAGAATATCTGGTGAAATATCTTGCTGAACATTTGCTGATAAAATTTAAGAGGAGCTAATCCTCATGTGTTACATTTTTATCAAACTTTTCGTTTAGCTGACTCTTTTTAATTTAATTCAACAATTTCGTTCTGATTTTTTTTTTTACTATTGAAAAACTGATAAAATAGTCTTAACATTCATAATTAGACAACCTTCTATTTGGAGTACAACCTTCGGTAATACACTGCTCTTTCGGCAAAATGATTGTTTGAACCATTCGATTGTCGCTACTGTCGAATATATTATGTCCCGGTAATCTTGCGAGATTTAGAGCTTCTTCGACTTCCTTGCAAAAGAGCGACAGTAAGTAAGATAACTGCGAGGTATTCGCGATACTAAGTATTATAACCTACAGGCCCGTAGAATGGGGGGGGGGGGGGGTTGCACTTTTTTCTGGGTATGGTATTTTGCTATAGTTAATGAATCTTTAGATGCTGCCCCCCTCCCCCTTTAATTGCTCTGAGGTCAAGCATTGAAAAAATTCAAGATTTAGACAGTTAATTTTTTTCTTTTGCTTGTCAGATTTTTTTGGAGGTCCCCCCATACACACACTGTTGAAACCATTGCTTCAGATCTGGTCTACATTTTCAGCATATATGTACTTTCCTGATACTAATTTGAAAGATAATAAGTGGACGAGGGAATAAACATCATTTGTTCGATTGAAAGTTTCCACTTGAATTACAGTCATTTAACCTTAACATCCATTTTATGCCAGATATTTTTTTATCTACCAGGAAGAAGATTTGGACACACCTGATTTTGGTGATAAAAAAAAGAGAAATATGGTTACTTGTAATGAAATAATTGTAGATAGAGTCTGAGTTGTACAGAAAAAATAAAGACCATATTTTTATTTAACCATGCTTTTGGTGTTTTCATTCATTTGAACTTGTAGCCTCGGCCAACTATCCCCGGCACGACTTACTGATGTTAGATTGCGGGATTGTTGCACAAGTCTCTTTCATTGTTAGATACTGAAGTGTTAAGAGGCGATGTCACGAATCATCAATCAGATGGAAACTGAAAATTTTAACCTACTGTTTTGTTTTATTGGTTGTAAAAAGTGTTCATAGTACATAACTTTCACATATATGGAAATGATGTTTAACCAACAAAACTATTATTTGTTTCTCTTATTACATGTATGTGTTGCCATGGAAACCATCGTAAGTCAAGAAAACAAGCTTTAATTTTAACTTTTTTGGAAGAATATTTGTACAAAAAGAATACTGATATCACCTACAACAGACTTTATGCTAATTATTAAAGATATTTAGTATACGAAAAAGTTTCAAAGCAAATCTAAATACCTAGGCATCTGTTGCCATAGCAACACAAATATTGTACAATTTTACAGTTTGAAAATTACTTCTCAAGTTTAAACTTATAAATATAAAATCTACAACAAGCTGAGCATTAAAATGAATTTGATTCTTACACTATAGAGGTTGCTCTTCAAAAATGACATTTAAAATTGAGAATCATTTTACTGTTTTTTGTTGAAAAACGGTTTAATCATATGTTTTTACTCTTTAAAAATGTTAGAAATACACATCAATTATGAGATTTTGATTTTCTAATGAAATATATTGCACACTATTTATAATTTTGCTTATTATTGGCACACTAGGATAATAAGTTCATTTAAGACATAAATTCACCTTTGAGAATTCATAAGGACATGAATTTGAACGCTTCACACAATTTATTTCAAGAAACATGATTTGAACAAATTTAAATCTACATACCTGAGGATGCTTCATATCAATATGATTAAATAAATCAAGGACTTGCTGTTTTAGAGAAGATTTTTAGAAATTTTTTCCTATATATCCCTATGTAAGACTTTGATTGCCCTTTTTTGCCCCATCCTACCCTAAAAAGGTCAAGATTTGAACAGAATCGGATGCTGTGTAACACGTTCGGTTGAAATTGGCCCAGTAGTTCTGGAGAGAAAGTCGAAAAGTTTACAACTGGACAGAGTCTGACAGACAAACACAGAACAAATGTGACCACTTGAGCCAGTCTGATTAAATCAAACCTTCCACAAGCTCCTTTATTTTGATGGTCACTTGCAGCTCAGGTGAGCTAAAAGGTTCAAATGAAAAAAAACCCAATAATTATTATACATGATAATATACTTACATTACCTTAAGATCCATCTGTGCCTAATATCAATAATTCTAGTTTCAATAGATAATTTCTTTACTCTCTGTATAAAAGTAAAAAAAAATATAATTAGGCTTGACCTTGAAAATAGGCCTGTTATTATACTGACTTTCTTTGAATATCAAAATGTTATGACATACATCCATTTAACTTGAAAACTGAGAAATATTGGAGGAAATAAAATACATTTAAGCACTATGTTTTTTAATGGACAGAGGGAATTAAAAAAAAATTCAGTGATCACTATTGGTAGGTTTTACATGCACGGGCATTGTACTGTGGAATCAATTTTTATGGAGGTTTATAAATGTTAACAATGCCGCATTTCTTCAACCATGAAATTAAATATTTTTTTCTCAAACCTTGAAAATTTTACCCCTCAAAATTAAAGAAATATATATTTACAGTATTTCTTTTCTTCTGATCCGAGACATAAACAAATAAATAAATAAATATTTATATTTTTGTTCTGATTTAATAACTCTTTCTATTTAAAAAAAAATGACAACTAATACCGATGAATAACTGCAAAAGGCTAAAAAAAATTTTTCTAGATTCTGTTGAATCTGTAGAGTGTAGAGCATCTGTAGAGTGTTGATGTATTGTGATCGGGCGCGGAATGCTCATAATTTTGTTATGTTTAAGAGACGCCATGCTTGAATAAACGTTGTGTCAACCTCAGAGATGTTTCATCAATTATAAGCCCTGTTAGGCATATCAACATGGTGACAGCGGCGCAAACTTGTTGTTAGTGTTACCGGTCGTCCCTGAAAGTGATGTTCCGTGAACTCTTGTAAGTTTTTAGTGTCAAACTTTGAATTTTGTTGTCAACACGTGCTCTGTATACACAACCGCCATATTGGATTCAGACTTGATACTCAGTAGCCTTAGATTTTTATTCGGAATGGGTGATCAGGAACAAGCTGTAGGACCTGTACAGGTGTACAATTGTTCGTTTAGATTACCTCCCCAACTTGAATTATCCTCTAGAAATGTTTCCGAGAACGACAAAAAGTGGAAAAGACAAGTTGAAGTTTACATGTCAGCGTCAGGAGGAATCGACAAGAGTAAAGAGGCACAAGTAGCAATTATTTTGAGTTGTGGTGGACCTCATGTAGTCGAGATATATGACCAATTTCAGTGGGAAGACGAATCTCATAAGAATGACCCTGCTAAGTTATATGAGAAGCTACAAGCTTATTGTAATCCTCGTTCCAATGAAGTGTTAGAGTCTCACAGATTCTGACAGTTACCTTATCAGGAACCTTTTGACAAATTCCTTACAGAATTAAGGACACGTGCAGCATCGTGTAATTTCATGGAACAGGAGAGGATGATGCGTGACAAGATTGTATTTACAGCTACGGGTAAGCTACAAGAACTACTGTTAAGGGAAGACAAACTGACTTTGAACAGAGCAATTCAGATATGTAGGGCTTTTGAACAGTCAAACATACATGTGAAAGAGCTTCGAGAAAATATTACTTCATCGAGCAAAGTGAATAAACTATCTACAAACAAAAGACAGAAAAACTTCACCAAGCACAAAGTGACACATAAACAGAAAAGTGATTCACAGCCTTCGAGCAAGGAAAAGAAAGAGTGTGATTTCTGTGGTTATAAACATGAACATGGTAAATCAAATTGTCCAGCATGGGGCAAGAGATGTGACAAGTGCAACGGACGAAATCATTTTAAGTCCAGATGTAAGAAAATACATGCTGTAGGTGAAGACAATGAAGACAGTCCAGAGTTGGAAGACAGTTGGCTCCTCGCATTGAAAAACAAAGACACACATAGCAAAGACATCACTGCGATAATGAATGTAAATGATTGCGACATACGTTTCCAGCTCGACAGTGCAGCTGATGTAAATACTATTTGTCAGAAGTATGTGAAGAAAGAACAGTGTCGTTCATCTAATGTTCGTCTAAACATGTGGAACAATACTCGTATGAAACCCTTGGGTGAAGCTGATGTTGATGTGATCAATGTGCACTCAAACATAGTTCAGAAACTTAGATTTGTGGTAGTGCAAAATAATCTTACCTTTCTACTTGGAAAGGATGCAATTCAGGACATGGGACTTGTGACTGTGAACAGTGAAAAGTTCATATCAAAAGTTGGATTACAGCCTCTTGGTGACTTGGGCATTGCAACTCTGAAAGTTGACCCTAATATTCAACCCAAAGTACTTCCGTGCAGGAAAATACCGATTGCCATCCAGGACTCAGTGAAGCAGGAATTGATAGACTTGTTGATCGAGGTGTTTTAATACCAATTTCAGAACCAACTATGTGGGTTAGTCAGATGGCAGTTGCTCACAAGTCAGACGGGAAATTGCGAGTTTGTATAGATCCACAACCTCTGAACACAGCTCTGATGCGAGAGTACTACAGATTACCTGTATTAGATGACGTACTTCCAAAGCTTACAAATGCTAAGGTATTCAGCAAACTTGACGTTAAAGAAGCTTTTTGGCACGTTCGCCTTGATGACGAATCGAGCAAACTTACAACTATGATAACGCCATTCGGGAGATACAGGTGGGCTCGTTTACCTTTCGGATTGAAAGTGTCGAGTGAAATCTTCCAGCGACGGTTAGACGAAGCATTATCGGGACTGGAAGGTGTTTTTAGCATTGTCGATGACATTCTTATTGCAGGATGTGGTGACAGTGAAGAAGCAGCAAAACGTGACAATGAACTCAAGATGCAAAAAGTTCTTCAGAGATGTGAAGAGAGACACATCACACTAAATAAGGATAAGGAAGAATCCGGACTTCGTGAAATTTCATTTCATGGACACAAAATTTCGAAGGATGGTATCAAGGTTGATGAAAGTAAAGTGAAAGCTATCCTTGAAATGCCAGCACCGACTGATGTCTCTGGAATCAAACGCTTATGTGGAATGGTTCAATACATGTCGAAATTTCTACCAGATTTGTCAAAGATATTGGAACCGTTACGACTACTTACTCGTAAAGACCAAAAGTGGAACTGGGACAGCAAATGCGAGTCAGCATTTCAGACACTGAAACGTAAATTGACGGAAACACCAGTTCTAGCTTATTTTGATCCATCAAAGGATGTCACACTGCAAGTCGACAGCAGCAAAGAAGGAATTGGTGCCGTACTACTCCAAGATGGAAAGCCAGTCGAGTACGCATCAAGAGCTCTTACACAGGCAGAGAGAAAATGGGCTCAGATAGAGAAGGAAGCTTTATCTGTTCTCTATGGACTTGAACGTTTTGATCAGTACACTTACGGAAGGAAAGTTTTCATTCATAACGATCATAAACCATTATCTGCTATATTGCGCAAACCATTAGGATTGGCACCTAAAAGATTGCAAGACATTATGATGCGTTACTTCAGATATGACGTAGAATTCGTATTTGAGAAAGGAGTTAGCCTTGTGATAGCGGATACGCTAAGCAGAGCTTTTCTCATGACTACAGAAGGAAGTGTGGATGAGCGTCACAGGATTCTATCTGTTTCAACATTAATGGATAATGACATACCAGATATCAGGATCCAAGAAATTCGCGATATAACAGCTAAAGATGCAGATATGCAAACATTGGTCAACACCATAGCTAATGGATGGCCTGAAAACAAACAAGATCTACCAACAAGTGTGCGTCATTATTTCGATTTTCGTGACACTCTAAACTTTGAAGATGGACTCATTTTGAAAGGTGAAGCAGTCGTCATTTCGAAGACACTTAGATCAGATATGAAGATTAGATTACACAAAGCACACCTAGGATATGACAGTATGATTAGGAGAGCTCGTGGTGTGATATTCTGGCCTGGGATGAAATCCGATATAAAACAGATTGCAGATTATTGTGGGATTTGTCAGGAAAGAAAACCCAGAAATTTTAAGGAACTTTTAATTCAGCATTCAACATGTGAATTTCCCTGGCAGAAAATTGGACTAGATTTATTTGAGATACAAGGAAAACACTACATGGTTTCAGTAGACTATTTTTCCAATTTTATTGAGGTAGATTACCTACCAACAACAACAAGCACAAGAGTGATTTCGTTGCTTAAGAAACAGTTCTCTAGATTTGGCATACCAAACGTTATAATTTCGGATGGTGGACCACAATTTAGATGTCAAGAGTTTCAGGATTTTGTGAAGACCTGGAAGATCGACCACAAATTCTCATCTCCGATGCATCAGCAAGCGAACGGAAAGGCTGAATCGGCAGTGAAGATCATCAAAACACTGATGATAAAAACACAGGAGGATGGGACAGACCCGTATGAAGCGTTACTTGAACAATGTTGTACCAAAAGCCCAGCACAGATGATGTTCAACAGAGAGATACGTGCTACACTCCCAATGAGATGTCGAGTGAGCAATGATTTTGGAATAGCAAAGTCCAAACACAGATCCAGACAGATTTCCGTGAAGAAATCGCATGACAAAAATGCACGAAACTTACCTGAAGTCCATATTGGACAGTCCATTTATTTCCAACACCGGGAAGGACAAAACTGGAAGCTTGGAAAAGTGATCCAATTACTTGGACAGAGAACATACGTTATTGCAGACCAACAAGGAGTCGAATATCGAAGGAACCGAATTCATTTTAGACCAACTAAAATACAGACCCATATTCGTGAACAATCTCCAGTTCGTGAAGAACCAATCAACAAACGTCAACTCTGTGAATTTCCAAAACCAGTTAGTGAACCAACAAGCGAGTGTATGTCCAGCAAACGGATACCGGTAGTTGCAGGCTCGAATGAACAACATAGCGTTCCAAACTCAATTTCAGAAACTGTTGTCAGCAAGCCTTCTTACAAGGATATTACACCAGATACTCGTGCAATGCCAATATCGCGTGAACCGTAGACAAGGATTCGTAGGAAACCAGCATACTTGAAAGACTATGTCCAAAATTGATTGAGATACTGTTTAATTCTATTTGATTATTTTGTAAAGAAGTTTGTTCACAGTTATTGATCATTCATTTGGGAAATGTTTAGTTTTAGTGTTTACATTGTGTACATCTTTCTCAGAAGGGGGATGTTGATGTATTGTGATCGGGCGCGGAATGCTCATAATTTTGTCATGTTTAAGAGACGCCATGCTTGAATAAACGTTGTGTCAACCTCAGAGATGTTTCATCAATTATAAGCCCTGTTAGGCATATCAACATAGAGCTACTCTGTATAATTTACATGAAGTTCTGTAGGTGACAAGAGTTTTTCTTGGCTTTTGTAGAGTAAAATAAAAAAAAAAGAAAGAAATATAGAAATACATTTATAATATATTCATGCATGATCTTTTCTCTGAAAACAAATCAGTTTGACACTGTACATGTAATCTTGCAAAATAAATTTATGTATTGCAATTTCCATGTGCAAATCTGATCTACAGACTTCCAGAGTAAAAGTAACAGTAAAATGACCTTTGCCGAGGAAACAGGGATCCCTCTTATGTTGGTAAGCATAGTCATATATCTGATGGAATTGACTTAAGAGTCGCCCGCGTGGCGCAGTGGTTAGAGCGTCTGCTCTAGAGTCGCGAAGTAAGGAGTTGATCCTTACGTCGCGGGTTCGAATCTCACTGTGGGACGTGGAGACCGGTCCTTCGGATGAGACTGTATAAACCGAAGTCCCGTGTCGCAGTAGGTGCTGGCACGAAAAAGATCCCTCACTGCTCAATGGTCGTAAGTGCCGAGTATAGGACAAAATTTGCAGCTCTCCACCAGCAAGTGGTGGCGTTTCCATATGAGTGAAAAATTCTCGAGAGGGACGTTAAACAACATACAAACAAACAAAAAAATGACTTAAGAAATTATCTTTTCACCCCCCCCCCCTCCACATATCCTGAAAAAGAAAAGGTTTTTCAGGAATTTTTCAACAACAAAAAAATTCTTGCATGTAAAAATTTTCCAGTATGGCATCTGTTAAAGTTAATGTGAAACGCTCCACTCCCACTCCAACCACCCTCATTCATCCACCGCAAAAAAAAAAAAAAAAAAAAAAAAAAAAAAACTTTGATCCGCAACCCGAATTTCAATGGGTTTTTTAAATGTATTTATACAAATTAATGTTTCACTTTAAGGACATTTTAAACTGTTAAATAAATTTAAATAATGATTAAAAAATATGTGATAATAACATGCACATAGATAGATTTCTATAACAAATATAGAGAAAATACATACCAGTTCGATAGGTGTCGGTCTTGATTGCCACTGCATTATTTGTGTTATTAATTTATTTGCATCAAACGTATATAATAAATTCCAACAATTTCTGCATACTTCTGCGAAAAGGAAAAAAAAAATTATAAATTGAAGTAATGCTTGTGGCGATTTTTTTGATAATAAACAAAGGAAACTAGTTCATTTTGATTTTACAGTTTCCATTTTGATTTTACATGCATTTAGTTACCAATTTACTGTAAACCGATGAATAGAGAAAATTCGGATAAGGAAGAAAGTGATCGCTTTAAGAATTTTTTTTTTCAAAATCGTATTACCTGGTTTGTCATAAGGTTTTAATGTTGATAAGAATCTTTTTCCCTCTTGAAACAACATGAATTTTCCTCGAGTCAGTGCTCCAGAACATCCAAAGGTTGCCTACATTTTTTGTTTCTATCACAGACAAACAGATAAACAGACAAACAGACAGACAGGACAAAAACAATATAGCGCCGATCCAGAGGCATAAAAATCCTTTCAATTTAAGCCCGCTTAAGAATGCTTCTCAATTTTAATTTTGATATAAACGGTAATAATTTTCACCTTTTTATGCCCCTGGATCGAAAGATCCCGGGGGTATATTGTTTTTGTCCTGTTTATCTGTTTGTCTGTCTGTCTGTGGTCAACTTTAACCTTGCCCATAACTTTTGATTGGTTGGAGCTATGACTTCCATATTTCACATGTGTATTCCTTGTGAAAAGACCTTTCTTTGGGTACCATCATATTTGATCTTTTGACCTTGACCTTGGAGTTTGACCCAATTTTGCAAAATTTTATGAGACTTTAACCTTGGCCATAACTTCTGAACAGTTGGTGCTTGGGGTTTCAAACTTCACATGTGTATTTGTGACAAGGCCTTCCTTTGGATACCAACAACTTTGACCTTTTGACCTTGGAGTTTTACCTACTTTTTAGAAACTTTAATCTTGGCCATAACTTTTGAACAGTTGGTGCTTGGGGTTTCAAACTTAACATGTGTATTCCATGTGACAAGACCTTTCTCTGGATATCAACCTCTTTAACCTTTGTCCGAGACCTAGGAGTTTGACCTACTTTTCAAAAACTTTAACCTTGGCCATAACTTGTGAACGGTTAGAGCTAGGGCTTTCATACTTCACATATGTAATCCTTGTGACAAGACCTTCCTTTGGATACCAACCACTTTGACTTTGAACTAGGAGTTTGACCTACTTTTGAAATAACTTAAACCTAGGCCATAACTTTTGAATGGTTGATGCTATGGCTTTCATACCTCACATCCATGTATGTTGTCCTTTTGATATCACCTTCCTTTGAATACCAACCACCTACTTTTGAAAAACTTTAACCTTGGCTATAATTTTTGAATGGTTGGTGCTAGGGCTTTCATACTTCACATATGTAATCCTTGTGACAAGACCTTCCTTGGATACCAACCAGTTTGACCCTTTGACCTTGACATAGGAGTTTTACCTACTTTCGAAAAACTTTAACCTTGGCCATAACTTTTGAATGGTTGGTGCTAGGGCTTTCATACTTTACATATGTAATCCTTGTGACAAGACATTCCTTTGGATACAAACAACTTTGACCTTGACCTTGATGTTTTACTTACTCTAAAAAAACTTTAACCTTCGCCATAACTTTTGAATTGTTGCAGCTAAGGCTTTCAAATTTAACCTTTTTTTATCTTTTGGCCTGGATTTTGACTTGCATTTGAGAAACCTTAACCTTCGCCATAAGCTGCCATATGGGGGCATCAGTGTTTCACAAACACATCTTGTTGAGAATAGCATCTGATATTTATTTTCTTGTTGTAGATTTGAGAATTCAGTCACCGAAACAGGGTCAAAATTAGGCTAAGTTCATGTAGAAAAACTAATAGAAATTAAGAAGTTTTTGTTCACATGCAGACAAAATATAAAAATACTAGTTTTTAAAAAAAAAAAGTTTTAATCAGTTTTATTAATATTTATTGATTTTTAATTTGTTGTACTATGCAAAAGTAATGAAAATTGACTAAATCTGAATTTTTCTAAAGCGTGTATTTTACTTACTTTGATATATGGTTACCATGAAAACGATTTGGCTAATCATTGTAAAATTTTACCAGAATTGATATTACTGTTAAAGAAGTTTATTTATGCAAAAAATCCCGAAAATTTTTCATTTTTATAGTTTCCATCAATTACACTGAGTAAGCTTGATGATTCGGGACATGGCCTCTTAAGACGTGCTTGGACAACAGAGGAGTTGGTCCGTGGCCAGAACCTGTTAAAGACAGTTTATTGTTAATACCACATTATTACCGGTGACGTAAGTATAGTTAACACGTTATTACCGGTGAGGTAAATATAGTTAACAATGATGACCTTAAAATTCTTACTAGAAAAAGACGTTAATGGTTATCTAACAACAAAGCTTTATGATAAACATGATGACTTTAACTTTTCAATCGTCAACTTTCCTTACTTTTGCAGCAATATACCCTCACCACCTGCATAGGGGGTGTATATCTCCCAGTTGATTCGATACGCAAAAGCATGCGCTATATGTATGAGCAGTTTCTAAAACGAGGTAAGTTATTGATAAACAAGCTGTTGAAACACGAATATTAACAGCCTAGTTTAAAGTCATCATTTCGTAAGTTCTATGGTCGATACAATGACCTTGTCAGCAATACAATCTATAATTAAGTCATATGCTGACTGACGTTTTTCAAACTTATTGTTAGGCCATTATTTACACACTGAAATGTCTATGGATTTTCCCGTTATTTCTCGATCATGACATGGAGCACACGGCAGGTGTAACCGGTCAGCAGGAGATGCTAACTCCTCCATGGCACCTGATCCCATTTCTGATGATTTTAGAGGTCCGTGTTTGCTCTGCTCCCGATTTGTATTGTTTTAATGGACTTTGGGCTTGAATACTGTTCGTTATCTCCATATTCCACCATTCAGTTACGTCACTTGTGCCAAACAGTGTCTCTGTAGGCGTTTGCACGATAAAGATCCCTCACTGCTCAATGGCCCTGAGTGCCGAGTAAAGATCTAAATTTGAAGCCCTTCACCAGTATATGGTGACGTCTCTATATGAGTGAAAATTTATCAAACGGAACGTACATGTAACACAACATATAATTAATCAATATGATATAAGTTGAATTACTAGTTTGATACGATCCCAAGTTGATTCATGCTGATATTTTCAGGATCGCTACTGTGAAAACGGACAATTCATTACATTTTCCTCTCTAAATAATTATACTCCCGCTCCGAAGGAGATGGGGTATATTGTTTTACACTTGTGTGTCTGTCTCTGTCCGTAACAAATTTTTCGTCGCAGTTTTCTCAGCAACTAACTACTTATCGTAGATGCTTGAAATTTTAGCACACAATTTGTTTAGGGATGCCATATGGTAAGATTCATTTTTTTACGAATCCGTGTTCAACTTTCTGTTTATCCCTGCGTCTGTCCATACCATACATAAATTTTCGTCCCAGTTTTCTCAGCAACTACTCATCGCAAATGCTTGAAATTTAAGCACACTCTTTGTTTAGGCATGCCATATAGTGGAATTCAGACATTCAGCAACAGACACGGACAGGTAACAAGTGCGTCACTATTACGATTTCGTAAAAAAAAAAAAAAAAAAGAGTCGGTCACGCAAACTCAAAATTTTCCAGGAAAAAAATGTAGGGTCGGGAATTTGGCTGAAAAAAATACGGTGGGTTGGGTAACCGAAAACATGCATAATTATTTTGGCCTGAGATATAATGATTTAGTCTAGAATTTCAGCATACTTTCCTGATACAATTTTGAAAGTATTGTGAAGTGTGGAGCTGAATGTTAACTCCTGTCGGAGGGTCGTACCTTGTCCATTCAAGATTTTGGGTATGATTTCAATATATAACAATTTTTCTTAATAAATGATTCGCAATTGATTGAAAACAAAGGCCTGCCAATATATACAATTAGTATGGCCTAACCAGGAAAACGTTTTTCTGGCACGTAAAATATCAAAATCGGGAAAAAAGCCTGGAAAACGTCAGATATTTCGGACTAAAGTGTTAGCTGCAATAATGTAGACCTCCGCTTTTTTTAGGGGGAAGAGGGCTTCAATTCCTTAGGATCTCCGTAATGGTGCAAGTGCGGGAGTGATTCACTACCGCACAGATTTTGGCTCAAACTCTCATTAAATGACTATTTTATAAACATTTCTTGCCTGAACTCAAAAAATCCAGTTATGCAGGACATAAATTGATCCAAAAATGTATTGAATAGTCCAAATTTCGGTTATTTTTCGTGTATGTCAACATCACAACTTGAATTTATCCGCCATGTTTACTGACCTTGATCGATCTTATTAATTTTGGGACAGCCAATGAGAATTTGGGATCTGGGGAGCAGATCTCTTTATAGGAATCCCCTTATTTTAAGCATTAATATTGTTATTTATGAAAAATATCCACCTCAAATGGTTTTATTTATCGATGTTTAGTACTAAGACACCAATACACAACAATCATTTATTAGCACTGACATTTACTTTATCAAGCCTTTCTCAATTTCAAGCGCAGGTCTTCTTACATTACGCGAAACTGTCATGACGTCTAGTAAACATGCAGTTGTATTTTAAATTGTGTTAGCATATAAAGGGCTAGGTTGTTGATAATGAGTAAAAATTCCATCTTATTCGAAGGAAGTTGAATGCAACAGCATTACTTTTGCCTGGTCGTCCATATTAAAATATATATATATATATATATATATATATATATATATATATATATATATATATATATATATATATATATGGAATTTTACATTTCATGGTGGACATGAATTTTTGGGTCTCTTCATACCTTTAAAACAACCGTAATTAAAACCCCCACGAAATTAATGTGATTTAACAGTACGGTGGGTACTTTCTAATACCCGAATTTGTAGCCGCGATTCTGAAGCAAAGCTTTGTATATGTCGAAGAGATGCATGAAATTTGTTCAATTTTAAATGAAATTTGAATTAGCAAAATATAAATCAAATATTTTTTTTTTCTTTTTATTGAGAACTTAGTTTGCTGAATTAAATACTTAATACTGTTCGTGTTTACTTTCTTACCTTTATGCTTAAACTATACCGTTTTAAACAAGTACAGATAAATGCTCCTTCGTAGTTCTGATTCTAGTATTCATACAAGAAAATAAATTGTATTTCAGCATTGTCTTCTCGGCATTTAATACTGAATATTAATTATTTGATGAAGAAAAATTAAGATTGTAGATTATTTATATATCATCTCTTAACTGAAAAAAAATCCCAATTTTGACTAAATGACGTCTGTGTCAAAAGTACTGGTCATTGTTGATGGCAAGGAAAGTTCTTTGCTGGCTTATGCTGATGCATATCTACAGATACCTCACGCATATTTGTTCTATGTTGCTGATGAGAAAATACGAAATTGTCTTTATACTGAAAAAAATGTATATGCTTTATTTTCTGTAGGAACACGATGGTCCAGAGGATTTGGATTTGGAACACGTTTTTTTTGTTGGAGGAAGAAGGGCTTTATCTGGTTAAGATGGAGAGGGCGAAAGACAAGGACAAAAAAAATGAATTTAGAAGGATAGTTGCAATCAAGAGGAAAGTGGAGAAAGAAAATTATCATTACATGCCTTTTCTAATAAATATTACAAAATACTAGCATTGCCAATATAGCTTGTGATTTTTTGCAATATCAGTCTTTTTAATGACAAAGTTACGCCATGGCTGTTATGAAATCCTAGGCAGATATTTCATGGCGGCGAGTTAACCTTTACGTAACACTGGTACATTTGAGAACTTGATTCCCACTGCTGCATTCCGGCAAATCTCCCCCACTCCCTTTTTCATAAGTGGTGATAATCGAATAAGTAGGTTCGGTAGTTTGGTCACCTGTATATAATCAAAACTCAAACAGAATTCCTTCTTAAATATACAGTCCCTGAATTGTTCTGCTTTCTGATTTTTCCGTTCGCTTACCGTTCGTTCAGCGTGGACTCAACGTTCACAAAGCATTCAGCGTTCGCTCATTGCTCTTTAATTTTGTGGAAGCGTTCACTCATCGTTCAGTCTTTGATTCTTCATTGTCATACGGAAGTTCGAAGGGAAAGGACTGCCTTTTCTAAAGGAAAAACGAACGTGTATGCAAGAGTCTACAGGTTTTGAAATTTAATAATAGGCATATCCTGTTTAAAAATGCATTATTTATTTGTTAGAGGGATGATAATCAAAATCGATTGATAAACCAACTGCAGAATAATTACGAAATTATTCATTTCTAACACTTTTTTTTCAGTTACTTTAGAAATTCTTGTAACAAGTTCTGAGAGTTAAAGATACCTTTATATATTGAATATTAAGGGATTGATGTACATTGATATTGTGTAAAAAAAAATACATATTGAAATTGTTATACACGAAGAAAAAAAAATAGCAATTTTTTGGCGGAGATGAGAGGGGATAAGCTTTTGTACTTTACATATATTCATAGTCTATGGCAAGAAAGTAAAGCGAACCCCTTCTTACACTATAACATTATATGTTTGCCGTTTGAATTCTAATTAAAAGCATCCCCTCTTTTTTGTTTAATTAGCCACATACTGGGTATTTGCAGTAAAAATCAATTAGCATTAAACAAGAATTCAATGAGATTTATTCAATAAAACAATATTCAACAAAATAAACATCCATCTAAGAAAGTTGTTTGGCTGGCAATCGTAGTTCAAAGTATACGTGCTGGCGATGGTAAAACTTGAAATTGGCAGGGAGTGTGTATCAAATTCATGCGTTTTGATCATTCCAAGTGTTTATGCCTAATGCATGTATATGAGAAATGTTGGAATCAGATCTAGAAATGACCAAGAAAATGTATCAAATACTTGGAAATACTAATATTTTGCCTTCGGCTTCACGAGACTTTCAAAGCAACACATGTACAATGTCAAATGATTTTAATTTACAGGACACGCACGTAGACTTTTTGTGAACTTGAAGGTAAAAAACGATAATGACTGGCAAGCAAACGGATCTGTTAATAATGTGTTACTGTCATTGCCTGATGCATTAAATAAAATAAATTTGAGAATGATAGTTTGATATAGGTACATACATTGGGAGGGAGGCTAGGACGGACTCTCTCTCTCTTGGTATAACTTATTTATACAAAACTATGACAAGATATTACTTAAATCATCAATTTCTGAAAGAACAAGGTACTTAAAGTATTATTTGGCCTATTTACAGATGTTGAATTTTTTTGCCTAATACTCTCTTATGTATCTTAGTGTTGTCTACTTGTGTTATATTGAAATTACTCCAAAACTGCAGGACAAGTAACATTTTTAAAAAAAAAAAAGTTCACAGATGGACAGAGACAGACGGACGGACATTTTGCTATCGCTTAAGCTCTTTTGGTTTCTGACCAGTAGAGGTAAAACTTCCATTCAACGAATTTCAAAGCCATACACTTTCTAAATTGATGAAAAAATCCAACTTTCTGTGACGCAGCTTTTGAATTTGATCTATTTTTCAACGTTGTCCTCTGTTGAAAAAACAAGAGTTTTGATATTTTAAACATAGCTGTTGCAAGATTACATGTACGCTGATTTAGTATATAGAATATTGTCAATCCCCTTTTTACATCTGGTGAAATTAAATCTATGACTATTGTTGTCGAAGGACATCTGTATTAATAATAGCTTCCAAACATGAAAAGTACTTGTCGAAGGCAAAATTTATTGATTTTTTAATGGTTCAGGGACAGTTGAATATTTAAAAAAAATAGAGATGGAAAGAAGAACATACGACGTTCTATAACTTCTCAGATTTCCATACAGCTTTATTTTCCCAAATAAAATAACAGCTTTCAGATTTTTTTTTGTTCTTTTAAGCATGTAATTTCCCTTGTTGCCTTTATGAAAAAATTAGATTGATTCATGATGTTAAAAATGTTATAAATCTTGTCAGAGAAACTTTCCATTTCAAATTGATAAATTAAACCAAAATTAACCTAAAAAAGTTCATTTGTGTATTGAAATTTTCATCTTTTACATAATGGCTCAAATGTGTGTTTGTGTATTGTTTATCGTCCCTCTCGAGAATTTTTCACTCATATGGAGACGCCACGGCTCAAATGAGATAAATTGTAAAAAGAAAATGAAATCATTTAGGGCATCAAATTTTATTGTACTGGTAATTTGGGATTCCTTATCATAGTTATTCCTTTGACATAGCTTGATGTCAGATATTGCCATCTCTACCAGTTCCATAATGCTTACTTTCTCTGACATCAGTTAGGTGTATATTCTTCTCCTACTGTCTTTGGAATTCCTCTTTGAGTGAAAATTTCAAAGACAACCTTTTATTTCAATCTCACAATGATACATTTCAAGTGCAATTTCGGAATTATGATTTTAAATGTATCAGGACCATGTAGCGATGCTTTTACTGCTTTCAAACATACAATAGCAATTTGTGTCAATTAATACATGTTACGTGCCAACTGCATCTGCATGCAATGTAAAAGGACGACCATTAGATTGTGAGGGGCTGGCAGATTTTAGAAAGAAATAATCTGTCCTCGAAAATGTTGGAAATAAAATATCCGTCCTCGACAGGCAAGAACATAAATAATCTGTCCTTGGCTGGTGCTACTCACCATACCCCCCCCCCCTCCCTCCTCAAAAAATAGAAGTTTAGACATTATCAATTTTCCTTGTTTTGTGTTTGTCAGACTTTGTCAGTGAAGAAGAAAATAAATAATATATCCGAGATCATCTTGACAATACAGAATCTGTCCTAAATAAATAACTGAAACTGAAAATAATTGCTAGCCCCCCCCCCCCCTTAATCTTATGGTCTTTCCCTAAAGCAAACAATCTCTTTCATTTGTGAGTTGTTGTATCAACACAGAAAAGTTTCACCGGCACTGCTTTAATTTGCTTCTAAATGTTGGATTTCACAGTGAAGTCCTCCTTAAAATAGTAAATATATTGCAGTCCCGTAGAAAGCAATTTCAGTGGGGGGGGGGGGGGGGGCACAACCATACATTTTCAGTTGGGGGGGCACTATCATCTACCAAATATTTCTTGACAAGCAAAAAAAGGTCATCAGACGTTGTTATTGAGGGGGCACAAGTATATAGTTGCTATGTTTTCTATAGTATTCTATATATCGGCAAAATTATTGGGGGCATCCCCTCCCCCGTTTCCTACGGCAATGCATTGATAATTAATTTCCCTATACAGTTATTGACTTCGGATCAGTTGACCCATACCTAACCAGTTCCGTATAATCACGAATAGACCGAATTCAAAAGTCAGTAACCGTTTTATAAAATAATCAGGAATTTTACATCATTTTCACACTTAAGTTATTGTCTCCATTAAACACTCATATTATAATGTTAGCAACATATCATAATTATATTTCAGTAACTATTTAACAAGATGGAAAATAGTAGTAATATTATAAGAGAATGAATACTCAACCATTGACTATATGATTGTTTCACGATTACTGCGGTACTGCTATTTCGGAGGGCAGAATGATATAGTTTTGTGAAACAATTGTTTAATATACGTCAATCAATTATCTGTCAAGAAAATCTTCGCCAAGCGTTATTAATTTGCCCTGCAAAAGAGAAGGGCCGCAGTTATCGTGAAAGGACTAATAAAGAAGCTTGGACGCTTCGGTACTGGCGTCTGCATGATTTATGTTACAACGACACATGCTTTACAACGCGCAATTTGAATGGTTAAAAAAATTGTTAGCAAATCAGTGGTTGATCAAGACAGAAAACCAGAATAGACCTCCCGGACTTTCATTTTGGGATTTACCTCAGAAAAGAGCGTCTGGGCCAATCAGAGCATCAAAATTCCTGATTGTTCAATAAAATGTAATACAACATCACAATGTATGTAAGTACATTCGCTCACATATATAAAATAAAAAAGTATTGAACCTTCGCTTAGACAGAAACTCGACACTCAGGGCCATTGGGCAGTGGGGGTTCTATCGTGCCAACATTTAACGTGATACGGGACCTCCGATTTTAAGGTCTTTTCCGAATGACCCGCGAGTTTCAATTCTCAAATGGGGCGCTTCGAAGAAACAGTAACTATCCGTGTTTGCTTCTTAGGTTTGCGGAGCGGCGAATGAGAATCGAATCCGGTCCTCCCGACTACGAAGCGAACGCGCTACCACTAGGCTACCGTGACCGGTTAAACCAAATGACCGACAAGTCAAGCGAGAGAGTTGGCACTTTCTTTTTAATGGGAGCTTTCATCTTCATTAATACTTCATTGTCTGATTTCCCAGACTTACATGTGCCTTGTTCTTGACATCAGTGATTATGTCCTACAATAAAAGAAACTACAAAAGGTTTTAAAGGATAATTGAATGCCCAAGTAAATAATCTTTATAGCAGATATTTGTTTGATAAACAAAATATAGCGGTCGCAGTGGTATAGAAACGTTTGCTCTAGAGTCGCGGCGAAAGGAGTTGATCCTTATATCGGGGGTTCGAATCCCACTTCGGGCCGTGGAGACCGGTCCTTCGGATGAGACCGTATAAACCAAGGTGTTGGCACAAAAAGATCCCTCACTGCTGAAGGGCCGTAAGTGCCGAGTACAGGTATAAATTTGCAGTCCTCCACCGGGCAATTGGAGGCATTTCAAGATGAGTGAAGAATTCTCCAATAAAACAATGTGTATAGTGAGGGTTGATTAATTCTTTAAAAAAAATTTTATGCACAGAAATTTTGCTAAAATGACTTAATTTATCACTTTCTACTGAGAACCAGACAGTTCTCGGAATTTTGTAATAAAGGCAAGATGTTAATTTTATAAATCCAGTAAACAAACGAATTGTGGACAGGGCAAAAACAACCCTGGAAAAACTAAAGGTTGGATAAGGTGCCTAGGAGGAGTAAACTTCCCCTGTTGACCGGTCACCCCGTAAGCCCTATATGATCAGATAGACGGTACTCCTTAGGCAAATTTAGTTTTAGTGCAATGATCTAACAAATGGTATGGAACACGTCAGACAAAATACAACCGAAAGTAAGGTTTTTTAGATTTACAAAGAAGGTCCTTATAACGACTTTAAAAGTCGCAAAAAGCTTCTTTTAAAGGGAGTTGTTGAAAAAATGGTCTTTGTAACGTGATTCTGTACGAAAGCTCGAAAAAAAAAGACTGATAAAAGTGGTATTGGGAAAACATATATAAGCAATTTAAGGAGACAATAAGGGTTTGAACCAAAGCCTAATCAAAGTCTATATTGTATATATATACATCTGGTTGCAGTCAGGTTGAATAATTTTGTAGGAAACAGTTTGTAATGCAAATTAGTGCTTTTCAGCTGCTAATAATCAATACCATTTTTTACATTCAATATGTAATTTACTTACAAAGTGTGCTGAAAGTTTTGGCATTTATAGTAAGAAAGCAAAGACGATGATATCAACGGGTTAAAGTTATGAATTTATTTTGACTTCACAAATGTTTTAAGCCGAACAAGTGCAAGGATATAAGGAAAAATTATACTTTATACTTTCAGATTTAAAAGTAAACGTTGCTCCATTAATTAACTTATATAATGCCATTTAAAGAGGCTTCACTTATACATTCACCACAGCTGTTCGTGTAATGACACAATGAATGTCCAAAATTTACAATTCAATGTTTAAATACTCATCATTCGTAAAAAAAAAAAAAAAATGATCAAGTAAGTAACAACTCTGCATTCTTAACAAACGTTTCATTTCTTCCTGTCTGTTGACGATAATTTAAAGTGAATGTGCAGAGCTGGTCCTTGAAATAGGTAGTTTTTGATGCTGTTCATAGCAGAAAAAGAGTTCTAGGTCACTTATCCCATTTCTTACTCACCTTGTGACTTTCTCTGGGATGCCTAACAAATCAGATAAAAACCACGAAAATTTGTAATTTTACAGTAATCTATTTGAATATTTTTTGTACATTCCATTCTCAAAAATTAATGTATTTTAATCACTTATATTTTTGGATGTAAAAGTTAAGATGTATCTATATACTACATAGGAGGAAACTTTGACAATGTTGAAATGTTGACGAATTTAACGTCAAGGTTTCCATTCCTGAACTTTCACAATGCTTTTAAAAAGTACTGTTTAATACTAGTTGTTGGTCAACATTTCAACTCACAATTTTTGTAATATACCAAAATCGTCAAACTTCTTACCCTTCAATATAACTACTTTTACAGTACATTAGATTGCAAAGCATATCGTATAAATTTTGAGGTTAATTTACATTATATTTTTTCTAATTTCAACACTTTGAAGCACAAAGGTGCTCTAAATTTCTCACTGACAATTTTTATAGTTTTTTCCCGACATCAGCTCTTCCAAAGATCTGTTTGAATATTTACGGGTACCAATTGTGTCCCGTTATTACCAGATTTTTTTTTTAGTTATACGAAACTGATTTTTTCCAAAACCCTCTATATGAAAAGGCTCTCGTTGTGGCCTTCAATTTGAAATGTACATATATTGACAAAGTTTTATCAAATATCAATATTAATTTCAATTCCTATGTTGAATTTGATATATCCCATTCAACTTAAAATAAAAGATATCACATAGCCTGAAACATCTCTTTCATAAGTGGATGTTGTACTAGAGAAAGGCATTGATAAAAAAACTCACAACTTAACTTTATGATGAACGTGAAGTCTTAAACTATTTCTACTTGATGTCTTCAGCTTTTCTAACGTCACCTTCCCTTATTAGGGCCCCGCTCTGCGGGCGCCCTATAGTGATCAGTCTGTCCGTCCGTCTGTCTGTCTGTCCGTCCGAGATCTCTTGTCCGGAGCATATCTTCTCTCTTCTTGGCCCAATCAGGCTCATACTTCACCCACAGAGTGTCTTTGGGTGAAGGGTGTAGAGTGACCTTGAACCATGTTTCTAGGTCTAAGGTCAAGGTCATAACAGAATTATATGAAAAATCCTTGTCCGGAGCATATCTTCTCTCCTCTTTGTCCAATGTGACTCATACTTCACTCACAGAGTGCCACTGGTCAATGGATGTGCAGTGACCTTGAACGAAGTTTCTAGGTCAAGGGTCAAGGTCAAAAATAGCCTCTCTGTTTAAATTCTTGTCCGGAGCATATCTTTTCTCTCTCCTTGGCCCAATCTGGCTCATACTTCACCCACAGAGTGTCTTTGGGTAAAGGGTGTGCAGTGACCTTGAACCATGTTTCTAGGTCTAAGGTCAAGGTCATAACAGAATTATATGAAAAATCCTTGTCCGGAGCATATCTTCTCTCCTCTTGGTCCAGTGTGACTCATACTTCACTCACAGAGTGCCACTGGTCAATGGATGTGCAGTGACCTTGAACAAAGTTTCTAGGTCAAGGTCAAAAATAGCCTCTCTGTTTAAAAGAGTTTCTTTCTCTTATTAGTCTAGTCAGCCTCAAACTTTACCAATTGACGTAGGGTACAGAACATTTGTGAAATTCCTTCCATATTTTGATACATATGCAACAGTTTTCATAGAGGATATGCAACATTTGTGATTTTTGTGCTGCTTTTTGATAGAGGGTATGGAGCACTCGTGATTTTCATGCCATTTTTTATTATAACAGGGTTGACATAGAAGCCCTTTAGACTCAAACAACACATCCCTTAATAGTACACAAGTGTTCCTCTTCAAAATAAACCCTTTTCAGCTCCTTTACTTTTTCATGTTCCTTGCTGAAAGCGGGGCCCTTTGAGATGGCCACCATCTCAATGATATCTAGTTTACGTATGAAAATACCATAATCACTTGCAAAGGGGGGGGGGGTTATGTCTCGAGCTGGTTCGATATGCAAGAGCATGCTCTATGTACGATCAATATTTAAAATGAGACAGGCTACTTGAAAATAAGTTGATGATACAAGGAAAGTTGATATTACACGGATATCGACAATCTCGTCTAGATTCAACATTTCGCAAATTCTATGGTCGACACATTGACCTTATTTACAAATACAATCTGTTGTTAGGTGTAGGTTGAAAATTGATTGGCATCTTTCATGCGAATTGTTATGCAATTATTTTCACACTGAATTATTGTCTATGGATTCAACCTTTTACCTAATCATGACAAAGACCGATCGAGAGGGGATGCTCACTCCTCCATGGTACCTGATCCAAATTCTGTTCTAAGAGGTCCATTTCTGCTCTGCTCATTATTTGTTTTGTTAAATAGGACTTTGAGCTAGCATGATTACTATTCATCGTCATCATCACATTTCGTTGAAAAAAAGTCAACTGCCGGTACGTGGGTGTCTGTAAATGCGTCGGTGTTCAAGAGCCAAACTCTTTTTGCAATATTTATTGATTTTGCTTTGGGGGGTGGGGTGGGGTGGGGGGTATCTAAAGGGAATAAATGCTCTGCACTTGAACAATTTACGCTTTAAGGGGGTTGTTAAAGGAAGAAATGCTCTGTACTTGAATAATTTTACCTTTATAAGAGCTAATGCGATAGTAAGATGCCCGTCGTCTGACAGTAAATATTTTTTTTTTCTAATTGCTATACTCCACCTCAAGTGTGGACCGGATTTCAGTATTACTTGGAACACGAGTCGATTACATTAACATACATGTTTTGGGGTTTTTACTTTCGATGAATGGTGTTGCCAGGATTACTTAAATTAGAAACTTTTGTTAAATTATTTAAAAACACTAATTATACAGTTCTGATCTGATATCAATAAAACTTTTTACACAAGTTTATTAAACTAAAATACATACTTCTCTTTATCGTTTTGCAATTTCGATTAAAGGTGCTCCCATATTTACTTTTTTGCGAATGTCTACAAAAAAGCTACTGCTGCTACAGATTTGGTCTGATTTCAGTTAAGCTTTTTAACACAAATAAACTTGACCAAGAAATATTTCACTAATATATACATGTACCGTGGTATAATGCTGAATATAGGGTTTTTAATTTCCATAAACAGTGGTGCCATGGTTCCTAGAAAACGAAATCTTTTGTTAAATTCTTTCAAATCTCAGAATTTACAGAAAATAGCTCGTAATTATTAAATTATCGTTCTATGGATCTTGTTTAGACTTTGCATTATATTTAGTGGACGGTTCAAGATTCTTGACTTACGATTTCTAATAAACAGGGAAAAAAGATTCTCTTTTAAAGAAATTAATGAGCATTTGTCCTAAACATACTTGGTAACGAGATAAAAGTACGCAGTGGATGATGATATTTATCAATGCTTTGAATACGTATTTTTAGGTTACTTGTGTAGCAAAGCACTAGGAAAAATTTTTTTCAAAGTGCGTAAAAATTGGGACAAAATCGACGCACTTTGAAAATTCTATACTAAGATTTTAATATTAGACAGCATTATTTTGTTATATCTCTTTAAAAAAAACCTGATGGATTGATTGATCTACCCTCATCGAGAAGGAGGAGACGACAGGTAGAAGGTCCCTTAGCCCAAGTCTATATCTTTCCTACCCAAATATATGCATTTACATAATTGGTATGGCATTGATATATTTTCTCTCAATAATTTGAGTTAACGTATAATAGATAAAAAGTTTAGATAAGCTTTCCCGAAAAAAATAATAATAAAAAATAACGCACCCTATTATATTAAAGAAAATAGGCTCAGAGACCATATCGCTGATCTAACCAATAGTAGCCAACTGACTATAATTTACCCAAAAACAGCATTCCAAAATCAAATACAAATAAAAAAAAAATAACTAAACAAGAGGCCCAAGGTCCTTAACGGTCACCTGAGTATAATACAACAATTTAGAAGTTAAATACACTGACAGATGAAGCTTTGTTGCCCTAAAGCAAGAGAAGTAGGAAGATCAGGATCAACAAAATAATTAGTCTAGTATTCAGTATCAACTCATAACTTAAGTTCTAATCTGTCCCTCACTTAATATTATCACCATGCAGACTATTAACAAACTATTAGTGCTTCTGTACTATTTTTAAACCCACTTTAAGACCTCTAGCATTGACCTCTCTTATGGTCTTTGAAGAACTTTTAATAAGATAAGTTATTTTTGTCTCGTTTTTATTTATCTATTACTTACAGGTCTACCTGATTATTAAAACTAAGAAAGTACTTTTTGAATTATACAATAAACATTCTTGCATAATTATCTTATTCTATTAACCTTTCAAAAACATCATTTACAGTGATTAATGATCAAAGATGAATGGAAAAGGGGAATAACTTCTCTCAGTAGAATACAAATTAATAGAGCCCTGCCCAGGACCAGAATGCTTAGACGAATTGTCCAGATGTTCAAAAATCTGGTAGAAATACGCTTACTTATATCGTTTAAAATTTTACTCAGTTTGCTTTCGATATGCCCAGAAGCAGAGAAGAATTTCACAGGTACAATGCATTTTCACTACAGATTAAACAAAGCCTTACCCTAACACCAGGACCCAAGACCAAAGGTCAAGAAATTTACAAATTTGGAAGAGTTACCCTCATCATCATAACTATGGACTTCAAAGAATTAACACTTTTCCACTATATTATAAAAATCCCCCCCCCTTCCTCGTTATGCCAGAACCCCTGACCCTAGGACCACAAGATTTAAAAATTCTGTTCGAAGCTCCCATCTTCATCATAGCTAAGCAATTTATTTATCAGCTCAACACTAGGGAGCATACAGGATTAGTTAATGATTAATTAATAGAATTAATGCATTTTCACTATATAATCAATAGAGCCCCCCTGCCCCCCTCCTCAAGAACCCCAAAAACTGAGGCCATGTATTTAAAAATTTTGGAAGAAGCATCCTTGCCTATCATAATCATGCACTTAGTTTGTTTAAATAATCTCCAGTAGCAAAGAAGAAGATTTTCATAGAATCAATGCATTTTCACTATATAATCAATAAAGCCCCGCCCTTACACCAGAACCCCTAACCCTGGGGCCATGAAATTCACAATTTTGGAAGAGGCACTCTTGCTCATCATAACTATGTACTTAGTTACCTTATTTTATACCCAGGAGCAGAGAAGAAGATTTTCAAAGAAATAATGCACTTTCACTATATGATTTATATAGCCCCACCCTGGGGCCAGAACCCCTGACCCTGGGGCCATGAATTTCACAATTTTGAAAGAGGCACTCTTCCTCATCATAACTATGTACTTAGTTACTTTATTTAATACCCAGGAGCAGAGAAGAAGATTTTCAAAGAATTAATGCATTTTCACTATATAATCAATAGAGCCCCGCCCTAACACCAGAACCCCTGACCCTGGGGTCATGAATTTCACAATTTTGGAAGAGGCTCTCTTGCTCATCATAACTATGTACTTAGTTACTTAATTTAATACCCAGGAGCAGAGAAGAAGATTTTCAAAGAAATAATGCACTTTCACTATATGATCTATATAGCCCCACCCTGGGGCCAGAACCCCTGACCCTGGGGCCATGAATTTCACAATTTTGGAAGAGGCACTCTTCCTCATCATAACTATGTACTTAGTTACTTTATTTAAAACCCAGGAGCAGAGAAGAAGATTTTCAAAGAATAAATGTATTTTCACTATATAATCTATAGAGCCCCGCCCTAACACCAGAACCCCTGACCCTGGGGCCATGAAATTCACAATTTTGGAAGAGGCACTCTTGCTCTTCATAACTATGTACTTAATTACCTTATTTAATACCCAGGAGCAGAGAAGAAGATTTTCAAAGAAATAATGCACTTTCACTATATGATTTATATAGCCCCACCCTGGGGCCAGAACCCCTGACCCTGGGGCCATGAATTTCACAATTTTGAAAGAGGCACTCTTCCTCATCATAACTATGTACTTAGTTACTTTATTTAATACCCAGGAGCAGAGAAGAAGATTTTCAAAGAATTAATGCATTTTCACTATATAATCAATAGAGCCCCGCCCTAACACCAGAACCCCTGACCCTGGGGTCATGAATTTCACAATTTTGGAAGAGGCTCTCTTGCTCATCATAACTATGTACTTAGTTACTTAATTTAATACCCAGGAGCAGAGAAGAAGATTTTCAAAGAAATAATGCACTTTCACTATATGATCTATATAGCCCCACCCTGGGGCCAGAACCCCTGACCCTGGGGCCATGAATTTCACAATTTTGGAAGAGGCACTCTTCCTCATCATAACTATGTACTTAGTTACTTTATTTAAAACCCAGGAGCAGAGAAGAAGATTTTCAAAGAATAAATGTATTTTCACTATATAATCTATAGAGCCCCGCCCTAACACCAGAACCCCTGACCCTGGGGCCATGAAATTCACAATTTTGGAAGAGGCACTCTTGCTCTTCATAACTATGTACTTAATTACCTTATTTAATACCCAGGAGCAGAGAAGAAGATTTTCAAAGAAATAATGCACTTTCACTATATGATCTATATAGCCCCACCCTGGGGCCAGAACCCCTGACCCTGGGGCCATGAATTTCACAATTTTGGTAGAGGGCTCAATGCTTATTACAATGATGCCAACAGTTTGACTGCTTGATGTCCAGGAGTAAAGAAGAAGATTTTTAAAGATTGCATTATTTTTGGTGGTTTTAGCCCCACCCCTCAGGCCCCAGGGGGGCAGGGACCATGAAATTCACAATTTTTGTTCCCCTTTACCCATAGATGCTATATGCCAAATTTGGTTGAAATTGGTTAAGCGGTTTCAGAGAAGAGGCTAAAAATGTTCAAATGTTAACGCACGACGCACGCCGACGGACGAGAACGGATAGCAATAGGTCACCTGAGTGACTCAGGTGACCTAAAAAGGCCACCATGTTGTGCGGGAATAAACAATAAACTCGTTTTAAAGGAATTTCACAGAAATTTCTATTTTTACTAACCATGGCAACACCGTTCATTGAAATCAAAAACCGATGCACTAAATTATATATCTTAGTGTAGTCTACTTGTGTGTCAAGTTATACTGAAATCGGACCAAAACTGTAGGAGGAGTAGCATTTTAAAGAAATTTCACAGAAATTTCTATTTTAAGTAACCATGGCAACACCGTTCATTGAAATCGAAAACCGATGCACTAAGTTATGTATCTTAGTGTAGTCTACTTGTGTACCAAGTTATATTGAAATCAGACCAAAACTGTAGGAGGAGTAGCGTTTTGAAAAATTGTTTACAGACAGAAGGACAGACGGACACCTTACCATCGCATAAGTGCTTTTGGTCTCTGACCAGTAGAGCTAAAAATCTTCTTTACTCTTGGCTTTAAGCATCATGGTTGTAATTAGCATTGACCCCTGTACCAAAATTGTAAAATTCATGGCCCCAGGATCAGGGTTGTGGAGGAAGGGAGTGACACTAATGATCAAAAAGTAAAAATGCAAATATTTTTTTACAAAATCTTCTCCTTCCCCAGTTTATTTAGCAGATAAATTAGATGCGTGGTTATGATAAGCATTGGTTCCTCTTCCAAAATTGTGAAGTTTGAGGCACCGGGGTGAGAGCTTCTAGTGGGTGGTAGTGTGTGTGGGGGTGGGGGTGGGGTGGGGGGGTTACAACTATATCCTCTGCTCCCGGGTATTTAGCAAATAAATTAAGAGCATGGTTATGATAAGCAAGGGTGCTTCTTCCAAACTTGTGAAATCTGTGGCCCCAAGATCAGGGTTGTGGAGGTAGAGAGTGGCTTTATTGATCATAAAGTTTGTTTGTTTGTTGTTTAACGTCCCTCTCGAGAATTTTTCACTCATTTGGAGACGCCACCACTTGCCGGTGGAGGGCTACAAATTTTGATTTATACTCAGCACTTTGGGCCATTGAGCAGTGAGGGATCTTTTTCGTGCCAGCACCTTTTGCGACACGGGACCTCGGTTTATACGGTCTCATCCAAAGGACCGGTCTCCACGTCCAGCAGTGGGATTCGAACCCGCGACGTAAGGATCAACTCCGTACGCTCTAACCACGTCACGCGGGCGACCTAATGATCATAAAGTAAAAATACAAAAAATTCTTTCCAAAATTTTCTCCTTCACCCGGTTTATTTAGCAGATAAATTAGGTGCGTGGTTATGATAAGCATGGGTGCTTCTTACTATTTTGCCAAGTACTGGTATAATTCGTATTTGCTTATAGCTATTTACTTAATATCATAAAATATTGAAATATTTTGGATGTTTGCAAATGCGCTATATTGTAGGCCATTTGGTATACTAAGTGCGCTATACCTCTTTTTAAAAATGTGACAAAAATACCTTATCTTTGTGCATTAAATGTTCTTCAAATACAAAGAGAAGTCAATGTGAGAGGAAATGAGATAGGAAAAGAAGTTTATGTAAAAGCAAGATCATATTAAGAGAAATCTTCGTCATGAAGAATGGGCGGAAAAGAGCGGAGCCAATTCTTCATGAAGATTTCTCTTAGTATGATCTAAATGACTTAGAACAGAACCCCAGCCAATCAAATCAATAATTCAAAAATAATATTCTCCAATGATTGTGTCATAATAGTGTCATGCCTGAATTGACTGCTCATTCTATATATAAATACGTATCGAACACAAACACACAGTATGGAACACGCGCAGTTTCAAAATGGACCTCCAAACCATTTAGGTTAGAATGGACTTAAATGAAGTTGTTCTTGATTTACTGGGAGACTGGGATGGTGAGGATATTGAAGCTACTGAGGCAATGAATATCCTTGTACCAAGAATCTTTTTTTTCTATATAATTGTGGTTAAATGGCAAGACCATAGACAGCAGGAGTGGACATCGCCGTAACGCCACATAAAAGTTCCGTCAGGAACATTTTCCTTACTGAAGGAAATTAGCAACACTCTCATTTCTTCTGTGCACCCCCCTCCCCCAAAATGAAAATCATGCTTTAAATCAATTTTTAGAGACAGCGCTGATATACACGACGACGATTGTATTTTTCTGGATATATGTTGAAAAAAAGGCGACAAAACATTAAAGTGGAAATTACAAAAAAAAATAAGTGAATTCCAAGACCCGAAAAAAATTTAAATATAATTTTGAAACAATACATGTACCTTGCATTATTTTTTTTTCTTTTTGCGCGAGAAAGAACGGTCCATATAACTGTTAAGTGAACCAATCAAATACCATTCAATATTTCAGAAATAGAACTATTGCTCACCATGAAGAATCGATTCTTCATGAGAATTGGAAACATTTGATTGGCTGAATAAGTGGGTTATGTTCTGAGACCGCCTCTCTCAATTATTCATTATTACCCCTATAGACTGCTCACCGAGGCTTTTGAAAAGTTCAAAAATTACAAGGGGCAAGTCAGCGTACAATGTAGTAAAAGAACTGTACTGTGCAGAAAGATGTTTAGAAGTACAAATTTTTAAAGATTGTTCTGACAATGCAATGTACTCAAAGTCTGAAGAAAACACCAGGGCTTTTGTCCATTTTGTTGAGGATGAAGATAAACTCATTTTTTTCAATCCAGATATATATGATCATTGCAAACAATGTGTTTGAAGTCAAATATCGCGACGTCTGTAAAGAGGACCTTTACAATGTCAAAATTGTACAGGATGGTCTTAAGGAGGGGAATGAATACATAAAGGTTAGGCACATTGAGCCTCACCAGATTGGCACAAAAGGCTCCAATATGATACAGAAGATCATGGTGAGGATTTTTACCATATTTTGCCCATTATATTCTTTAGTGGTGGATAAAGAAACACTTTTGAAAAGATGTTTGTGGAAAAGTACTTATATTTTTAGCAAAAAAGCAAAAACAAACACTATTTTGGACCTAAGTTTGTACTTGGAGTATATATATAGCTGTGTCTCTAAACATTTTTTTCAGTTGCACTTATATTTTTAGCAAAAAAACAAACCACATACAAACAAACACTGTTTTGGACCTAAGTTTGTATTCGGAGTATATATATAGCTGTGTCTCTAAACAATCTTTTTCAGTTGCACCCAAGAAAACACATTATATTAAACAGGAAAAATCAGATCATACGATTTAAAATGTAAAATGAGTACCATTGAAACCCTCACATAACTATAAGATGCCCAAGGACCACCGGTTTTATTGGAGTCATCTTGACACTGCTGTTCTTCAGGACAATTTTAAGAAAACCTTTTTATTCCTTGAAAAATTTCTTATCACATGTAATTGCACAATCCAAATACAACTGGACCACGACTTATCCAATATTCCACACTTCTAAGGGATTCAGAATATCAGAAGGATGAAGTATTTTTGTTGGATAAACATTTTCCTTTATATAAGCGAACTTTGTGAAATTAAAATTTAAATCTGAAAAACTAAATAAATTTAATGAGTGAAATAGGTGTGGAAAAACTACAATCAATCAATCTTTGGGGGCTGGGGAGATCTATTTTGTCCATCGACCTACTGAAAATTAGAAAGTGAAGATAAGGAAAAGTGATCAATTTATAAATACACTTAAGAAAACGAATTGTGATCTGGTCAAAAACAAGGACCCCCCTGAAAACACCAGAGATTAGATCAGGTGCCTATGAGGAGTAATTTTCCCATATCGACAGGTCACTTTCTGTTAAATCAGTATATATGTAATGACCTTACATAAAATATGACCTACATAATGCGGGGGCAATGTATCTAGGGCTTTAAATCAAGATTGGCATAAACATTTTTGACAAAGTAAAAGAAAATGGACGACCATTCGTTATTTTGCAAACTAGTGGTGCTTAGTGAGTAAATGAGATCATAATCAGACTGCAAAAGGCATTTCATTGCAAGTCGACATTGGAATGAAATTACACAAATTGTTAATTGAAATTGTAGATAAGACAGTGATTCAGAGCTGTCTGCAAAAAGTCGGAAGCTCGGCATCAAGAGTAGTTTGTTTTAGACGGTTTGTATTAGTTTGAAAGGAACAATGGTTTGTAGTTTGAAAAGAAGAATGGTTTGAGAAACAGAAACATTGATACAGCATTAGAATGACTTAGCAATAATGCCTTAGGAGTACTTATGCCTTAACTATAAATTTTGCATACTTATATACATTGTTCCTAATATAGTTTAATTTGATAAGTGAATTGATCTCTCTACGAGGTTAATTTTATAAATCTCTACTATGAAGTTAAACGTTTCTTATATCAATAGACGATAACTGCGGTACTCCTCTTTTGCAGTGCAAATTGATGTAGTTTGGTGAAAATGACAGCAATTGTTTAAAAAACGTCATTTTATTAACTACCAACAAAAACTTCGTTTTTTATTTGCCCTGCAAAAAAACAATATATCGCAGTTATCTAGATTGAATTTCTATCGTTAAGATGATATTGTCCTAAGGACCTGGTTTGACGATATAATACGTTCTGTTTATGGCAAGGTAGCAAAATAAACATTTTATAACTCCAACTTAATGCAATCCAGAGAGTTCGGAATGTCAACATGACGTGTAAATTCAAAGTCAGGAAAAAAAACGTTGAGAAAATGAAATGTCTTTATATGGATTACGTTTAGGTTAATAAACATATACATTCTCAATTTTTTTTATTAATTTGGTAGTTATTTTCAATACAACTCCTTTTGTATTTTTCAAAATAATTTCGGGGCGATTTGCTCCGATTCTGCTACACTGTAACTCTATGGAGCGTATTCTAACTGTGGTGAGGCCACCATTAAGAAAAATGTTTGTCTGCCGTCTCCCGACTCAGGGTACAAAATTGGGTCGGTTGATGGTTGGGAAAATTTTTTCCAAGAAAATTTCAACATAATTGTTGACGGGATGAGAAAATTCAGGAAGGAAAAGATAAGATATTGTTTCCTTGAGGTTAAAAAGAAGTTTTGAGTTGGGCGATTTTTAGCCAGTCGATCGGGAGAGGGCAAACATTTTTAGAGATGGCCTGAGAGTCTTTTCCTGACACACAGTTGGATTATTCTAACCGTACAAACGTCGTGAAAAGGCTAATAGGTTTCCTAACAGTTCAATAAATAAAGGACTTTTAATCAAAGTCAGAACTCCTCTTAAAACAGGCAATATAGTTTTAATTTCCAGCTTTATTTTATTTCTCTTTAATTTCTGTGTACGAGCACAAACAAGGGAGTGTCGAAAACTACAATGACATCTGTCATAAAGTATGATGGAGGATGAAAATGAATATTGATGAAAGTTTCACATTACTAGTTTTTGTTTGACGTCTGGTACGTTGTGTAATTTACAATAGTGTAGAAATCTTATATTTATCCGTGTACCGGTAATATGTGAATATGAAATTAAACCCATGCGTTACGTTGCATTACCAAAATAAATCTCGGAATGAAAACTAAAAATTCATAAATAATTACCGAATGGTTGAGATGCATTTTAAAATCGAAAAAAGATAAGGAAAATAACACATAAGAATACATAGGATTTTCTTCTCAAATACGTGTTCATAGTTTAAATTTTTCAAATAATCTAACCTTTTCCCATTGACAAACTTAATTTAAATTTACAGAAAATAATCATAAAAAAAAAAGGTTGTAACTAGCTGATTCGTAGAATTTTTAAGTAATTTTGTTGACTTTCACCGGAAAATTTTAAGAAGTAGTAAAACCAGTCGATTGCATCAATTGTGAATTTTTAAAAAAAAATCTCAAATCTATCAATCCCCTCCGCTCCTCTCGCACGTAACGCATTGGTTTACATTAAAAGGTCTCGTTCTAGAGACACAAATTAAAGGAGATATCGTAAATCCCGTAACGGAATAGATGCTGGTACATGTACATAAAAGATTCCTTTTATTTCAGGCCATCTTTAAACATAAATGTTTGCTTGCCCTCTCCCGACTCAGGATAAAAAAAGAGTTGGGTAGGTAGGTACGGGGACATTTTTTTTTAAATTCAAACCCACTTGCGAATATGAAGTTAAAATAGTTAAAAATGGGATGAGAATACTTCTAAATGAATTTAAACAAAAATGTTTCTTGAAGGTTTTGAGTCGGTCGGGAAAGGGCAGACAAACATTTTTTTAAAGATTGCCACAATTACTGTTTTTTTTCTTTCCTAATACAGTTCCGAATATATTCGAATCACTTCTGTGTAATATAACTCAACTGCAAATGTTATATTACCATCAAGCATGTCTATACAGTACTTGGCTAGTTGATGGAACTGAAGCTTGTAGGTTCCATGTTCCATCGTACCAAGGCATGCAACATTTAGCAAATTTTACTGCAGGGCCTTAATCGCCATCTTGCTAAATCATGTGATAATTTGAAGGGAGGAGCCTAAATTTCATAATAAATACGTGTCATACACAAAGTTTAAGTTTAATCCATACTTCTAAAAGGCTGCTGTAAAATGCATTGGTTCATCATCATCTGCATGGTAGGAACTACAAGTTAATTGATTTTCAAAACATTATCTCATATGAAATAAATATTAAAGTTTCTAATATTTAAGCATGAGTATGTTTTCCCATGCCAAGAAACATGATATGCTTAATGTAAAATCCAACTTTCCCAAATTAAATTTATTCTATTTCCTGAGTTCCCAGGCTCATTGGTGTATGGCTGCAAATTTGATGCCAAGTATCGGTGTTGTTAAAGGTAGGTTATAATTCACAGAACTCTAAGCCTTTCTGAAATTAAAAGAATCACTTCACTTTATGATGGAAAGGGTTTGATGAATTTTGTTCAGTCAAACAAGTTGATAGGTCTGCAGTTTTAATTTACAAATACTTACATTGTCATTATTATAAAGCCATCCCCACCTTTCTTAAAATTCGCGCTCTAGTTGTACTTATGTCTAAGAACTTTTGATCAAGTTTTATACCCCCCCCCCCCAAAAAAAATGTAAAAGTTAATCTTGAAACATTTCCTTCTTATTTACGAAGTTCTTTTTTCCCCTACATTTCATGTACAGACGCTGAAACGTGTTACCAACCAAAAAAAGCGTTTGACTTTCGTGCGCTTTTCGTTTCGTACAGTGTTTCCTGTAAGCTTCAAAGCGTTTCGTGCAAACCGTGTAGCGAGCGTGCAAAAAGCGTGTACATGGAAACGTGCGACTTTCGTCTAAGAACCGTGTGAGAAACGTGTGACTTTCGTGCAAGAATCGTTTGAGAAACGTGTAGGATTCATTCGGAAGTCATTTTACTTTAAACATGGCCATCTAGGGTCAGAATGTCAAATTTTGTTCTTTGTTACCAATATTATTCGGATATGTTTAAAGAGTGAAAATAAGAAACAAAATATATGGGAACGACAAAATAAAATTACGCGGTAATCTCTAAGGTATTTATGTGTTTTTCTTTTTGTTCAATTTAATTAATAATGTACAGCAATCTTTAGGACGCTGAGTTCACTACAATATCAAAGCGATCCTAGCCTTTTTTTTTTTTTCAAAGGAAGTAATTAATATTCAACTTTTTTTCAATAAAAAATTCATCATGACCCCGCTCCTTATACTACCTGACTGTGATAAATAATTTTGAAACGATGTGTTATTTATAGTCTTTTTATACAAAAATTGGCTGATTTATAATTGTCAAATATATGAGTTATAGTTTATATAAATTGACGAACGCAGGGTTAGATATATCCGGGGGTGGGGTTACGGAAAACGCAAACTTTCAGTTCCAAAGCCATTTAGTGTTTAATAGCATAATTTTCTTTGTTTAGGGGGTGCGCCGGATGCACTTCTTAAAATATTATAGAATCTTCTTTTACCTTCAACTTCCTTCTTAAGATCAAGGTCATTTACAACAGCGACCACGGACTCCGTGTTCATCGAGCTGAAAACTTGCTCTGCTATTATCTCTTGTCAATGATGGCTAAAATGATACCCGAAAATAAAGATCGAGTTTTAACTTGTTAGATTAAATAAATTAAACAAATAATACCCGTGGATTTTATTTTTGATCAATCCGAATTCCCGTAAACAGTGAAATAATTTGTCAGTCAATTCATGAATATCAAATTAAAAAAAAAAGTATAAAAATGAAATATAAATAATTATTTATTAATTATTTTATAAATGACGCAGTTTAAAGTGGTTTTTTTTTGGGGGGGGGGATGTTTTAGTTTTCATGAAATGTACTTGGACATGTACATGTTTACATGTACATTGTATGTATTAACTGCCGCGACTATTAATTGCATAAAATTTCCTATCTTTGACTCATTTAAATAGATAGACAGTTGTACAATGCCATATATCCGGGATGTGCATGATACTTGGAATTCGATTTTGATTATTTATAGGGAAAATACCATATGTTAAACTAAGTCAGTTTTATGCTAAGGGGACGACCATTTGATTCTGAGGGGAGGGGGGGGGGCAGGTTTTGGATTAGAAAATGTCCCCGAAATGTTGAAAATAAAATATGAATCCTCGGCTGTCTCCTACAAAATGAAACTGGGTGTAGTTATTTATGCAAAATTGGTAAGTTAGAAAGCAATCATGTTTTTGGCCAAAATTTCTGTCGTATTCTTCGTCAGTGAGACTGTATCAGGAAATTTGATACTCGCAATTCGCGAATTGATATTCGATCTGAAACACATATATTGCTGTAAAAAACGATATAGCAATAGAATCCCCGAGTTATGACATAATCGTGTTTTTCTATGAAAAGAAAATATAAAGAATTAATATTGAGCCTAAAGCAAATGGGATGACCATACCGATACTTTGTGCAGTCACAGTTAATCTCGGCAATATCGATTTTGAAGTACTGAGTACATTACGGTCCGTGATTAGTTTTAAAATCCATCCATCATTTAATATTTTATAATCCACCCATCATTTAATATTTTGTATATATATATATATATATATATATATATATATATATATATATATATATATATATGTAATAAAACTTTCTAAATTATGTTCTTTACAACAAAAAAAACTGTAAATATAATACACATTGGAAAAAATAAAAAGGTTTGTGTTTCGATGATAGGTATTAATCTTTGATATAAGTAAAACAAATTGACGGGGAAGATACTTACTAATGTGTATTATGTATTAAATTTTACTAAATTGAAAAATGTCGATTTTTTTCATATATACAATATATCAACTTGGTAGAATTCTTATTCTCTAGACATTTCATAGGAATACATGTATTTCCATGTGTTAAAGTCCTTACTTTTTTGGATACATGTAATAAAATATGAGAATAACATACAGTATTCAAGCTCATGGTCCATTTAAGGTTTTGTCAAAGGTCAAGACGTCCAAAAAATTATTTTTACAATAGCTCCAAAACTATGTGAGGTATAAAAAAAAACTTTTAAAGTTTATAAATATATCATTGACTAACAGATAGAAAGTATCACTTAAAAACATATCTTTAAAGAAAAATATTTTTTGAGAAAAAAATTTCAAAAAAATTGCTTAAAATGCACCTGCTTAATTCTGTACTTTTAGTGAAAACCATCATTGCAGAAATAATAAATGCTTACCAATGAAGGGTAAGTTGGACGTGAATGGTCTCTGAAAGGCTGTTATTGAATGCATGACATGTATAAAGGCAAGACCCCTATAAAATCCGCCATTTGCAATGTACTTTCGGTTTCAAATCTTAACATTTGGACAAAATAAACAGGGAAAACAACTTTCCAGAGGCTATCAAAGTCCAACTTGCCCTTCACTGATAAACATATATTGTTTCTGCAATGATGTCTTTCACTAAAAGTACGGAATTAATAAGGTGAATTTTAAAAAAATATATGCATTTTTTTTTTTAAAGAATTTTTTTCGATAAATATTTTTTTAAGTATTTGCTATCAAGTGATACTTTCTATCTGTTAATCAATGATATATTTTAACTTTATAAACCACATAGTCTTGGAGCTATTGTAAAAATAAATTTTTGGACATGTTGACCTTTGGCAAAACCTTAAACAATACAAATAGGGAGCAGAGCAAACACGGACCTCCTAAAATATCAGAGGCGGAATCAGTCGCCATGGAGGAGTAAGCATCCACTGTCGACGGTACCATCCGCCGTGTGCTCGATCTTTGTCATGATCGGGTAAACGGAAAAATCCGTAGAAAGAACGAGAGCACTTTAGATTGGCATGCGGCAGGAATCTGGGCGCACTTGAAAAGTGAAAATTTCATTGATCTGTCACATGAAATTTTAGCATTCTTTTTGTGTATCGGGTTCCTGTGAAATAGGAAAGGGAAATATTTACCTGATATTGTGTTTTGATTTGCTAAATAACAACTTGAAAATTTGCTAGATGAATCCTTTTGTAAATCAATGTTACATTTTTAAACATTTGCTATCTCTGGGTCATCTCTCCATGATTTTGCAACGTTATTTGTGTGCATTTTAATTCAAAGAAACAAACATTTGTAAAAAAAAAAAAAAAAAAAAAAAAAATGGAAAGAAGACCCAGAGACCATAAAAATTAATTATTAAATAACTTTTTCGAAAATAGAAATCCAATTTGTAAATGCGGTGCTTCATTGTCGTTTTAAAATCCATATCGTGTGTGTAGCGAAGATAGAACTGTAGTATGCGTTACCCGTCCAGTGCAATGGAATCGAAAATTTTTTGCTTTGATCTTTTTACTGAGCGTAAATATTTTTTTAAAGCAAACAATCAAATCTTTTATCAGTTTAATTTTATGTACTTTTTTTAATTTTAAAATTGATAAATTCTGGTTCTGATGCACCGAGAGCGAAACCAATTGTTCCAACCTACTAGTACTAATACAAATGTACTTGTAATTGCATTTAACTATACCCTTATTATTTTATAGGTGTTTATTATTTATGTGAAGCATTACTGTGTTATATACAGTGTAGTAATTATTAAGATAAGCGGACTAAAATTTAACAATATGACAAGATATTTCAAACTAAATGTAATATTCTCCTATATGCGTAACTTTGGAAAGTCTGTCCAGCTGTGGTCAGTCAACCAAATGGTGGACATTTAAACTTTAAATGTTTCGTACAGATTATTCTGCAGATAACACGCTAAATACGCCCATCTTCTTTCAGTGTGTAAATTATGGCCTAACAATTAGTATGAAAGGGTCAGTCAGCATTTTACTTAGTGATAGATTGTACTTGCTGATAAGGTCATTGTATCGACCAAAGAACTTGCGAAATGATGACTTCACGCGAGACTGTTGATACCCTTGTTTCATCAATTTGTTGGTTAATAGCTTGCCTCGTTTTAAAAATTGATCGTACATGGAGCATGCTCTTGGATATTGAATCAACTGGAAGATATAAACCCTATATGCAGATGATAAGGGAATACTGCTACATACGTATGGGGAGTTGACGATAGAAAAGTTGAAGTCATCACGTTTATCATAAAGTTTTGTTGAAAGGTCACTATGAACGTCTTTTTCTAGTAAAATATCCAAATATGAGACAGATGTGTCTGACTCTGGTGTCTTTTTATTTGAAGTTCACTTGGATATAACGAATCGACATATGAATGAAAGTAACTATTGTTACCTGATACATGTAATACGTCGTCGATATATCTTAATGTCGAGTTGAAGGGCACAGCAAGAGTTTTCTTCTTCTCATGTAGAACTTTTTTAATTAACTCTGCTCCATATGAATACAAAACATAGGTCTGCTAATAACGGGGCGCAATTGGTACCCATGGAAATTCCAACAGATTGTTGGAAGACCTGATCTCCAAAAACTGCATAGATATTGTCAATCTGAAACAATCATCTTTTTAATATGAAGTTCAGAGTATTTGTGTGTACAGTCAGAATATGTTTTAAAATAATTTTGCAAATGACCAAGTGGCGTAATCTTCCACATAATTCATAATGTTTATGAAAATATGATACCAGTTGCAAGACCCAGGTTCCCTAAATTTTGACCCTTTAATAATAAGTGATTAAAGATCATCATTATTAACTTTATTAATTAACATTTCCAGTGATGACGTGTCCAGCAAGACTATAGTTGTAGGGTGAAGAATTGCATGAACATGTTGGAGGATTATGCTTCCGGTGTTCGATATCTCGGCACTGTAAATGTGTAAACGTCGTTTGTACACAAGATTATGTATAGTTCTTGTTAGAGTTGTTATTAAACCATTTACGAGTATTTTTAAAAAATGAAGCGATTATTTCAGAAACTTTCAATCACAAAAAAATAAGTAACACACACACAAGGGGGGGGGGGGCGGGGGGGGGGGAGAAAAAACGAGAGACGGGACGGGGGTGGGGTATGATAGTGTTGTGCATGTGAATATAAACAGACGCTGTCAAATAATTAGAATTGAAACTAAGACAAGGAACCTAAACTGAATATGGTGTTTAAAAGCCATATGATACTATACAGGATGTGTAGCTTATACAAGTTCACTTGTCAAGGAAAGTTGAATTAATGGCCGCGTTGGACTCTTGTGTGTGAAAGAAAAACTAGGTTGTAGATAAATGAATTCATTAAAACAACTTTCCTGGATATGAAAGATGAATTCATTCTCACTCTCCCTCTGCCTTCTTTTCTTCTTTCGTAGGGCGCTCGCTTCGTGATCGAGGGGCCCGGGTTCGATTCTCGTTCGCCGCGCCGAGTCAAACCTAAGACGTAGACATTGTTAGTGACTGTGCCTTCGCCAAGCGCCCGGCACTAGAAGTGAAAGTCACGGGTCTTTTGGATGAGACCTTAAAAACCAAGGTCCCGTGTCACGGTAGGCTTTGGCACGATAAAGAACCCTCACTGCTCAATGGCCCTGAGTGCCGAGTATAGGTCTAAATTTGAAGCCCTTCACCGGCGTACGGTGACGTCTCTGTATGAGTGAAAATTTCTCGAATAGGACGTTAAACAACATTCAATCGATCAATCAATCTTTCTCTCTTTCGCTCGTAGCGGTCACGGTAGCATAGTAGTAGGGCGTTCGCTTCGTGATCGGGAGGGCCGCGTCACTTGTCGGCAAATACAATCTATCATTAAGTCGAATGCTGACTGACGTTTTTTCATACTAATTTACACACTGCATTGTCAACGGATTTTTCCGTTTTTTCCCGATCATAAAAAGGAGCACAAAGCAGGTGTGACCGGTCGACAGGGGATGTTCACTCCTCCATGGCACCTGATCCCACCTCTGATGTTTTTGGAGGTCCGTTTTTGCTCTGCTCCCAATCTGTATTGTTTAAATTGACGTTGAGCTTAAATATTGTTCGTTATCTCCATATTGCATATCACCTATGACATAAACATAGGTAGTGCCTGTTCCTTCGCAAAGCGCCCGGCACTAGAAGTGAAATTCATGGATCTCTCGGATGAGACCTAAAAAAATCGAGGTCCCGAGTCACAGTAGGCGTTGGCACGATAAAGAACCCTCACTGCACAATGACCCTGAGTGTCGAGTATAGATCTAAATTTGAAGCCCTTCACCGGCATACGGTGACATCTCTATCTGAGTGAAAATTCTCGAATGGGACGTAAAAGAACACACAATCAATCAATCTCTTTCGCTCGCTTTTATTCCTCTTTCTAATCGAGTGTCAAACGATGAAAATGATCAAATAACACTGACTGATAAAGCTTGCAATTATGCAATGAAATTGTGAAAAAGAAATAGCACCTCTTTGAAGATGGTATAATTATACAAGGTTTTAGTAACGTTATGAATTATCTTAAAATTCCACTGCAAAAATGACATGATAGATTGTAAACATTGCACAGCTTTGACCAACGACGGAACTTTACTGAGATAAGCAACGTTGGTCAAAGTTCATATTCACAATGAAGTAATTTTGATTGACTGTGCTGTCGCTATCTTGCATAAAGAATCGAAAAAAAAAAAAAAAAAAAAAAAAAAAAAAAAACCAATTTCGGTCTTATTTTATCAGCTCAGATGAACTTGTTGTTCTCGTATGTAACTCTATATTTTCAGGTCTATGTCTCCTATGACCTTTAAGAAAAATAAAGGCAGCTAAACGGGTAGTTTAAAAAGCAAACAACTAGGCTTTATACTTTATAAATGAATGTGTTGATAAAATAAAATACTTATCTGCTTTGATCTATTTACAGTAAGCGGAGAGCCATTAAGAACATATTGGGAAGGAACCGACCGACTGCTATCAGGTTTGCAAAGTTGTAAAACAGTGTATTTGATCAAATCAAGTTCTAGCCCCAAAGCCAAATCTGGAAGGAACTAAATAAATTTACACATGATAATTTGACATTTCTTTAAGTAAGTGAGACCTTTCCCAACTTCTTCGAAGCTCACGCTCTAGTTGTATTTTATATGGCTGTGTCTGAGAAATGGCAGAAAAGGTTCTTTATTTAATCCATGAAGTGTACAGCGGTATTTATATGTATCATTTTATCTGGAAAGAAATATGCAAGCTTACTTGTACTTAGGTACTAATTATTTTGAAAATTGTAAATACTTCATCAAACATGAGGCCCAAGGGTCTTAACGGTCACCTGAGATAATACAACAATTTAGAGGATCCATAGAGAATAAAACAAACTGATAAATGAAGCTTTGTTGCCCAAAAGCAAGAGAAATATGATAATCATGATCAATAATTAGTCTAGTATTCATTAACAACTTATAACTTAAGTTCTAATCTGTCCCTCATTTATCACTATCACCATGCAGACTATTTACAAACTATTAGTGCTTCTGTACTATTTTTAACCCCATATTATAACCTCTCACATTGGCCTTCCTTGATCTTTGAAGAACATTTAATAAGATGTTATTTTTGTCTCTTTTTTATTTATCTATTATCTACAAGTCTACCTGATCATCAAAACTATGAAAGTATTTTTTGTAATATACAGTAAGAATGCTTGCATAATTCTCTTTTTCTATTAACCTTTCAAATATATAAATTACAGTAATTAAATATCAAAAGTGATTGGCAAAGGGGAAAAACTTCTCTCAGTAGAATTCAAACTAGTTCTAATTGTAACGGAGACCGTTACAGATGCACCCCAAACGCTCCCCAACTCCCTTTTTTGGTGCTTCATTCTCTATAAGCTTTATTGAAATAGGCAAAATCTGTATTCAATTTTGATAATTAAAAAACGTAGGAAACAATTCCACCTATCTATATTCTAAATATTCTTAACGGTATTGCCATGGTTTCTAAAAATAGAGATTTCTGTGAAATACTTCAAAATGCTACTCCTCCTACAGTTTTGGTCTGATTTCAGCATAACTTGGCAGACAAGTAAACTATACTGAGATACATATTTTTTTTATCGGTTTCTGATTTCAATAAACGGTGTTGCCATGGTTTCAAAAAATAGAAATTTCTCTGAAATATATTCAAATTGCTACTCCTCCTACAGGTTTGGTCTGATTTCAATATAACATTGCACACAAGTAGACTACACTAAGATACATAATTCCGTTTATCGGTTTTTGATTTCGCTGAACGGTGTTGCCACGGTTGATAAGAATAGAAATTTCTGTGAAATACTTTCAAAATGCTTCTCCTCCTACAGTTTTGGATCCGATTTCAATATAAATTGGCACAGAAGAAGATTAAACTGAGCGACATAATTCTATATATCCATTTTTTGATTTTGTTGAAGTGTTGCAATGGTTACAAAAAAATTAAGATTTCTTTGATATACTTTCAAAACATTACTTCGCCTACAGTTTACTCTGATTTTAATATAATGTGGCATGGAAGTAAACTACACGGAGATACATAATTGTCTGTATTGTTTTTTGATGAATGATGTTGTCATGGTAACTGAAATTGAAATTTCTCTAAAATTCTTTTAAAAGGCTACTCCTTCTCGGTTCTAGTCAGATTGCAATTTATCTTGCAACAAAAGAGAGTAAAACAAGGATTATTATTTATTTAATGTTGTTGCAAAGTTTCACGTCCAGGTGCTACTTTTTCTTTTGTTATAAGTACAAACCAGTAGAGCTACTGTCTCGATAGAGACTTCTGGTTTGTTTCGAGGTAATTCGAAAAGGGGTTTTGTTCATCTTAATATTAAGATCATAAAAAAAAACATAAAGGGATTAAACCCAACGACAATGAACTTTGATTACATTATTATCACTACTCCGACGAAACTTAAACCTTAGAGATATGGAACCTTAACCAATGTCTTAAACTAATTTAGAGGACGCTTTTGAATTACAGAAAAATTAATTGTGGAGACATGGTACTAATTGTATTGGAGTCTTCAACCTTCGACCTTAAAAGTTAGGGAAAGGTCGTGTCATTCAAAAAACAAGAAATTCAGCTCTTTTAATATCTCTTGTCTTTTTACATATATAAATTATTTCAATGCATCGTAATTAAGCCCTTCTCATTATAATTTAAACTTTACTCCTTTGACCCTTAAGTCTAACCCGTTTGAAAGATATTCAACCTTTTAAAATGAACCTGGCTATCTCTACTCATCCAAGACGGTATACTCACTGATGTCTTCAGTTTCTCATGTCAAAACATCAATGTATGTAGCGTGAAAGAACCTGCACCCCTTATGAGATTAATTGTCCTTTTTATGTTTTTCGCTTATCGTTGAACCTTAAAACTTATTTAGGGATAGTTAAAGAAACATGGGACCAACTACAATGCAATCTTTGACCTTGATTTTTTCAAAGCAATTTCCGGTTTCTGTTTTCATAAAATCTGTCCTTGAGAGATAAATACAATAAATTACATATAAATATAAAATTTCAAGAAGATGGAAAGACCTCTGATTTCCCGAGAACAATTAATCTACAAGTTATTTATAAGAATTTCACAATATATATGTAGTAAAGGTTAAATCGTTTTTGTAAACTGACACCCTGTCTTTTCTTACACAAAGAACAAGGTATGGTAATGGCCGAATCTGGCCCCTTATTTGATGTAAAATTCAGAACACAGTTAAAATTGTGATGGTTTGTTGTTAAGAACTTAAAATGATGCTTGTTTTAAAACCAGCACTAATTTTGATTCAACGCTTACACGGAGGCCACAAGAGGGTGCAGAAGTAGAACATTTTCCCGACTTTCCTCAAATCTTGTGGAATTTTGTCAAATTTGAGATACTTTTCACTTCGGGAAACATAGAGCACAAGCTTGCCTATCTGAGATTTTTATACAAAAGATGCATCTGATATTAGTGTTTGAAATGTATAAATTTGGTAGATAGGCAAGCTTGAACTTTATGTTTTCTGAAACAAAATTTCCTGTAAAATCTATGAAAATTTGCATAAAAATGAGAGAATTCAGTAATTGACATATTTTCTGACCTTCTTGTGACCTCCGTGTATCCCATGACTTAGAACCAATACTCATTTTGTGGCAGGGGTGACAACAGGTTTTTAATGATAACCTGTTGCGTCATTGTAAGAGACACACCAAACCAGGGGCCAAAAAGAAGTCTTAACCTATCTTGTCCTTTGTCTCCCAGTGCATCTTGCATTTGACAGGTTTCACTGTAAAAAAAAAAACACAAATCATTTTCTAGCAAATGTCTTGCAAAAACTCAATTCGGTTTCAAATTTTAGTTTATTTTAAAATCGTATCACAGCCAATCAATGTAGTTTTTGAGAAATTGGTATGCATTTCAACATTATGCAATTCCAGTCGGGATCTGTAAAATTAAAACCCCATCTGAAACCAAGGTTCAAAAAATTTGAATTAAAATAATTTTAGCATATCAATAGAAAGCTGGTCTCGAATTTTGATTTAACGTATCATATACATTTTAATGAACATTTTTGAATAGTATGTACAAGTAATCCCCACCTGTTGCAGAAGCTATAACTTGAAGGAAAAAGGAGCATAGTGAATTATATTACGATGCATGACCTCATTTATGATTACGGTTAATAATGTAACGGCGGGATGCGGGTTTACATAACATTTTGTTAAGGTAATGGATCAATTACTCTAGACAAAGGAAGATTTTCTTCTCCATTCAATAACTTAATAATCCTTTGCTCTAAGTACAGCATACAATATTTCGAAAAGCCTTCGCTTGACAGACATTAAACTTGGTTCACTGCATGATTCCTTTTGAAAAAGTAGATGTTATTAAACTAAATTCACTGTATTTCATTGAGGAGTAAATGACCACGACAAGGGCAAACTGGACTTGGCAAAATCTTGACTGCTTAATTCTTAAGTACCCGATTATATAAACTAAATTATCCGCCAAAATATGGCTGAAATATTGTCGACTCGGCGTTAATCAATAAACAATCAATCAATCATCTTAAGAACCCTTTGCTTGACAGATGTGAAACTTGGTATACTGGTTTTCCTGGGGAGTAGGTAACCACTGAAGATTTTCTACTCTAGACTTTAGGTGATTTTGTTTGATCAATATCTTGGGAACACTTTGCTTGACAAGCATCAGACTCGGTGCATTGGTTCCTCTTTAATTGGGGCCGGGGGATGTTTTTGAGACATTTCTATTTTCAATTCATCCTTTTAAAAACTAGGGTTGGTCAAAGAACTACTGTAACATCTGTCATTATTAATGATGCAAGATTGTAAAATAGATATTGATAGCGGATTAATATCCCTTCCTTTTTACGTCTGGTATAAGATGCCTTCAAATATAGTATACAATTGTTATATTTATCTGTTTACGCAATAAAACCCTTGGTTTATGTTTCTAGTCAGAAATGGAAACTGTATTTGCGTAAAGAATACATTAGCAGTATGGTAAATGTACATCTATATATAAATTATAGTAAATGTATTCGTTTCTTCACTCAAATGCGTATTAAACGTGTATTAATAAGTATATTTTCTCAACAATATCATAAGAAATATCTCTGGCATAAATGAAATTTAATCAAATGTTGTACGTCTTTATCTTCAATAACACATAAATTGTTTCATTATTTCATCTTTTAATATACACAACTGAAAATTTCAGTTGTAAAATTTTCCATACATACCTTTTTTACAGCCTCCGTACAAAAAATATACAAATTAACCTAAATAACCTAAAATTTCACCTTGCCTTTATTCAGAGGAGCCATTATATGCCTCTTTTAAGAGTAAACGTAAATCACAATGCCTACCTCTTTCTATTCCTACAAAACCAATCTTCACAGAAAAAGAGAGAAAAGAAATACATTCTCCCATTTTTTTTCAGGGTAGTTGTATTCAGTTTTAGAGCAAAGGAAGACGATGTTATCCTTAACTAATTATGCTATACGTACAAATCTTTTTTGAGTACAAGGAATGAATTATGTTTTATGAAGTGACCCTTAAGCTTACAAGAAGAGGATGATTAAACTTTTAAAATGCTGAGACTTAATTGCACGAAAGAAGAAACTACATTTTAGTACGAGTTTTAACACTTTGCGATTGCATGATGACGTTTTGACAAAACTGAATTTTGGAATTTTCATTTCTTTTGTCGTCCCCCTTCAAATTATTTTAAGTAACATTTGATCTACACACAAGTAATTTGATACCGATCTTAAGAAGATATTGAAGTTCCTCAATGACAGTATTTATGTTGTGTCTTGAAACCAGGTCTTGCAGCAGAATGTTGAAATTCAATAGGCTCTTATTCTGTCCATTTAAACCAACCCGTTTTGAAACGGAATTAGGTCACGGGTTTCTAAATTAGAAAAAAAAAAAACAACCTCTTGCTGCGGTCTTCAATGTGATATATTAAGTGGATCGACGACGTTTCTTGGATTAATGATAAAATTGTTTGTCGATTCGATATATTCCCTTGAGCTAGACTAAAAACATTTATGTCAGCTAACAACTTAACTAGCTTTAACTATATGACAGCTAGGCGATTTCAGATTTTCCATCGTCATCTTCCCTCATTCATGATGTAACTTCCACTATGACCTGTTGTGGTAGGGACACTGTTTCGTAGGGCATCGTTTCGTATTCGACGGGAGGGGGAACTGTCTATGCAGCTCAATCAGTAGAGGGCTCTTTCCGTAATCAGAGGGTCATGGGTTAAAGTCCTAACCGTGACTTCCATAAATCGATACAAGAGGCCCAGGGGCCACATCGCTCACCTGAGCACTATGGCTAGGAAAAAGCAGAAATCAGTTCAGTCTTGAAAGTTTAAATATAAAAGTGGTTCGGGGGGGGGGGTAAATTGAACAAATTTGAATCTACATTACCTGAGGATGCTTCTATTTAAATATGACCAATCATGGCTTTGCTGTTCTTGAGTAGATTTTTAAAGATTTTTCCTATGTATTCCTATGTAAAACTTTGATCACCCATTGTGGCCCCACCCTACCCCCAGGGGTCATGAATTGAACAAACTTGAATCTACACTATCTAAGAATGCTTCCATATAAATATGACCAATCATGGCTTTGCTGTTCTTGAGAAGAAGATTTTTAAAGATTTTTCGTATATATTCCTTTGTAAAACTTTGATCGCCCATTGTGGCCCTACCCGACCCCCGGGGGTCATGATTTGAACAAACTTGAATGTACACTACCTGAGGATGCGACCATATAAATATCACCAAGTATGGCTTTGCTGTTCTTTAGAAGATTTTTAAAGATTTTTCCTATATATTCCTTTGTAAAACTTTGATCGCCCATTGTGGCCCCACCCGATCCCCGGGGGTCATGATTTGAACAAACTTGAATCAACACTATCTGAGGATGCTTCCACATAAGTTTCATATTTTCAAGCACATTGATTCATGAGAAGATTTTTCAATGATCCCATTAATTTTTCACGAATTCATTATTATCTCCCCTTGGAAGATGGCGTGGCCCTTCATTTGAACAAACTTGAATCCCCTTAACCCAAGGATACTTTGTGGCAAGTTTGCTTGAAATTGACCCAGTGGTTCTGGAGAAGAAGTCGAAAATGTGACAAGTTTACAGACAGACGGACTACAGGCAAGAGAAAAGCTCACTTGAGCCTTCGGCTCAGGTGAGCTAAAAAGAATGGGTAACAACTGTTACTTCGCTAAGCGATCAGTACTTTCAAGTAAAAGTTGTGGGTCTTTTGGACGAGACCGTAAAAACAGATACTCGTGTCACAGATGTCGTTGGCACGACAAAGATCCCTCACTGCTCAATTGCCCTCAGTGTCGAGTAAAGGTCTAAATTGGAAGACCTTCACCGGTATATAGTGACGTTTCTACATAATGGAAAAATTATGCATGGGACGTACAACAATGTGTTATCAATCATTATTAATCGAAAGCCAGGGGGACGCAGGGTTCGATTGTCGTTCCCGGTGCCGTGTCAAACCTAAGACGTAAACATCGGTAGTGACTGTTCCTTTGCCAATCGCCCGGCGCTATAAGTGAAAGTCTCAATTTTTTAATGAGACCTTAAAAGCCGAGGTCTCCTGTCACTCACTGAGTGCCAAATAAGATACTTACTCTAAATTTGAGCCCTTCAGTGGTACAAGGTGACATCTTTTATGAGTAAAGAAATTCTCGAAAGTGATTTAAAACAATTAATCTTCATAAACTGCATTTGGTGTTTATGTTTCCCAGATGATTCTGCACACATGAGCAGATTAATTTTGAAATGTAGACAAGCTACGGACAAGTAAATTGATGTTTCAGTGCTTTCAATATTTTGTTTTTTACTCAGCATTTTTATATAACAGTTATAATGACTGTGTTTGCAAATAGAATCCCTAGTTTTTTTTGCATTTTGAAAGACATGGTTCATACTAGTTATAAGGCCACTGATTCTACCCCGTCAATATACAGGGTTCGCTGCGGTTAAGGCTGGTGGACTGAGGATGCTTACTTGTCCTAACCACCTGGTCCCACTTTTAATGTTTCCAAGAGTACACGATTTTGCTCGGTTCACAATTTCCATTGTTTGTAGGGTTTAGGAGATTGATCACTGTTCGCAATCTTCACCTTTCTATGTAAAAACACAAAACAAACAAGGACTAAAAAAATGCATTCAACTCGCCAGACAAAAAAAGTTGTCGGTAATAACTTTGCAAAAATACGTACTGTTAATTTATTAAACAGAAAGTACGTATGTTTCCATATTTACGTATTTAAATTGCTTAAATTACAGGAACTGAGGCGTGTAGAATCTTTGATCTATATCTCAATACAATCCATCCTCATGAATCATGTGACATTTGAGGGGGCGGGAACTTAATTACATTATATATACTTGTCACTTGTAAATAAACCATTAAATTCAATTCCATACTGCTCAGTGACTGGTCTGAAATGTACTGTTACATCATCATCTGTATGGTAAATACAGTTTTCATTGTTCTGGAAGTATTTAAAATGAATTGTTCATAAATTTCTTGTTTATATTTTAATTTGAAATTATCTAAAGAACGGGTTTTTCCTTTCATTGTAATTTACATCCAACTATACCTTTGTAATTTATGTTTAGCTCCTATGTTCCCAGGCTCTTTGTCGCGTTAGATTAGATGGGAATTCACAATTATCTTTTCGAGGTAAGTTTCTTTTTTTTATAGAAACCCAGGGATCACTTTATCGATTTCCAGATAGTTTCTGATGGTGTTAAAGTTCATTTAGAAAAACCTTGCCCATTTTCTTAAAACAAAAGCTCTAGTTGTACATGAAGATACTTTTTAAGGCAGTATATGATAAATTTGACTCTAGTTTACAAAAATATTGCATCAGCTAAACTCAAAACATATCCCTTTATCTCTGAGTTTCTTAAGTTCTGCAGATTTTACGGGGGGGGGGGGGGGGGGGTAACAGATGTTCACAGATGATTTCCTTATTTCATTATGGTGCCCCAATGCAACAATATTCAATACATTAGCCAATGCTTTTGTATTGAAAACATCTTATTCATTTTTTTGTTAACACACAGATATACCTGTACATGTATGATCACTAGCCAATCCTAGCTCTGAGCACAAACATGGTCTTATTTTCATTATTTGTTCAATACAATAGTTTTATAGAATGTTGTAATCTAAAGCTACATTTTGAATTTCTGAGAATTTCACAGACCTGTTTACTCTTACGATTTCGCCGTATTTTGTATGGATTTTGAGTCCAAAATACGTCTCACGTTTTGCTTTGATAAAAATACGGAAATGAGAAATCCGTTCGTTTGGGTTTTAACAGTTAGTTTTCGTAATGATGTGTCTCAATTTGACGCTTTTTAATCAAAAGATTTCAAACACTTCAGTGATATCGGGTTGCTAAAACTCGGTGGTTAAAAAAAAAAATCCGAAAGCAAGGTATGATGCTTTTCCTTGTTGTTAAGTCATGGTTTGGTAATCAAAAATGTAGTTGATCTCTAGTAATATATGTAAAATCGATGGAAAGTGAAATCTTACGGGCAAATGCCAAATCTCACTGACAAATCTAATAAAAAAAATACTGAGAGACAAGGATATGGGTAAACAGGTCTGATTTCATTTTAAATTTGAATTTCAACCAATCAGAATTCAGCACGCGTGCTTGCATATCCACATAATAATTATTTGTACGTTATAGATTATGACTTCTTAATGCAATAAACAGCGTTATCAGATTAGGTTTCAGTGCACGTGTATATATGCACGTGTTTCCTTCATTTCTCATTTTGATCTTTCCATTATCACACCGCTCCGAAGGAGAAGGGGTATACTGTTTTACCCTAGTGTGACCGTCTGTCTGTCCGTAACAAATTTTCGTCGCAGGTTTCTTAGCAACTACTCATCACAGATGCTTGAAATTTTAGCCATATGGTGGGAATGATTTTTGTACTAATCCCATGTCAACTTCCTGTTTATCCGTGTGTCTGTCCATACTGAATTTCCATAATAAATGTTCGTCTCAGTTTTCTCAGGAACTCTACCCATGCTTGAAATTTAAGCACACTTTTTGTTTAGGCATGTGATATGGTGATATTCATTTTTTGTACCAATCCGATGTCCACTTCCTGTTTATCCATGCATCTGCCACACTTTGTATTTATCATGTCATACAGTGGGATTCATGTTTGTGCGAATTCGATGTCAACTTCCTGCTAATGCGTGCGTCTGTACGTACCAAATTTCTGTTGCAATTTTTCTCAGCAACTACTCATGGCAGATGCTTGAAAATTTAGCTTTGTTTACTCTTTTTTTAGGCATGCCATATCTGGGGATTTATTTTTGTATGAGTGCGATGTCAACTTCCTGTATTTCATTAACTGAACTTGTATATATTCACATAAGAGCGAATAAATAAATATATATATATATATATATAGAGAGAGAGAGAGAGATACAGAGACAAGAAAGACATATTGTGTAAGGGAAATGCTTAGCATATTAACTTTGTATTCAGTTTTCAGCTGTCTTGTATGATCATTTTCTGTCAGCTTCTAAAAGGGTTTTTTTTTAACACATTAACTCAATGATAGAGAAGATTTAATTCTGCAGTACTTCTGTAAATGGAATACTTTGTTTTGGGATGATGCTGATATTTATTTGAGAAGTCTTGTGTAAACCAGACTAGATTTGCATGGACGTGATGTTAAGTATCATCATGAGCGTCGTGACCGTCAGGGTATAGCTCTGTCGGTACAGCGCTTTCTCCGTGATTGGGAGGTCGCTGGCCGCGATAAAACTTCTTCGCCAAGCGCTCCTCACGCAGAATTTAGAAAAGAAAGTTTAAGGGCTTCAAAAATCATGTCCCCGTTTCATGACATGCGTATGGCTGGTTATAGAATCCTCACTTCTCAATGGTCCTGAAAAAAATGTGTAAAATGAGCGCCTTCATTGATATCTGATGTCGTCTCATTTAAATGTAATAATCTTGCATCGATGGAAATAAATCTAAAATCAATCATTTATATAAATGCTCATTGGAAGTGCACTTAAAACGTCAATATTTTGTTTTAAAAAATCTTTAAGGTATCCTTCCCTTGAGGAACAAATAATTTGGTTTGAAATAAAAAGATTAGTAAATATTGACAATAAAACATCAGAAACCTATTCGTAAAAATCACAACATATTTATTTACCAAAGACATATAGCATTATCTTGAAGTCATTTTTAAAGAAACTCTCCAAAATATTAAATAATTATTTTGCATCAGTTACTTAGCTGGCCATATTTTCAGAAGTCTCATTTTATAATGTTTATGTTAAAATTATCTGAATATTTTAGATATAGGAAGAGGAGGAGAAAAAGCAAGTGATGCACTGACAAGACTTTTGCTAGGTAAGATGTTACATTTGATAAAAACTTGAACCTTTAAGCACAGTGATCATTTTCTATAAATAAGTTTGCTGAATTACATTCATGTAATACAGGTTGCTTATTTTTTTTTTTTTTCAGCAGCTCCTTTGCTGGTTTAATTAATAGATATATGTTACTTCTTTGTTTTGCTTTTTAGGTTTGTTAATTACCGATTAACGTTAAATTACGTTTGTGACAAAGTAAAAACATTAACGTAATCAAATAATGACGTCAACTCACTCCATGATTTTTTTTTAAATAAACAACTTAATTAAACAGCGCAAGTATACAACCTTTTTAAAGCTGTTACATTTAAAATGTTTGTACTCCCTGTTTTCGAATCATTATGTGTAATATCGGTAAATGCCAAGGAACATTCCCGAAGATCACTTGACTTTTATAAGCCAATGAAAATAAAGCAAGCAGTCATGGCAAGAGTGTCCTTCTGCTGGATTATGTTTGTCGATTCTTTCGCTAGAGATACTACATGCCCATGTTTCTTATGTTAATTCATGTTACAAGGAATTGCTTTTGCACTGGAATAATCTGATGTGTTCTATCTGTAGAAAGAAGATTGACAACTGGAGGTGGATTTAGATATGAATATCCAAGGACTTTACAAGACTAACAATGAAACAAAAAATGATGCTATTATAAACTCATAAATACTATGGAGATTTATTAACTTGGTAACTTTGCACAATAACAACCCAAATTCCCCATACCATCTGTGTTCATGAATTATTTATGTTTGAAATTTTGAATAGTATGTTGTTTTAATAAATACATCTGCGACCCCTTTTGTCTTTTTCTCTCGGGAAAATCGTTATGAATATGGAGAAACTGTGTATACTTTATACATGAGATTAATTTCACGTATTTTTTTTTCCATTCATTTAAAATAACTGAATTTTACTACATTTGTTGTTAATGTTAACAACTGAGAATTCAAGATGACGCTTATTTTGTTTAAACAATACATGTATGTAGGACTGACTAATGCAAGAAATCGTCGTTTTGAAAACAAGAGGCCAAAGGGCCATGAAATTCACAATTTTTGCCTCCCTTAAGCCATAAATGCTTTATGCAAAAACTGGTTCAGTTTGGTTGAGCGGTTTCAGAGAAGAAGCTGTTAACGCACGACGACGAACGAAAACAGATAGCAATAGGTCACCTGAGTAAACTAATAAAAAGGCGTCACCTTCTGTTAAACCAGTGTATACGTAATGACCTAACATTTAAGGACACACGCAACATACCTTACCTACTGATAAATTTTCAAGATATTCTTAATTTAAGATTATAGTGCCATCAGATGTTCGTAGACAAAAAATCAGCATGCATTACCAGGGGTTTTGAAAAGATATCAATAGATCAAAATTCTTGTATAATTCAAAGAAAAATGTCCAAATTACTAAACACATATTCTAGATATTTTGTTTATCCAAACTTGTTTTAGAAGAAGTGTACGATATCATAACTAGACTTTCAAATGTAGCGCACAGTTCCTTTAAGTATTGGAACTCTTCGACTCCAAGGAAAAAGACAATAATGTTCAAACTACGTTGCGTATGTCCTTAATATGACCTACATAATGCGGGGCAATGTGTCTAGAGCTTTAGATAAAAATTGGCACAATTACTTTTGACAAATCATTCCACCATAATAAAAGCAAAGAAGATGGACGGACATCCATTATTTTGCGAACTAGTCATGAATAGTGAATAAATTATACCATATTTAGACTGTAAGAGGCATTTCATTGCAAGGCGACATTGGGAAATAAATTACACAATTTGTTTTTGGAAATTGTAGAGACAGTGATTCAGAACTGTCTGCAAAAAGTAGGTAGCTCGGCATCAGGAGTAGTTCGTTTTAGATGCTTTGTTGTTTGAAAAGAACAATGGTTTGAGAAAGCAAAAACAGTGATATAGCATTAGAATGACGTTGCAATGAATCCTTGGGAGTAGTTCATGCAGATTATTGGACTTGTGCAAGTTTATCATTACTACAGGACGCATCTAATGCTTTACCTAGAGAATTTGCATACTCATACAGGTTGGGGAGAAACGTCAATTCCGCTATAATAGTGGTATATCACTTTTATAGTAAAATTCCGCTGTATTTTCAGCCCTATTGACCCTCGATTTCATCAAATAACATGCTTGCTGTTTAAAGCGCAAGTCATGGTGGGTATAAAAATGGACACTAATTGGCACCCTTACATGTTATGAATTTTATTTAATTTTCTGCCGCTGCGTTTAATAATGCGAACACACTTTTTAAAACGGAAGTTACATTTTTATCATAGCAACCAGTGATTTCGGTAGTATTCAAGAAAGACTGAATCTCAATTTCTCTCACACATGTGCACAAATTAATGCTTGTAATAACTTTCAAGCAGCATTGAAAGGGGTTTGTCTAATTTACAGAAGAAAGGATGATTTGTGTCTGCATGGTAACGGTTATGGAGGCCCGTTGTGACAAATGAAAAAAAACTCATTACATGTATACTTTATTCTGGTGGAACCGATTGATATAGATCGTAAACAATCTATAAGATGTCATTTCTACAGGTAATCCAAAGTATAATGTTTCTTTTCTTGATGATGAAACCAGAAGTTCAAACGATTAATCTTATTCGGAAAAGACAATTTTTTTTCTTGCATCGAATTACTTGTAGAAGTGACATTTTACATGAATAAATTTTACACGATTTATTTATTGTCTAAATTGCTCGAAATTTTTACTACATTCTGTACTGAAAAAAAAGCTATGAAATCTTAATTAAAACTATAAAAGAATTAGAGTATCTCTGCAACAAGAAATGAAATAAAAGGAGAAAAACTGTAATTTGAAAATTTAAACAAGTATTTTCCATGAAATATGAAGATATAGTACAGTAATCAAGCTCAAAAGGTCATTGATACGATATAAATTTTGAGCAGAGCAAACTCGAACCTCTGAAATCAGCAGCCATGGAGGGATAAGCACCCCCCTGTCGACCGGTCACACCCGCCTTGTGCTGTTTGTCGAAATCGTATAAACGGAAAAGTCCAAAATCAATTCAAGATGAAAATTTCGCATGAAAGACGTCAGTCAACATTCGACCCAACTTGTCAGATTGTATTTGCATACAAGGTCATAGTATTGACCATGGAATTTGCGAAGTGTTGACTTCAAACGAGATTTCAGAATACCCTTAATTCATTATTTGTCAGAAGCCTGCTTCGTTTTAAAATTGTTCGGTCGGAGAACATGCTCTTGCATCAACTGTGAGACAGAAACCCCATATGCAGGTAAAAATGGTATATTCCTACATAACTAAGTGAGGTTGACGATAGAAAAGTTGAGGTCATCAGGTTTATCATAAAGTTTGTTGCTGGTTTCTCCTATTTCCAAATATGAAGTAGTTCTGTCATACTCGGTGGTGTCTTTTATCACTAATTATTAACACACTTTTATTTTTAGAAAGTGCAGCTACATTTCGTGAAATTTTTGTTGGATGAAAATGTATTATGAATATTTATAGGGCTGGGTATCGGTTGGAAAATTCGTATTGCGATATTAGGAACTGTATTGCGATATGTATTGCAATATTTTTAACAGTTTTAATGCATTTTTCTTATCTTATTCACCTCCATTTATAAGCAGAAGGTATAAAACTTTTATAAATACGTTGTAGCAAAAAAAAGTTCTAGTTTATTTCACTACAGTTTGGCAACGAATGTAATCATACAACAGAAACCTTTACCGTTTGGTAGTGCTAGGCACGTTTCTGACATCTTTAATTCATGTTTTACTTTATTACTCTAAATCCCAAGCATTTTGTCGTATATCGGTACTGGAAAAACGTATCGCAATATTCCGGAATATCGATATCATTGCACAGCCCTATGAATAAATTAATCATTTTATAAGTACTTTTATGCTTCATAAAACGATTTATTACAATTGAACTATACAAAATCGGTTCCATCAGAATTATGTATACATGTAATGAGTTTTTTTTTTCATTTGTCACAACGGGCATCCATATCCGTTACCATGCAGACACAAATCCTCCTTTCTTCTGTAAATTGAAGAAACTTTTTCAATGCTGCTTGAAAGTTATTACAAGCATTAATTTGTGCACATGTGTGAGAGAAACTGAGATTCAGTCTTTCTTGAATACTACCGAAATCACTGGTTGCTATGTTAAAAATGTAACTTCCGTTTTAAGAAGTGTGTTCGCATTATTAAACGCAGCGGCAGAAAATTAAATAAAATTCATAACATGTAAGGGTGCCAATTAGTGTCCATTTTTATCCCCACTATGACTTGCGCTTCAAACAGCAAGCATGTTATTTGATGAAATCGAGGGTCAATAGGGCTGAAAATATAGCTGAATTTCACTATAAAAGTGATATACCACTATGATAGCGGAATTTACGTTTCTCTCCAACCTGTTATATACATTGTTCTTAATAAAGTTTTCGTGAATCGATCTCTATTATCTATGAGGTTATTTTATAAATATCTGCTATGAAGCTTAATTTTCTTAGATCAATAGACTGTTTCACCATTACTGCGGTTCTGCTCTTTTGCAGGGCCAATTGATATAGTTTGGTGAAATATGAAAGTATTTGTTTAATAAATATTTAATTACTGTTGAATCATTTAAATCCGGGAGGGGGAGGGGGTGTTAAATGTTCGTGGGCAAGCAAAATTTTATTGGTTCATGGGGATGTAATTTCGTGGGCAGGTCGTTTATTTGGTAGATTCGATAAATCAATACGTTGACAAAATACATGTAACTGTTCGAATGGATCTAAATGAAATTCACAAACATTGATGATTCCACAGTATCTTCGATCAAAAACTTTAACAAACGTTATTAATTTGCCATGCAAAAGAGCAATATCGCAGTTATCTAAATAGAACGTCTATCGTTAAATTGTATTCTCCTACGGATACGTTTTATCGATATAATTCGTTAAGTGTATTGACAGTGTAGCCAAAAAAAAAAAAAAAAAAAAATACACGGGCGGTAACTACAACTTACTCCATTTACTTTATACAATCCAGAGAGTTCCGAATGTTAACATGGCATGTAAATTCTAAGCGAGAAAAAAAGATGAGGTAATGAGTTGAATTTTCGTCTTTCCAGTTGTATATGGATTATTTTTGTTCGGTTAAAAGGCATATACAATTATCTCAAAAAGTGTTTTTATTAATTTGGTACTTATTTTCATTGCAATTCTTTTTTTTTTATTATTTCAAAATCATTTCGGAGCAGATTCGCTTGGATTTGCTACAACTATATGGGGCCTATTCTAATTGTGGTGAGGGCTTGTCCTGAGACAAAGTCAGATTATTATAACTATGCAGCTATCGTGAAAGAGCTAATAAGTTTCCTTACAGTCCTTGTAAAGAACGGGCTTTAAATCAAAATCAGTGCTTTCTTGAATCAGGCATCATATTTTTATTGTTTTATTTCCCAGCTTTATTTTGATTTCTCTTTGATTTTTGTGTACGTCAAAGAACTACAGCGACATCTGTCATGAAGGACGATAGAAGATAAAAATAAATATTGATAAAAGTTTAACTTTACTAGCTTTTACCTTTCGACCTCTGGTACGTTATGTATTTTATAATAGTGTATGAAATTTAACCCATGCGTCATGTTTCATTACTAAAAAATAGATCTCATTCTTTGTTTCCACGTAAATGAAAACTTAAAAAAAATCATTAAAAATATATAATTACCGATGCGTTTTACTTGATGGTTAAGATGCATTTTAAAACTAAAAAGACAATAAAAGTAACACATTAGATTATTGTTTTCTTCTCAAATATGTGTTCATAATTTCAATTTATCAATCTAACCATTTCCCATTGACAACCTAAACTTAAATTTATGGAAATTGAAAATTCAGGTTGTACATGTAACTGGACAATTCTTAGAACTTGTAAGCAATCGCGATATTGTTGCTTTTCTCAGAGGATTAATAGAAATGGTGAAAACGAGTTGATTGCATCTGTTGTGAATTAACTACTCCACCCCCTCAACCTCCTTGGTCTCCCACGTGGCGCAATTGTTTACATTAGAGACGCGGATTAAACGATAGATCCTTACGTCACACGTTTGAATTCAACTGAAGGACGTAGATACTGTGATCCTAAAAACAGTGGTCCTTTGTCAGAATAGATGCTGATACGAAAAAGATCCCTCAATGATAATCCTATAATTTCAGTTGCTTTTTTTGGACGGGGGGGGGGGGGGTCCTCATACAGTTGCAATTCTATTTGAATTACTTCTGTATAATATAACTCAATTGCAAACGTTATATTACCATCAAGCGTATCTTGACAATACTTAGCTAGATGTTGAAACTGAAGCTTGTAGATTCCATGTTCCACTCTACCACGCATGTGACAATTCGAAAGGCGGGACCTTAGTTTCCGTCGTTCAAAATCATGTAGCAAAGAGCTACGCACGCTAATTCTCGATTCCCGCCTTCATTTTAAACCCATTTAATTCAATACTAATGGTAATTTGGCCGCAAAATCTTTGTTTAATGCAAAGACTAGTTCAATGGCAATTGACTGATAATTATAATACCAGTGTTATATAGTTAATTACCCCTAATTCCAGCTCTTTAAATAAGGGGGGTAAACGATATTTTCCATTCAAACCGGACTTTAAAGCATCACCACATTTTAAAATATTCTTGGATATGAATAAATGTTTCTTAAATCTTTTCTTATGTTTTACGCATATAAAATTAAGCACATATCATTAATAAAATATAATGTTTTAGTTGTAAACTCCTTTGAAATTGGTGAAAAAATAAGCATTTTTGTACCTTTTTGTCTGTAGACTTATGTTCTCCCCCATGAAACACAAAAAGCTTTGGTATGGATTTGTGAAATGACAGTCTATATTACCTGCTGTAAAAAGGAATTTTTGTTTCACGGGGAGGGGGGGGGGGGAGAGATGTTTTAAAAATATTTTCCGTTTTCCTTTGATTTCTATAGTGAAAAACACAAGTTTTACCAAAATTATAGAGTTATCTCTCTTTCTTTTCCCAAAGAATGTGTTAACTTTTAAAAATTGACTTGGAGGTAGGCGGGAGAACAATACTATCGTTCGCAGTTCTTTTACTGCGGGCCTTAATCGCCATTCTGCTAAACCATGTGACAGTTTGAAGGGCGGGGCCTAAATGAATACTTGTCATGATAACAGTTCAATTAAAATCCATACTTCTAACAGACTGCAGCTGTAAAATGCATTGGTTCATCATCATCTGTATTGTAGGTACTGCACGTAAATTGATTTTCAGAACATTATCTGATGAAATTAATGTTTAAGTTTATAATATTTCAGCATGGTTATGTTTTTCAATTCCCAGATGCGTGTTAATATGCTCTTTGTAAAATCCAACTATCTCATTTGTATTTATTTTAGCTCCTGTGTTCCCAGGCTCATTGGTGCATGGCTGCAGTTGCGATTCCAAATTTCGGTGTTGTTTCAGGTAAGATGTTATAATTTATAGAATTCCAAGCCACAAATTGAAGGAATCATTTCCCTATTGAATGGTCATCCTGTTGATGAATTTTGTTAATTCAAACAAGTTGATTGGTACATGTTTATATGCAGTTTAATTTAGAAATACTTAAAGCCATCCCCATCTTCCTAAAAAATCGCCCTAGCTGTACTTATGGCAATATTTGAGAACTTTCGATTAAGTTTTATAAAAACAAACAATTTAACACTTAAACTTCTTTGAACATTTTTGTCTTATGTAGAAAAGTTTTTTTTTTTTGGTTTTCCCACATTTCGTATAGATGGTGTTATCTGGAATAAAGTTCCTCTTTAGGATATGGTTCCCATACCCACAGTGACTTCTATCCCATGTAATATTTTCTATTCTCTTGGGCAAAACTTCGTCGGACTTTGCCCATAAATGCGCCTTGTACCAATTTTCGAGCTCAGGGCAAAGCATATCGCGGTATATTCCTTCCCCAAGACTTTTTTCCCTGTGATTGATTGATGGGTTGTTAATGAGACGTCGCCTTACACCGGTAAAGGGCTGCAATTAAATTTAGATCTCTCGGTACTTGGGAGCATTGAGGGTTCTTCATCGTGTCATTGTCGTGGCATGGGACATCCCTTTTTAAGGTCTCAATTATCTTCGCTAGCCATGGGTTTCTGATCCGCTACTCTCCTATAAACACTTGACGTACAATGCTGTCGAAAGTCGGAATTGTTTACGTCAAGTGATTTCGACTCTTACAACATATGCACAGAATGCGTATCGACAAAAATAAAAAGTTGATTGATTGATTGTATGTTGTTTTACGTCCCATTCGAGAATTTTTCACTCATATAGAGACGTCACCATATACCGGTGAAGGGCTTCAAATTTTGACCTTTACTCGACACTCAGGGCCATTGAGCAGTGAGGGATCTCTATCGTGCCAACGCCTGCCTTGACACGGGACTTCGATTTTTAAGGTCTCATCCGAAGGACCCGCAACTTTCACTTTAAAGTGCCGAACGCATGGCAAAGGAACAGTTGCTACCCATTTTTATCGACTTAGGTCAGTCGCGGCCGAGATTCGAACTCACGACCTCCCGATCACGGAGCGAGCGCTCAACCGACTGAGCTACCGTGAACGGTAAAAATAAAATAAGTATTTAAGAATAATTAACAAGCAGGTATAGAGCGATGTTTATTTGTTATGTATGGTGCAAATCTATATCTGCAATATAGATTTCTGATCAAATTATGTGCATTTCTGCTTAGCAGGTCTGGGGTAATGGTAATGTGTATTGGTAACGCATTGTAATCATTACATTTTTTGAAAGTAACGGGGTGTAATGTGTAATGCACCCATTTTTCAATTACAAGTAATTGTAATGATTGATTGATGTTTTACGTCCCATTCGAGAATCTTTCACTCATATAGAGATGTCACCATATACCGGTGAAGGGCTTCAAATTTTGATCTTTACTCGGCACTCAGGGCCATTCAGCAATGAGGGATCTTTATCGTGCCAACGCCTGCCGTGACACGGGGCCTCGATTTTTAAGGTCTCGTCCGAAGGACCCGCAACTTTCACTTCAAAGTGCCGAGCGCATGGCGAAGGAACAGTTGCTACCTATTTTTTATCGACATAGGTCAGTCGCGGCCGAGATTCGAACTCACGACCTCCCGATCACTGTGCGAGCGTAATTGTAATGCATTACTTCCATAAAAATGCCAGTAATGACCATTACTTTTCGGTTTCATTTGGATTATATTTAGCCTTCTTTTCTTATTTTATGAAATAATCTGATACCTTTTGATTTGATTTAGAATTTTCTAAAATTAAAAATACATTCTTGAAATTAATTGAAGACAGATTTCTTTTTTTTAAGTGTTTATTGTCATTTATAAACATAGAATGGTTTTCCTATGGACATTTTTATAAGAAGTAGTGAAACAAATTAAAGGAAGCTATGTACAAAAAAAATTATTTAAAACGATGTCAGATCAGAGACATTTACTCAATACATGTAATTCAATTCCAAAGATAGCCCCAAGCAAATGTTACCTGTTCAATTTACTCAGATCTAGCCACTTTTCAGCATAAAACTATAAGTATTCTCACTTTGGACTTAAGTATTCAATAAGTATTTTCACTTTGCACTATAAGTATTCTCACTTTGCAAACTTTGCTTTGCTGACATTGACTCTGTTAAGTAGGATCCTGGATCAATATGATCTTCCAGAGGACAAAAATGGAAACTTTTAGGGCAAAAAGTAAACATTGCCCAGCATTTATTTCTGGATCATTGAGAGTCACCTCAAACTTCGAAACCCATATCAAGGTAATTATGTCCTTTAATTAGCTTCATTGACTATATTGACTAATTACAGGTGCTAATATATTTGTTCATTTATATATACTTCTGTTTACATTGACAATATTATTATTTTTTAAAAATATATTATTCAAGTAAAACATATATTATCAAATATTCATTTTTAATTGTAGAGGAAACATAGAGAGGTAATTTTGGTAGACACTCAACAACAGAAGACTGAAAGTGTAGTGACCAAATATTTTCCAGCATGTAGTGTTACCAAGTACACAATTTATGACCAGAAACAGAAGTTGACAACGGATGCACCTTTGTTGTTTATTGCAGGAGATCTACTTCCACTGTTAACCGTGGACAGCCAAAACTTTAGGAACATTGTTGAGAAATTAGATCCTAAATATCAGACCCCAAGTCGAAAATATTTCACCAGGAATTTACTCTATGAAAAATCAAGTGAAGTGAAAAACAATCAAAGTGCAGCTATATAAAGCGAGAAGTGTTTGACAGAGGATCTGTGGTCCAATAGACAAATGAAGGCTTTTATGGAGATTTCATTGTTGACTGGGTAATAGATTCTGTGATGCTTTCCTGCAAAAGATTTAAAGGGAAACACACATCAGAAAATATAAGACACGAGTATGAAGAAACGCTTCCTCTGTTTAAAATTGCTGCTAAGATCTGCACAGTTTTTAGGACAATGCATCGAACATGGTAAAAGCAAAAAAAAAAAGAATTCTCTTCAAGGATACAACAGTGAAAAGGAGAAGTCCGAAGGTGAAGGTGAGGATAATGATGATAAAAAAAGTACCCACAGTACCACTACTGGACGAAAAAAAGTGCTGAAAATCCCAAATTTTACTGATAATGTTTGATAATTACTGATACTGTGCTGTTCTTGCTGATAAATACTGATATTTACTGTTATTCTTACTGTTGTTACTGATGTTTTTTTAAAAAAATAGTATTTATCAGACTCAACAGTAAAGACAACAGTAATTATCAGTATTTATCAGAAACAACTAAAATTATCAGTAACAACAGTAAGAATAACAGTAAATATCAGAATTTATCAGCAAGAACAGCACAGTATCAGTAATTATCAAACATTATGAGTAAAATGTGGGATTCTCAGCACTTTTTTCGTCCAGTAGTGTAGACGAGGTTCCAGAGGAAGAATTTGAACATTTACCGAAACACCTATGATGCTATGCTCGCACACTTCAGCTCGTAGTCAAGGATGAACTAAGGGACTGTACTCCACATTTGAAATCAGTCATTTTATTAAACTTCCCTTATTGTATATCATACCAGTCTCCTTGGAATTGAAGCACAACATAAATCATTTGTCAGTAGTTTATAACAAGAAGATGATGACTACTTTGAAGTCTTCAATATACACAAGACTGAATCTATTTGAAAATGAGAATGACTTCATTTTAATATCAGCTATGCTACATCCAAGATTCAAGTTGAGATGGTGTGATAAGAACAAAGTCAATACTTTGATTGCTTTGCTGAAGAACTCTGTCCAGTCTCTTCACTTTGAAGATGAATTTGAAGATGCTATAGAGGGGCAAGGAACAAAGTCACCACCTACTAAAATGGAAAAGTTAGATTTCTTTCGCTTTATGCCTGAGTGCAGTACTCCAAGTAAGATATGACAACAGTCTGGAGCAACAGTATCTGAGGTTGATTTATACTTATCTGAACCCTGTGTTGATATCACAGATGACATCTTGAAATTTTTGAAAGAAAACCAAACTCGACCTCCTTTCCTGGAAAATACAACACAAAGATTCTTGGCCAACCCGGCAACATCTATCCCTGTGGAAAGACTTTTCAGCATTGCAGGCAAAGTTTTCATACCAGAACGCTGTTCTCTGACTGACAATACTTTTGGAAGTCTGATGATGATGAAATACAAATATGATGTGTAAAATAAAAAGATGTTATTCTTATATTTGTTTACAATCTGACTTATCTGACATAAAAGTTAACTGCAAATAAATTGTGTTCAGAAATTGTCTGTATTTTTTTGTAGTTTGTAATGTATTTCATTACTTTAGTAAAGTAATTGTAATTTAATTAATTACTTTTGTAAATGAAAGAAATAGTAATGGTAATTAAAATGGAAAGAATTCCAACGTAATTGTAATTTAATGCATTATATTTCAAAATAATTGACCCCAGGTCTAAGGCTCAAAGTTGGATGACACCATAGCTATTTATACAATGACACGTTATCTTAAGGACCGTTGTTTACATGTACTTGTGCTTTTAAGGAAGAGTCAAGATATATCCCGAACAGAGATTATATATTTACAAAAGCATTCGTTTATAGGTCGCACAATATCAATTGACTCCAATCACAACTCGAGAAAATAATCCCGACCTTTGATAGCAACACAGGCCAAGGGTTTGTGAGGAGAGTAGCGGATCAGAAACCCTTGGCTAGCCAAGATTGGGAACAAGAGTGGTGAAAATGGCGGCCGTGCGTGGCTGCCAAAAGGGTACACCACTTGCCAAAAAAACGACATTGTGTAAAGGGGATTCAAGTCTGTTTTAACGAAGGGCCACATCCTCTTTCAAGGGGAGATAATACAAAATTAGTGAAAATTTTATGGTATCTTTTAAAAATTATTGTTTAACGTCCCATTCGAGAATTTTTCACTCATATAGAGATGTCAACGTATGCCGGTGAAGGGCTTCAAATTTATACCTGTACTCGGTACTTAGGGCCATTGAGCAGTGAGGGTTCTTTATCATGCCAACGGCTACCTCGACATGGGACCTCGGTTTTTAAGGTCTCATCCGAAAGACCCGTGACTTTCACTTCTAGTGCTGGGCGCTTGGCGAAAGATCAGTCACTACCTATGTTTACGTCTTAAGTTTGACGCGGCGCGGCGAACGAGAATCGAACCGTGCCACGAACATTTCATATATACTCGCGTTGATTGATTATATGATGTGTAAAATAAAAAGATGTTATTCTTATATTTGTTTACAATCTGACTTATCTGACATAAAAGTTAACTGCAAATAAATTGTGTTCAGAAATTGTCTGTATTTTTTTGTAGTTTGTAATGTATTTCATTACTTTAGTAAAGTAATTGTAATTTAATTAATTACTTTTGTAAATGAAAGAAATAGTAATGGTAATTAAAATGGAAAGAATTCCAACGTAATTGTAATTTAATGCATTATATTTCAAAATAATTGACCCCAGGTCTAAGGCTCAAAGTTGGATGACACCATAGCTATTTATACAATGACACGTTATCTTAAGGACCGTTGTTTACATGTACTTGTGCTTTTAAGGAAGAGTCAAGATATATCCCGAACAGAGATTATATATTTACAAAAGCATTCGTTTATAGGTCGCACAATATCAATTGACTCCAATCACAACTCGAGAAAATAATCCCGACCTTTGATAGCAACACAGGCCAAGGGTTTGTGAGGAGAGTAGCGGATCAGAAACCCTTGGCTAGCCAAGATTGGGAACAAGAGTGGTGAAAATGGCGGCCGTGCGTGGCTGCCAAAAGGGTACACCACTTGCCAAAAAAACGACATTGTGTAAAGGGGATTCAAGTCTGTTTTAACGAAGGGCCACATCCTCTTTCAAGGGGAGATAATACAAAATTAGTGAAAATTTTATGGTATCTTTTAAAAATTATTGTTTAACGTCCCATTCGAGAATTTTTCACTCATATAGAGATGTCAACGTATGCCGGTGAAGGGCTTCAAATTTATACCTGTACTCGGTACTTAGGGCCATTGAGCAGTGAGGGTTCTTTATCATGCCAACGGCTACCTCGACATGGGACCTCGGTTTTTAAGGTCTCATCCGAAAGACCCGTGACTTTCACTTCTAGTGCTGGGCGCTTGGCGAAAGATCAGTCACTACCTATGTTTACGTCTTAAGTTTGACGCGGCGCGGCGAACGAGAATCGAACCGTGCCACGAACATTTCATATATACTCGCGTTGATTGATTATATGATGTGTAAAATAAAAAGATGTTATTCTTATATTTGTTTACAATCTGACTTATCTGACATAAAAGTTAACTGCAAATAAATTGTGTTCAGAAATTGTCTGTATTTTTTTGTAGTTTGTAATGTATTTCATTACTTTAGTAAAGTAATTGTAATTTAATTAATTACTTTTGTAAATGAAAGAAATAGTAATGGTAATTAAAATGGAAAGAATTCCAACTTAATTGTAATTTAATGCATTATATTTCAAAATAATTGACCCCAGGTCTAAGGCTCAAAGTTGGATGACACCATAGCTATTTATACAATGACACGTTATCTTAAGGACCGTTGTTTACATGTACTTGTGCTTTTAAGGAAGAGTCAAGATATATCCCGAACAGAGATTATATATTTACAAAAGCATTCGTTTATAGGTCGCACAATATCAATTGACTCCAATCACAACTCGAGAAAATAATCCCGACCTTTGATAGCAACACAGGCCAAGGGTTTGTGGGGAGAGTAGCGGATCAGAAACCCTTGGCTAGCCAAGATTGGGAACAAGAGTGGTGAAAATGGCGGCCGTGCGTGGCTGCCAAAAGGGTACACCACTTGCCAAAAAAACGACATTGTGTAAAGGGGATTCAAGTCTGTTTTAACGAAGGGCCACATCCTCTTTCAAGGGGAGATAATACAAAATTAGTGAAAATTTTATGGTATCTTTTAAAAATTATTGTTTAACGTCCCATTCGAGAATTTTTCACTCATATAGAGATGTCAACGTATGCCGGTGAAGGGCTTCAAATTTATACCTGTACTCGGTACTTAGGGCCATTGAGCAGTGAGGGTTCTTTATCATGCCAACGGCTACCTCGACATGGGACCTCGGTTTTTAAGGTCTCATCCGAAAGACCCGTGACTTTCACTTCTAGTGCTGGGCGCTTGGCGAAAGATCAGTCACTACCTATGTTTACGTCTTAAGTTTGACGCGGCGCGGCGAACGAGAATCGAACCGTGCCACGAACCGAGCGCCCTACCACTATGCTACCGTGACCGGTTCAATCAAATTGAAGTAGACAGATCAAATTGAAGTAGACGGATAATATAAACAGAAAGGAATCGGTTGACACCTTCAATACACGCGTTATCCATTGTTTATCACCAAAAGGCTTAATGTGATTGGTTGAGAGGTAAGAAAAACAATCAAGATTTGTAATTTTCCCGAATGACATCGCTGCAGTCAGCCCGCAAGATATCAAATAAAATTTGTCAGGGGTTCAACGGCAACGAGTTGACACAGGACACTTGACGTTGTGAGGATCGTATGGTTCTTGTGAGAATTGTTATTAAACCATCTGCGAGTGTGTTTAAAACTAAAGCGATTATCATAGGAACTTTCATTCACAAGAAAAACAAAACAAAAACACCCCCCCCCCCCCAAAAAAAAACGGGGGAGGGAGAGAGAGAAAAAAGACAGTGACGAGGTATGGTAGGGGTGGTGATGTTGCACACGAGTAAGTTAATATATAAAGATCCGCTGTCAAACAATTAGAATTGGATAAATTTTATCAAAAACTAAGGCAAGGAAATTGAATATTTGATTTCACATTTCTTTTTTAAAGCCATATAATACTATACAGCACGTGGAGCTTTTACAATTTCACTTGTCAAGGAAAGTTGAATTATTGACCGCGTTGGACTCGGTGTGAAAGTAAAACAAGGTTGTAAATAAATGATTTCATTAAAAAACTTTCCTGGTTATGAAAAATGAATTCATTCTCACTCTCCCCTCTTTCTCTCTTTTGCTCGCTTTTACTCTCTTATTTATATCGAACGAAGTGTCACATGATGAAAGTGATCAAATTACACTGACTGATATAACATGCAAATATCTTGTAAGTATGTAATGAAATTGCTAGAGAGAAATACTCTTTTTTTCAAGATCGTATAATTTTACAAGGTTTTAGTCATGATCATGATATTTTAAGAATTACGCTGCATAATGACATAATAGTTTGTTAACATTACTGAACTTTGAACAGTTCTAAACGGGGTTTTACTGACGTCATATGCGAAGGGAAATAAGCTAGTTCATTTTCACGACGATCGAGTAATTTTGATCGACTGTGCTGTAGACATCTGGCATAAAGAATCAAAACAAACAGAAATTCAATCTTATTTTATCAGCTCATATGAACTTATTCTCGTACGTAATTCCATATTTTTAGGTCTGTCTCCCATGACCTTTAAGAAAAAATTAAGGCAGCGAAAAGATTAGTTTAAAAAGGATACGACTAGGCTTGGTACTTCATAAATGAATATGTTAATGAAATAAAAACACTTATCTGCTCTGTTCTAGATACAGAAGGAAGAGAGCCAGTTGGCATATTTTGGGAAAAAATTCCGAGCAGCAAAGTTGAAAAACTGCAACCAGGTTATTTGCAAAGTAAGTTGTAATACAGTGTATTTTATACAAATCAAACTCTAGCCCCAAAACATAAACGGGAAGGAATTGAATGAATTTAAACATGATAATTTGTCTAATAGACATTTCTTTAAAAACATAGGACCTTTCCCAAAATCGAAGCTCGCGCTCTAATTATACTTTATGTGATTGTATCTGAGAAATGACAGAAAAGGTTCTGTATTTAATCCGTGAAGTGTACAACGGTATTTATCATATATGTATCATTTTATCGAGAAAGAAATATGCAAGTTAACTTCTACTTAGACACTAATGGTTTTGAAAATGGTAAAATTAGAAGCTTTATACTTTATTAGAAAATGAAAAGATTAAAATTAAAATATATGCCTACACAAAATGTGCAAAATAATTAAATCTAAATTTATAGGAATTGGAATCAGATTTGCACTCAAACCGAAATTGTTCTGCTTCTCTGCTATCCCATTGGTCCATATTTTCATCATTTCCATTTATCAACATCTTTTTAATGCATAATATAATAATCCATATGAATGTAGAAGACAGATTTAATAGTAGAGGAATATTTAAGAGGAAGTTATTTCTGTAATTTTAGTTTCATACATAAAATAAGAAATGGTACAGAACCCAATTTAGATACACCCTATTCAATTACCACTCCTTAAAGCTGATCACGACTCGTAAATAGGCATACGCCATTTTCGATATTACTATCTTAGATATCAGCACCAGGGTATACTCTTCGCATTCGACACACCTGACTGCTTTTATTGTCAAGGGTATCGGCGTGGAATGGCGAACCGTGTTCGTGCTGGTTATCTTACATTCCCTTTGTTTACATTTGATTGCAGTTACTTATATTTTGTGTTTGTTGTCCCCGTTTTCACTGGAAGTAAGGAATATTAATTTGGGTCTGTCTGTCCGTCCATCCGTCTGTATTTCTGTCTGTCTGTAACACTTTCGTTTCCGCGCGATATCTCGAGAACCCTTTGAGCTTTCGCAATGAAATTTTGCATACCAACTCCCTATGGACTAAAGAAGAACCCTATTAATTTTGAGGTCAAAAGGTCGAAGGTCAAGGTCATAAATTCTGTCTGTTTTAACACTTTCGTTTCCGCGCGATATCTCGCGAATTCTCTAAGCTTTTGCAATGAAATTTTACATAACAACTTCCTGTGGCCGAAGTAAGACCTCTATTGATTTTGAGATCAAAAGGTCAAAGTTTAAGGTCGTAAATTCACAAATTCCGTCTGTGTGTAACACTTTCGTTTCCGGGCGATATCTCGAAAAGCTTTTGAGCTTTTGCAAAGAAATTTTATACCATAACTCCCAATGGCATCTCTCGCCCCTCTCAAAGTGTTCCGCCCTTTTTTTTTTTTATTATTATTTATTGTATATTTAAAAGTCGCTTGGCACTATTTTTAACACTGGGGCATGTGGAGAGTTATTACGTATAATACAGGTTTTCGACCGACTTTCTCATTACATCTATTAGAACAGTTTAGTAAAGGCTAAATTAGACAATATGGAATGTGTAAAATTTTGACAATATCGAACGTGAATATAAACATTATATGTGACCTAATGTTTCCATTTAATCAGACTTAACTATATATGAGTCATATTATTGAAATGAGTAGATCAACTTCTTGTTACATAGTCAAAGAAGCATAACTCAAGATAACGACATTATCATTACTGACTTTAGTGTGTGACCTAGTGTTTGCCTTTAATTTGCTGTATAATCAAGTGCCTCCGTGGTCTAGGGGTATGTTGCTCGCTTAACAAGCGAGAGGCCCGGGTTCAATCCCCGATCTATTCTATTTTTCTTTTCTTTTTTTTTTTGGATTTACTAAATGATACTATTCAACATGTAAAATGAAAAAAGTTATCAAGATGTCTGGCGTGAACTCATAAAATCATTATTACAGTGTGATAAATATTCTGTATATTAAAAAGAATCTTCTATACATATATAAAAGAAAAAGCAATCAAAACTTTATATCCATATTGGCATTTTTTTTAATTTGCTTCAATATACATGTATACATTTAATAATTCTACAAACACGGGGGGGGGGGGGCAGTGTGAACCCCCTCCGAACTGCGCATGCTCTTCTTTTTTTTCCCTAAGCGGGGAACACAAATTCTCTGATTAACTTGTTTGTATACTGCACTGACCTGTGCAACTGTTGTGTCTTTAGTATCTTACTCTCCTGCATTAGAAGAAGCACACAGTTATTTTTGTCGCTACCAAGTGCTGGGACGGAAGTGCAATAACGGTAACTCTAACTTTATAAATGTTCTGCATTAAAAAAAAATTCCAAGCTTTGCAATAACAATATTGTGAAATTTGGTTGTCTAGGTTGTTTGTTAAAAGTTAATTTTCATCCATTAGAATCTGCTAGTTAAAGTTATCTTATTATTCACAGAACTTACCGTTAAATGTTATATTATATGAAGAGAAAATTCGGGATTTATTCCTTCTCGCATTTAATGTTCCGAATGACATTACACGTAATGATGATACCCGAAAATACCGGGCACTTCCGTCCCAGCTGGTGCACATCAACAAAATTTACCCTAGATGCAGGTGATTTAATCGAAATATTTACAAATCGGGGGCACATAAAAATTAAATGGAAATATGAAAAGGAAGAAGAATGTATAACGAATTTATTGATGTATGCATATTCCATGTTTTCTTATTCTTTCGATAAATAATCAGGCGAAGTTTAAGCGAGGTGAGGCAGACGATGAGAAAAGAGTTGCAAGCCTTCTCTCTTTTTATGTATCAGTCGAAAACGATATATTTAAAAACAGCTTACAGAGACAAAAGAGTTACATTATTGATAACATACAGTACATATTAGAATACAAAAATAGGAAAAAGGTGACTCGACCCCAGATTTAAAAAAAAACAATGGAAGGGGGGGGGGGGTTCCATACCCCAAGTGCCTGTGATTTAATTCAGTTCGCAAGTATCGAAAATCCGGAGTTGGAGACGGCGAAATTTCCTGTTTTCGTAATGGCGCCGGTTCTGACGTTTTCCTGGCACGTAAAATATCGAAATCGTGAAAAAAGCCTGCAAAACGTCAGATATTTCGGACTACTGATAGTCTTGACGACAGTTCCTTCATCGTTACAAAAATCGTAGTGACCTTAATATCATAATAATAAATGTGATTATTTGATTAGTTTAAAGCTCAACACGATTCATAAAAGAAATTTGTCCGCCATATTTTGTTTCTTCTGTTGTTATATCTGAGATCCCAATATAAGCCATTCACTTAGACACGGTTTCAGTGTAATCAGTTTTCACCTGTGTAAACGGACGTATGCTACAAAGCTATTGTAATACACTCGGTAGCAAGAAAAGTAACCGTGTGCTTCTTCCACGGCAGGAGAGAAAGATATCAAATAAACTTACAACACTTGCACAGGTCATTGCAGCATACAAACAAAAATACACATAAATTGCAATAAAATGTATTAGTTTAAAGCTCAACACGTTTCATTAAAGAAATTTGTCCGCTTATTTTTTTATTATGTTGCTATATCTGAGACCCCTATATAAGCCGTTCACTTAGACATGTTTTCAGTGTAATCAGTTTTCACCTGTGTAGACGGACGTATGCTACAAAGCTACATGTATTGTAAAACACTCGGTAGCAAGGAGAGTAACTATGTGCTTCTTCCACGGCAGGAGAAAAAGATATCAAAGAAACTTACAACACTTGCACTGGTCATTGCAGCATACAAACAAAAATAGACGTAAATTAAACTGCAGTAAAATGTAAACAAAGGTATTAGCAAGATAACCAGCACGAACACGTGTCGTCCATTCCTCACAGGTACCCTTGACTTTAAAGCAATCAGGTGTAACGAATGCAAAAGGTATACCCAGTGCTGAAATTGGAGGTTGGAAAACATAAGTGGCGTATGCCTATTTACGAGTCGTGTTGAGCTTTATCTTAATTTTGTTTGTGGTGTTAAAATGCATGCACAGTTATTTTATGCAAGAAAGTTTTTTTCAAAGACAAAACATGATGTGCCTTAGAAATGTCAACATTTCGACCAAATCAAGTTGATTAGCTATGTTACCTGGAATGCTGTTATGTCGTGCTAGTCTTTGGCAATATATTATGAAAAGAATATTATGGCAGCGAAAAGGATAGTTTCAAAAGCATACGATCAGGCTTAGTACTTCAAATATGAATATTTGAATAGAAATTTAAAAAAACCCAATTATCTGATATGTTCTATTTACAGGTTTAAAAGGGTCACATTTGATATTTTCGAGAAAAATTCCTAGCAAGAAAGTTGATGGATTGGTACAAGGTGTGCAAAGTAAGTTGTTTTACAGTGTATTTGATACAAACCAAAACTTAAACCCGGAGCTTAAACGGGAAGGAATTGAATGAAAGTGTTCATTTAAACACGATTTTTAATCCAATAGACATTTCTTTAAAACACGAGACCTTTCCCAATTTCTTCAACTTTCACGCCCTAGTTGTACTTTCTTCGGCAGTGTCTGGGAAATGATAGAAAAAATAAGGGCGTACAAGGTGAGGACACTTCTCTGCTAAAAAACAAATTGAATATACATCTGTATTTTTAAAGTTCATGGAACATTTATATTTTTCTCAAAAATCAAGTTGTCAGTAATGTAATTTTTCTTTATTTTGGTGAATTATTGATTTTTAAAAGCTTGAAGCTTGACATTTTCATTTTATGTATCTTAATACGATTCAAGGTTCTTTGAAGTCAACGAAAGGGTTATGTTAAAAGTTGACATTTGTACCCTATAAAAGTAAAAAAAATAATTACAGTTTTAGAGAAATAGGATTTTTTAAAAATGAAATAGAAGACATAGAATGCCGAATAAGTATAAAACACGCAAATTTCTCAGAATGCCTGGGTATCTATAGTTTTTTTTAACCTAAAATATATTTGTTGATCAATTTTCAGTAAGATAAGTCAAAGTTGATAATTCTTTTCGCTTTTCCTTAATATATATGGGAGAATTGATATTTTTCCTATATAATATGATTAAATATATCGCTTAACTTTGAAGAAATACTTTGGGTAAATATACATTACTTTGTAAATTCAAAGACACTTTTGTGAGCATTTTCAATTACTTTACTGCTGATTTATTAACCTGAGGATCGGACTACCTTAAGCACCTCTTATATCATTACCTCAAAGGACCATTCCCCCCATAAACGAAGTTTGGGATGTGGCATACAAAAATCACTGTCCGTGTAGTTATTCGGCCAGTCATATCTAATCGTGCTCAATAAAAGGGTCTTGCTTCACTTTTTGAAGATTTTTGGCATTAGCAAAGTTTTTTGCATTAAAAGGATTAAAGAATTACTTTCTGTATTTCGATAAAGTCTATTGTGATATCCCTCTGTTTATTCCCAGAAAGTTAGGTATAACGTTAATGATATGTAATTAATTAGATTACCATTTTAGCACACTTTCCTCATACAAATTTGAAAGGTAAAACAATAAGTTAACGAGGGAATAAAAATCATTTATTCAGATGAAAGTTACCTCTTTTAATACAGAGTCATTTAACTTTAACATCTATTTTATGCAAGATATATTTACCTATTTTTTGCCAGATATGTTTTTATATGTAAGAAAGAATATTTTTATACCATCTAGGAATCTGATATTGGAGATTAAAAAAAGAAGAAAGGAGAATTATGGTAATGAAGCAATTGTGGATAGAGTTGGAGATGTACAGAAAAAAATAAAAACCATGTCATTCAACATTATGCCTTTAGTGTTTTTATTTGAAATTGTAGCATCGTGTGACTATCCTCGGCACGACTTACGTACTGACGAGATTATTTCAGATTGCGGAATAGTTACACAAGCCTCTTTTAGTGCTGGAAGCTGACGGGAGTTGGTCCGTGGCCACAACCTGCTGAGAAATAGTGTCTTGTTAATGAATAGCTGTTATATCACATGTTTACCTCACTAGTGCCCAATTGTGAAAATGGAAAATTTCCCGTACTGTAGTAATTTTTCCCCCTGGCATTTTGCTAGCCGCCATTTTTGGCGCTGCTTTAGGCACGTGTAAAGAATACAAATATGGTCCTGTATTTTTTTGGAAATATGAAATTGTTATGAGAGATTAAAAATAATGCTTTCTGAAATGTTCACACTCCTTGCAGTAAGATCATACTTTTTTAGCTCACCTGAGCTGAAAGCTCAAGTGAGCTTTTCTGATCACATTTTGTCCGGCATCCGTCTGTCTGTCTGTCTGTCTGTAAACTTTTCACATTTTCGACTTCTCAAGAACCACTGGGCCAATTTCAACCAAACTTGCCACAAGGTACCCTTGGGTAAAGGGGATTCAAGTTTGTTCAAATGAAGGGCCACGTCCTCTTTCAAGGGGAGATAATTAGGAATAAGTGAAAAAATAATGGTATCATTTAAAAATCTTCTCAAGAACCATAGGGCCAGGAAAGATGAAACTCATGTGGAAGCATCCTCAGGTAGTGTAGATTCAAGTTTATTCAAATCATGACCACCGGGGGTAAGGCGGGCCACAATGGAGGATCAAAGTTTTACATAGAAATATAAAGCAAAAATCTTTAAAAATCTTCTTCTCAAGAACAGCAAAGCCATGATGAGTCATATTTATATGGAAGCATCCTCAAGTAATGTAGATTCAAGTTTGTTCAAACCATGACCCCCGGAGGTAGGGCGGGGCCACAATGGAGGATCAAAGTTTTACATACAAATATATAGCAAAAATCTTTAAAAATCTTCTTCTCAAGAACAGCAAAGCCATGATGAGTCATATTTATATGGAAGCATCCTCAGGTAGTGTAGATTCAAGTTTGTTCAAATCATGACCACCGGGGATAGGGTGGGGCCGCAATGGACTATCAAATTTGTACATAGAAATATATAGGAAAGATCTTCTCAGGAACAGCAAAGCCCAGATTGTTCATATTTATATGAAAGCATCCACAGGTAGTGTAGATTCAAATTTTCTCAAATCATGACCCCCGGAGGTAGGGTGGGGCCACAGTGGAGGATCAAGGTTTTACATAGAAATGTATAGGAAAATTTTTAAAAATCTTCTTCTCAGGAACAGCAAAGCCCTGATTGATCATATTTATGTGGAAGCATCCTCAGGTAGTGTAGATTCTATTTTCTTCAAATCATGACCCTCGTGGGTAGGATGGGGCCACAATGGATGATCAAAGTCTTAAATAGAAATATATAGGAAAATATCTTCTTCTGAAGAACTGCAAACCATGATTAGTCATTTTGATATGGAAGCATCCTCAGGTAGTGTAGATTCAATTTTGTTCAAACGATGACCCCCAGGGGTTGGGTGGGGCCCATTGGGGGATAGAAAGTTTTACATAGATCATATAGAAAACCTGAAACCCATTGCGAGTAATGAGAGGTCTTCCGTCCGATTCTGAAAATAAAAACGAAAATTCAAGCTGAAAAAGTGATTAAAGAAATTCAGACTCTCTGGAAATTTAACTCTGGTCGTCAGCGTGCAAATACAACGTGCTATCTCCTTTAACCGAAAGTTGACGTTTTCAAGGTTACTCTAGATAATTGCACTCTGAATAACATATTTAAAATTCACTTCAAATATTTTATCTATAAAGAATATTAATGGGGAAGTAAAATACTCGAATTATTTAGTTTTTCTCTTATAACCAGAAGTTGTCGTTTTTGTTTCCGATGGGACCAACATTTTTCGAATCTGCGAAAAAAATGCAATAAAGTGATGCAATTTTTAATTAAGAAAAGAAAAGTTAAAATTTTTATTTCTTTTATCACTTCCTGTGACGACTGGAAGTGACGGCTGACGCTCTGAACCCAAATGGTTTTGCCTACATCTTAAGGACTGTTGCTGATATAAGTTTGTTGTCTTAATCTCTTACCGTTTTCGAGTTCTTGCTCAGACAACTTCTTGTATAGAAATTTTCAAGATCCCTTGAGTAGTTTTAATTGTAATAACAGGATATATTATGGATTGTTTAACCTACCAAGCCAACCTTTTTTTTTTTTGTTAAATCATTGTTTTTGCAATTCTCAATGCATTTCCTATGTAAAATGTTGTTAAAAGGGACCTACATAATTTATCACCATAATATTTCTCCAAAACTCACTTATTTCATATGCTTTTTGTTTTATATATACAATTATATGTATCATTGTATTTTCATTTCCTACGACTTCTAGATATTTTAGCTGAAAATGTAAATATAGAAACAAGACAAGGACATACCGTCACCAATCTCTATTTTTGAGTTACTTCCCTTAACAGCTATAATTACAGTACCAACCAGACCCAACCTGACACCTAAGCAGTCCCAGAAAGCAGTCCCCGGGACTGCTTTGGGACCGCTGTGGGACTGCTCTAGAAAGCAGTCCCAGCCGTCCCTGGGACTGCTTTCTGGGACTGCTTTGTTCACTCAAGCGTGAAAAAGGTTCTGAGTGACAAGATAGCTCCACCCCTTCTGTATTCTGAATTTGCAGGCTCTCTGTTGTTGTTTTGTTTACTTTCTGCAGAGAGGTGTTTAAGATAAAAAAACAAAAACAAACAAACAAACCAAAAAAAAAGTATTTCTTACAAAATTTAAATAATTAGAGATAGTTTTGCATGTAATTAGTAAATGTCTTCAGGGGCTGTAAATTTACAGAATTGTAGTCTAGAATTAATTTTTAAAAATGAAAGTAGTTAAAAAGGGAAGTCAGGGAATGATTTTTATCCCTTGAATTAAACTTCAATACAGGTATTTAAAAGAAAATATCTAGGCCTATTTAATAAATTAATACTATTAAATTATGTACTCAAAGTTTGCATTAGCACCATTAAAAAAAACAAACAAAAACCAAACAAACTTGTCATATCAGTAAAATATTCAGAGGGATGTTCTGTACTGGATTTTTTTCTTAATTGAAAAAGGCAATACCATGCTTAAAAAAGCACTCCAAAATATCGGGAATTGGGACTTATTTCTTATTTGTTTTGTTTGTGTTTACCTGGCCGATTAATAAAAAGCAATAGAATATGGTATAAAATGGTGTCAACACCTGAGATTTCAATCGCCTTTGGGCATAATAAGCAGAAAGTCAATGCATGTTACTTGGGTATCAGTGTTACACATCACTGAACACGCTGGTCAACAATGACACTAATTTCAATCTATATGTACTACAAAAAAATCTTTGTTTCAATAATTGTGTATAAATTTATTTCGGGGTTAATTCATTTTGAATATAGTCTGAGGGTTCCATTTGCGTGATTTACAGATGAACACTTGAACATTTATATAATAAAACACTTAAAACTGAAAATCTAATGATTAAATTGGCAAGTCATTGAAAATAATCATGGCTGAAATATAATACTCGGCAAAATTTATCAAAGAATTTTTCAAAAGCTCCAATACTTAGGAAAATACATTCAGAGTATAGTATGGGAACATAATGACATAATGATTAATTTTGGTGAAAAATAAATATACCAAATAATTGTGTTTAAATATTCATGTTATTAATGGGTGTGAATGTCTTCTTTGTTCAATAATAATTATTTATTTCTATACGCGTACTGTAATTTTCTTAGTAGTTCAGAAATGACTGTCGTGTAAGAATTGTAAATATTTGTTGATACTACTCAGAAAGAAATGAACATCAATTTCAACTGCCTTTTATAGTTACATTGTTTATTGGTAATCTCATTTCTGAGTAAACTCCGTCCATTAAATTAATTAACCCCGCCCACTGGGACTGCTGTGGGACTGCTCTGGGACCGCTTTGTGTCAGGTTGGGTCTGGTTGGTACTGTACATATTATTCATAAGGGTCGAAGGAGTCAGACTGGTTGATTGATTCTATCATGTAATTGATTGAAACACATTGTCATGAAAATATTGGCATGGATTTATTTCAATTTTTATTCGTAGTTACTAAATGCTGCTTCCTTCATACAACCTAGAAACCGATCCCATTCGGTCTACCTTTCAGCATATATCACATCTTTGCCTTTCCCAGCATACTAAGCATAACTATGATAAATGACGACCTGTTGACTCTTTGTCTCCTGAATACAATTTACAAAGAAGCCATTACTACTTTTCTTTCTTGCTGTATAGATGATTCTACCCCTTGAAGGAAGTACACGTGCTTTTTGTTTACCTCTGTAAACGTATGCTTTATTGGTTTTCACCGCTTAGAGAATTCTACACGGGAGATCACTCTCAATCACTATTTCATAAGTGAAAAAAACCCCATGTATTTAACCTTTTTTTTCTCAGGAAAACTTTGACTTACCAATGTCCGTAAAATATAACATAGGTCCTTCAAAAATGCAAGGATTTTTAAGGATTTATATAAAACAAATGAAAATAGCCCAGGATTCACACAGAAAAAAAACATCATTTATAAAGATGAAAACGTAAATTACAGGTAAAAAAATGAGAAAGAAAATTCAGACATAATCGGGATTAAACCCGAAATAATAGAACACCGCTGACGTTGGAGGTTATTGTGCAAGGTACAAGCCACCCGAGGAGCTCCAAGTGCCGACCTGCTCGTCGGAGTTTACCGAGACAGCAACCATTTTGGACCCCGCTTCAAATTTTAAAATGCGAATATCTAGAGTTTGGATTGATCAATTTTTAAACAAAGTATATATTAGGCCTTTTTGGAAATGCCTCTTTTGATCCTACTAATATAAAAGAAAAATATTGAAAGACAAAAAAGTTAGAAAATTCAACTTTTTAAATTTGCATCCGGTAACGACAGGAAGTACCGACGACGAACGAAAGGTCATGTCCTGGCTAGGATTTATCAAGATCTATAATCCCTGAAAGTTTCACATTGATATCTTTTACCGTTCTTAAGATTATCTGCTGACAAAATGCATCCGGTAACGACAGGAAGTACCGACGACGAACGAAGGTCATGTCCTGGCTAGGATTTATCAAGATCTATAATCCCTGAAAGTTTCACATTGATATCTTTTACCGTTCTTGAGATTATCTGCTGACAAAATGTCTTTTTAAATTCAGAAAATGGTCGGTAACTTGGCACCGGAAGTGATTTTCCAAAAAATCTCTCGAATAAAATAACTTCAGATTACAACACTTTCTTCCTGCAAATTTCATTAAATTTCATCGAGTAGTCTTTGAGAAATCTCGTGCACAAAATTAGATGGGCGGAAAAATAAGAAGAAGAAGAAGAAACAGTAGAATCACTATATGGTCTTCCGTGAAGACGAAAGACCTTAAAAATATTTCTTCTCAAGAACAGGAAAGCTATGTTTAGTCATATTGATATGGAAGCATCCTCAGGGTAATCTTTTCAATACTGAACTGATTTGTGCTTTTGCCTAACCAATGTGCTCAGGTGAGCGATGTGGCCCATGGGCCTCTTGTTTATTTTATATGACCTCCTAAATTTCAATTGTGTCTTCCTGAACTTGTGCATTTTTCCGTATTTATGCCAAATTCTTTCATGAGTTATCTCTTTCGTATATTCAATTTTTATTTAAACAATTTTCAAAGCCTTTCAAAAACGTCAAATTTTTAAGGCATAATAAAGTCAAAACCATGCATTTTTCTTTTATGCACTAGTTTTTTTTTAATCAACTTGGAATCAATTTGTTTGTATTGTCTGTGATGTACTGGTTATTTCGTAGTGATATTTATTACGGGCAAGTTCCCGGATAAGACCGTTTCAGTTTTAGGCTTGGGTACTCTTAGACAGTGTCACCCTCGTACATGTACCCTGTGTAGAATCCTCTTTTTTGACGATATCTCTCGTAATAAAATATCAGCCATATTATTGAACAAATCCAAGGATACTCCTTTCTATGAAAAGTACAGAATTCCTTTCATCGTTAACTTGAAATTATAAAAAATACTGCATCTTAATGATGTTTTAAAAGAAATCAATGGAAAATCCAAAATTCAATTATTAGCATATTTTATGTGAAAGAATCAAAAGGGAAAAAACTACATACAAATAAAACATTTTACCTATATAAATACATTCTCTGATCTACATTAGGTAATTTAATTCATTGATAAGTTTTCTTTTGTCATGAATTAGAACAGCAAATCAATATTCAATTTAAATATCCCTGTGTATATTAACGTAAAAGAGTTATACAATATTTGATCATTCATATCCAGTTTAGTCACATCATGCATTAGTTCGATAGTGTTTACATACACTTAAGTTACGTTCTTTTCATCACACTTGCTTTCAGAGCCTACTTTTTTTGAATGTGATAATTGTCTCTACCCTCACACATATATCCTTTGTTTTATGTAAAGGGAAGAAACATGCACAACACGTTTATTCCATTACACATTTACATTACATTACACAAGTATGTTGTGTTATCATTGTCAATTTGCCTCTCTTAATAGTCAAAGACAAGTGGTATATACAAGTTGTGAGAACAAAGCATACTTGAAGCTTATGTTTGAGAGGATAAATACTAGCTAAATACAAGAAAGAAGGGACTGAAAGAATAAAAAACAATACATTTCATATATACTCGCGTTGATTGATTATACGTTGTTTTACGTTCCATTCGAGAATTTTTCACACATATAAGAGACGTCACCATATACCGGTTAAGGGCTTCAAATTTTGACCTTTATTTCGCACTCAGGGCCATTGAGCAGTGAGGGATCTTTATCGTGCCAACGCCTGCCGTGACACGGGGCCTCGGGTTTTAAAGTGTCATCTAAAGGATCCGCAACTTTCACTTCCAAGAACTGAGCGCATGGCGAAGGAACAGTTGCTACCCATTTTTTATCGACTTGGGTCAGTCCCGGCCGAGATTCGAACTCACGACCTCCCGATCACGGAGCGAGCACTCTAACGACTGAGCTACCGTGAACGATTATTCGTTGATATCACGAGATCCTCCAATGTATTTGAAATATTGCAGAGGTGCGTATGGTTCGTAGGAATTTCCACTTTAGAGTAAGAAAGGACTGGCATAGTACTGACGACCGGTGGATTGTTTTTCCTACTAAGACGAGGTTTGTTTTGTAACCGCGTTAATATTACTTATCCAGATTCAATCAATGGTGTACGGGGATTTACCCTTGTATTTCATATATTATATATATGAAATACAACCTGGGGTTAATTCCCGTTCATCCTTGATTGAACCTGGATAACGAATTTATTTCCTATGTAGCCAAATAGAATCTTTGGAAACCCAAGTCCAGTTAACGATGTTTCAAACTATCGATAAGATTAACTCCGTGCTACAATGCATCGTGACGTCATGTTATTTGCTTTTATTGTGATAAACTATGCTTTATGACGTCACGTTATTTACCCCTGGCTCAAGCTGTTTGTACGGCTTGCTTACCAATCAAATTTTGTGTTTCAAGCTAGATAGAAAATTATAAACGATATACTATTTCAAAATGGCTAAAAAGGCTGGGCCTACCTTAGTCCTTTCTCTCACCGGAGGGCGTATTACGCTATTAGTGGAGCGTAGCGGGAACGATAACTGGGTAGAGATTGACCTTAGTTATGCGGCAGCAAACATTCATAAGAAACGGAACATGGATGGGTCAGGGTACTGGTAATACATGTATATATTACACACAAGGATCAGGAAAACCACAAGAGTGTAGGTGTTCTCAGCAAGACATCAGGATTATGACTGAAGCTTCAGTACAGCTAATACAGGGCATCACCTAAACATACCCAGTATGCGGGTAGACCAGGGACAGAAATCTAGTATATAGAGAGGCAGTTAGGAAAATTTATTATACCTATACTTATTTTTTTCCCTATATAACATTAAATCATTAGATGTGACTAATTCCCTAGAAATCGTTATGAATGGACTAACCCCGTGTGTTAGTCAAGTGAGCTAATCCCTGATTCGAAAGCTTATTCCCGGTTATCCGAGATCCTCTTGATTTTACTTTTACATTGGTGTGATATGTGAATGGACTTATCCCCGTGTGTTAGTTCAGTGAGCTAATCCCTGCTGTGAAATCACGCTATCTGAATCCTCTAAATTTTACGTTTGTATCGAGGCTTCGCCTCGGGAAATAGTCCTGGCCTTGGGGAACTGGAATCTTGTTAACTCCCTCAATGATATACTTTAACTGTATAATAATAACAACACGTAAAACCTAATTTTACTACTTTCCTCCTCGATTTGTCTTACTGGGCTTGATTATATTACAAAATATATATGATATAAGGGATTTAACAAATTTAGCTGGTCAAAACAATATTTAGATCTATGATAACAATGAATTAAGATAGACATTCTAAAGAAGACCGAAATTCTGTGAAAACAAGATTCAAAATTAAGTGGAAATATTCGCTAAATGTGACCATAAAATACACTTTAGCGAGTGTTTAACATTAAACACTAGCAACATTTATCGAAAAGTTACAGTTTTGGTTTTTACTTCTGCAAATTATGTGTTTGAATGACTGCTTAACTGTCATGTTTTTCAGGGCCGATCTTGGAACGAAATTTAGCAGTTGTCCCAAGAGAATCCCACAGAAAATCTTACTAAATCTGTGATCACAATCAGTTTGTTTATTTCATGTTTCTCAATAAACTGTTAGGATAATCAATTGTGTCTCGGGACAAGCCCTCACTACACTCAGAATATATCTGAAATGTAGCAAATCGGGGCGGATTCGCTCCGAAATGATTTTGAAGAATACAAAAGGAGTTGCACCATATGTTCCAAGTGTTGAGACACTTCATTTCATTTTATACCTCTTGGCCTTGGAGTTTGGTCTACTTTTAAACAAAAAAACTTTTACCTTGACCATGAGCTGTTATAATATTCGTTTAGTTTATACCATAGATAAACAAAAATTAAGAATATTCCCAAAGTATTCTCAGTTGCAATGAGTCAAATTTTCGTAATTTAAGGAAAAACGTAAAGATTAAAATTGTTGAGTACTTAAGTATATGACATTTTACATTTATTAAGTTCTTGCGTCTTCAACGGAAGACCTTCTTATTATTCTGTTGTTTCTTTTCCACTATTATTATTATTCTTCTTACCGATTTTGTGCAGAAGATTTCTCGAAAACGCCTCGATAGATCTTTATGAAACTTTCAGAATTGATGAGAAATTAAATGAACTGGTGTCATTTTTAATCGTTTTGAAAACGTCACTTCCGTCGCGAGTTACGGCCGAATTTCAATTTTTCAAATGAAGTTTTGTCTGGGCGTTTTCTCAGAAATGATTAAATATAAAGTCATGGAACTTTCAGGGATGGTAGGTCTTGATTTGTAGAGGTGCCTAGCATGTTTCATTTTTTCTGTCGACTCTTCTGTTGTCAACCGGAAGTAGTTTGAAATAACGATTTTTAAAAAAAGTTTTTCATCTTCTAATGAATGTAAGTGTTCATGATAAAGTTTGAAAAAGTGCTTCACGTCTGATCATTTCCACTGGAAGTTTGTTTCGTCCAAACCGGAAGTAGTCGAAAATTGAGTATTTTTCAACGAAACATTCAGGGATGATTTCTACACGCTCGATGTGGAAATTTAAGTCGTTTTGAGCACTTCCGGTCACACCGGAAGTAAATTTAAAAAAACCGGAAGTTGCTAAGAATTGATAGACCTCACTCTTTTTTTGTGCTTCTAAACATATTTTTATAAATTCATGTGCCTCTTTAACTCATCTTTAGTTCTTGCTTCTTGCTTTTTATAAATTCATGTGCCTCTTTAACTCATCTTTAGTTCTTGCTTCTTTTATCAATAATTAAAAAACCGGACGGAAGGCCTACTCGTTGCTCGCAATGAGATCTCATCTAGTTATTATTATTATTATTTTACTAATTTATAAAGCGCAAAAATTACATATAGTTTGTATGCGCTGTACAATGTTTTTGCTAACAATTAATGACAACATTCCAATAAAAGACCTATCGGGTCTTTGATAAAATTATTTTGAAAAGTAAATGATCGATAAAAGAAAGAAAACCTTAAATAAAACATGGTACATGTAGTAAGATGAAAATTAGTTAACTTAGACTAGACAAGATAAAAAAATAATAAAAACTGACACAGAGGTAGTTGTATCCATATGCTAGTACTGGATTGAAGTTGAGGTTGCAAGAGATTACACATAGGTTCCTTGATGTTGTGCTAGAATTTTACATTCACAGGGCATATTCACGCTTGAACAAGAGTGTTTTTAGATTCTTCTAGAATGCTCCATGTGCTTCAAACTCTCGAAGTTCCAATGGCAGGTTATTCCACAATTGTGCACCAAGTATGTTTATGGCTCTTGCACCGTATTTGTTTAATGATTTCTTTACTATCAGTTACCATTTGTCAGATGATGATCTCAAGGTCCTATGTGGCTGGTAAACAGGACATAACTCTCTTATATATGCTGGTGCTGAGGAGGAGTGTAGTGACTTGTGTATGGTTGTCAGCACTTTAAAGACAACACGTTGTTTTACAGGCAGCCAGTGTAGTTGTTGAAGTACCGGCGAGATATGTTGTCTGTGGCATGTTCTTGTGAGACAAAGTGCAGCGTTGTTCTGAGCCACTGTGCATGGTTTGATCGGTTATGCCAAGCAGATGGGCATTGTGATAGTCAAGGTGGGATATGACTGTTGCATTGATAACCTTTGCACACGCTTCCTGTGTGAGATGTTGTTTCACCTTGGATATGTTGTTTCACCTTGGAGAGGTCCTTCGGATGAGACCGTATAAACCGAGGTCCCGTGTCGCAGGAGGTGCTTGCACGAAAAAGATCCCTCACTGCTCAATAGCCGTAAGTGCCGAGTATAGGATAAAATTCGCAGCTCTCCACCGGCAAGTGGTGGCGTCTCCATATGAGTGAAATAATCTCGAGAGGGACGTTAAACAACATACAAACAAAACAAAAATCACCTTGGAGATTCTCCTGATGTTGAAGTACATCTTTCTTACCATGGAGCTGACTTGTGTTTCCATTGATAAGGTACCTTCCAGGTCAGCACCGATGTTTTTTACGGTAGATTTAGACGTCACTATTGCCCCATCAATCTTCATGCGGAGATCCTTCACACGGTACTGGTTATGAGCACTGGCAGCCACCATTATCTCAGTTTTTGCATCATTTAGTTTGAGTTTGTTCACGGTCATCCAGGCTCGGACACTTGCTATGCACTCCTCCATAATGTTGACTTGTGTGGTACACATGGCATTGTTTTTTACACTCAAACGGCTGTACAGTTCAGTGTCACCTGCGAATCCATGACGGTGTATGACATACTGTCTATGACTCTCCTGAGTGGGAGAAGGTACACCAGGAAGAGAAGGGGGCCGAGAACAGACCCTTGGGGCACTCCGGTTGACAGGAGCACATCTGAGGACACACTGGTGAGATTTTGTGGTGGAAATGAATTCGTGGGAAAATTAACCTTCAGGAAATTTAATGATTTCACAGAAATAATTGTGTTAATTACTCGGTGTAATATATGGAAGATAAATTCTCTGTCAACCAAATCATGTTATATCTTAACAAATATGTTCTCATATAGCAGGAAGGATGTTCTATGCAAATTTACCGTACTTGTATATATAGCTTTACAAAGAAAAAAAAAAGGAGTTACAATGAAATGTCATGTTTAAAATGCTTGCAAAGCTGTAGAAAGGCATTAATTCTGCTAGCTCCCGATCCATACACAGCTGAACATACTATATGTTGAACCTTCCAAAGATCGGGTTTTTTCGCATACAGACATTCCGAAAATCATCCGCTTTTCATCACTTCTTTACAGTTAGGGTTCAGTCACCCATCTAAAGACAGGCATTATAGGAACCATCTTTCTTCTAGGTCTAAAAATTATTGATGCTTTTATAGGAGAGATTCCATGCCCAGCCATTATTGACCAGTCGTGCCTCTAGCTACTTCTTCAAAATTGTGAATTTCATGGCCCATCGGTCAGGGTTTCTGGTGTAAGAACAGTATTCTTTATTTCATAAAGTGAAAATCTTCTCTGACCTTGGGTATTTAGCAGATAAAATAAATGCATGGTCATGATTAGCAAGGATGTTTCTTCCAAAATTGAGGAATTGGTGAACCCAGGGTCAGTGGTTCTTTTTGGGTTGGGTGTTCTATTGATTGAAATTCGTCTCTGCTCCTAAATATTAAGCAACAAACTTAATGCGTAGTTACAATGACCAAAGGTGCTTCTTCCTCAATTGTGAATTTCAAAACGCCACGGTCGAGAGGTCTAGTGTGGGCAGGAATGTTTAAGATTCATGGATTTTTCTAATTATCTTTTTTTTTCTTTTAGATTCTCGATATTTAGCAGACAAACAAATTGCATGGTTATAATGAGCAAGAATGACTCTTCAAACTGTGAAATTCATATCCCATATGTCAGGGGTTTTGATGTAAAGACGGAGATCTGTTGAATACTTGTATAAAGTGAAAATGCATTATATTTTTTGAAAATCTGCCCCTGGGTATTTAGCTCACATACTATGTGCATGGTTAAGAGGGTACCTCTTCAGAATTGTGAATTTCAAGGGCCAGGGATTCTGGCGTTTTGACAGGGCTATGTTGAATCAGAGTATATAGTGAAAATGCATTATTTCTCTTAAAATCTTCTCTGCTCCTTGGCTTCTAAGAGACAAACAGAGTACAATATTGTAATAAGCAAAGGTATTTTTACCAGTTCTGTGCAATTCTGGGCAGGGCTTTATTAATTTGTTATTTTTTTTAATATTTTTTATTAACTTGTATTCTACTGAGAGAAGTTTATCCCTTTTGCTATTTACCTATGATAATTAAAACCTGTAAATAATGTGACTGAAAGATCAATTCAATACGAGACGTATACAACAATTTTTATAATATATAATATAATGAAACATGGAGATAACGAATGGTAATGAAGCTTAAAAGTCCATGAAACAATACAAATCGGGAGCAGAGCAAACACGGATCTCTAGAAAACATCAGAGTTGGGATCAGGTGCCATGGAGGAGTAAGTTTTCCCTGTCGACAGGTCACAGCAGCTCTGAGCCGTCTGTTAAATCAGTGTATGCGTAATGACCTAACATTATACATGTATATGACTTACATAATGCGGGGGCATTGTGTCTAGGGCTTTAAATCAAGATTGGCATAAGCATTTTTGACGAATTATTCCATCACAGTATAAGCAAGGAACTTCAAGATAGACGAACATCCGGTGTTTTTTTCCTTGCAGACTAGTGGAGCTTAGTTAATAAATGATCTTCACATTCAAACTGTAAGGGGCATTTTATTACAAGTCGATACTGGGAAAGAAATTACACAAACTGTTAATGGAAATTGAATAATTAGAGGCCGGACAGTGATTCAGAACTGTCTGCAAAAAGTCGGTAGCTCAGCATCAGGAAAAATTTCCTTAAGACGGTTTGTATAGTTTGAAAAGAACAATGGTTTGAGTAAAAACTTTGATATAGCATTAGAATGACATAGCAATGAAGCCTTGGGAGTACTCCATGCAGATTATTGGACTTGTACAAGTTTATCATTCCTACGGGACGCATCTAATGCTTTTACTAGGAATGTTGCACATTTACATGCATTGTTCCTAATAAAGTTTTGGTAATTTTTTTGTGAAATGATTTTTGTTATTTGTGAGGTTAATATATATAGAATACTATAAAGTTAAATGTTTCTTTTATTTATTAAGAGTTTTCTAATGGTCTTTTTAAATAACCGCCTTAAATCAAAGGAAATATTACTCTTGAATCAGGCATGATATTTTTAATGTTTTATTTCCAGCTTTTTTTTGATTAATCCCTGATTTTTTTTTTTGTATGTGCACAAACAAGAGATCCTTAAAGAACTACAGTGACATCTGTCACCAGGGATGATGCACGGTAAAAATAAATATTAATGAGAGTGTAACTTGACTATTTTTCTTTTGACATCTGGTGCGTAATGTAGTTTAAAATAGTGTAGAAATCTGATAGTTTTCCATTTATTGAAATTAAACCCATGCGTTATGTTTAATTCCTTAAATATATCTCATTCTTTATTTCTTCGGTAAAGAAAACTAAAAATTCATCTATTTAAAAATAATTACTGATGCGTTTTACTAGATGGTTAAGATTCATTTTAAAATCTAAAAAGATAATAAAAGTACCACATAAGAATGCATATGGTTTTTTCCCCTCAAATAATTGTCTATAGTTCTAATTTTTCCAAATATCTAAACGTTTCTCATTGACAAACTAAACTTAAATTGACAGAAAATGAAAATTTAGGTTCGTTGTAACACGACCATTCGTAGAACTTGTAAGGAATATTGTTGCCTTTTTTCGGTGGATTAATAGAAGTAGTAAAAACAAGGCGAATGCATCTTTTGTGAATTTAAAACTCCCACCACTCCTTTCTCAGCGGTTTACATTAGAGGGTCTCGTTCTAGAGACACGAATAAAAGGAAATATCCTTACGCCAGGGATTTGAATTTAAAATCGGGACGTAGATACCTTGATCCTTTAAACCGAGGTCCCGTTTCGAAATAGATGCTGGTAAAACAAAGATCCCTCAGTAATAATCTTATTACTGTAAAAGCAAAAAATTTCGTGGGGATAAAATTTAATTGATTTGCCACCTAAAAAGGTGTCAGGGGCATGAAATTTTATTTCTTACGAAAATTACCCTCTTTAATATATAGTTATATAAAAATTTCGCGTAGTATTTAATTTCGTTGATAATTGTTAACAACGAAATAAACGAAATTTAATCCCCAACGAACACTTTTGCTTTATGGTATTTCAGTTGCTATGTTTTTGTTCTTTATACAATTGCTATTATATCTGAATTATTTCTGTATAATATAACTCAACTGCAAACGTTGTATTACCATCAAGCATGCCTTTAAAATATTAATCCAGATGATGGAACTAAAGTTTGTAGCTTCCATCTTCCATACTACCTAGACATGCAACAATTAGGAGGGCGGGGCTTAGTTTATATCATTCCAAGTCATTGGGCAAATTTTACTGCGGGGCCTTTTCGCAATCCTGCAAAATCATGTGACAATTTGAAGGGCGGGGCGTAAATTTCATAATAAATAAATAATTGTCATGAACACAGTTTAATTTACATCCATACTTCTGAAAGCTGCACTGTAAAATGCGTTGGTTCATCATCTTCTGCATGGTAAGTACTACAAGTAAATTGATTTTCAAAGCATTTTCTGATATGAAATTAATGTTTAGGTCACCTGAGTCACTCAGGTAACCTATTGCTATCTGTTTTTGTCCGTCGTCGTGCGTCGTCCGTCGTGCGTTAACTTTTGAACATTTTTAACTTCTTCTCTAAAACCGCTCAACCAGTTTCAACCAAATTTGGTATATAGCATCTATGGGTGAAGGGGAACATAAATTGTGAATTTCATGATCCCTGCCCCCCTGGGGCCTGAGGGGTGGGGCTAAAACCACCAAAATTAATGCAATCTTTAAAAATCTTCTTCTTTACTCCTGGACATCAAGCAGTCAAACTGTTGGCATCATTGTATTATTGCATGGAGCCCTCTACCAAAATTGTGAAATTCATGGCCCCAGGGTCAGGGGTTCTGGCCCCAGGGTGGGGCTATATAGATCATATAGTGAAAGTGCATTATTTCTTTGAAAATCTTCTTCTCTGCTCTTGAGTATTAAATAAAGTTACTAAGTACATAGTTATGATGAGCAAGAGTGCCTCTTCCAAAATTGTGAAATTCATGGCCCCAGGGTCAGGGGTTCTGGTGTTAGGGCGGGGCTCTATAGATTATATAGTGAAAATGCATTATTTCTTTGAAAATCTTCTTCTCTGCTCCTGGGTATTAAATAAAGGAACTAAGTACATAGTTATGATGAGCAAGAGTGCCTCTTTCAAAATTGTGAAATTCATGGCCCCAGGGTCAGGGGTTCTGGTGTTAGGGCGGGGCTCTATAAATTATATAGTGAAAATGCATTAATTCTTTGAAAATCTTCTCTGCTTCTGGATAATTAAAGTAACTAAGTACATAGTTATGATGAGGAAGAGTACCTCTTCCAAAATTGTGAATTTCATGGCCCCAGGGTCAGGGGTTCTGGTGTTAGGGCGGGGCTCTATCGACTATATGGTGAAAATGCATTAATTCTTTGAAAATCTTCTTCTCTGCTCCTGGGCATTAAGGTGGTAAACTAAGTACATAGTTATGATGAGGAGGTGGGCCTCTTCAAGAATTGTGAAAGCCATGGCCCTTGGGACAGGGGTTCTGGTGTTAGGGCGGGGCTCTATTGATTATATAGTGAAAATGCTTTAATTCTTTGAAAATCTTCTTCTCTGCTCCTGGGTATTATTTAAACAAACTAAGTACATGGTTATAATGCATAAGGATGCCTTTTCAAAAATTGTGAATTTCTTGGCCCCAGGGTCAGGGGTTCTGGTGTTAGGGCGGGGCTCTATTGATTATATAGTGAAAATGCATTGATTCTTTGAGAATCTTCTTTTCTGCTACTGGAGATTATATAAACAAACTAAGTGCATGATTATGATAGACAATGATGCCTCTTCCAAAATTTTTAAATATATGGCCTCAGTTTTTGGGGTTCTTGAGGAGGGGGGGGGGCTCTATTGATTATATAGTGAAAAAGCATTAATTCTATCAATCATTAATTAATCCTGTCTGCTCCTTAGTGTTGAGCTGATAAATAAATTTCTTAGCTATGATGAAAATGGGAGCTTCGAACAGAATTTTTAAATCTTGTGGTCCTAGGGTCAGGGGTTCTGGCATAACGAAGGGGGGGGGAGGGGGGGGGGCTTTTGATAATATAGTGGAAAAGTGTTAATTCTTTGAAGTCCATAGTTATGATGATGAGGGTAACTCTTCCAAATTTGTAAATTTCTTGACCCTTGGTCTTGGGTTCTGGTGTTAGGGTAAGGCTTTGTTGAATCTGTAGTGAAAATGCATTGTACCTGTGAAATTCTTCTCTGCTTCTGAGCACATTGGAAGCAAACTGAGTAAAAGTTTAAATGATATGAGTAAGCATATTTCTACCAGATTTTTAAACATCTGGACCATTGGTCTAAGCATTCTGGTCCTGGGCAGGGCTCTATTAATTTGTATTCTACTGAGAGAAGTTATTCCCCTTTTCCATTCACCTTTGATAATTAATCACTGTAAATAATGTATTTTAAAGGTTAATAGAATAAGATAATTATGCAAGAATGTTTATCGTATAATTAAAAAAAGTACTTTCTTAGTTTTAATAAACAGATAGACCTGTAAGTAATAGATAAATAAAAATGAGACAAAAACAACTTATCTGATTAAAAGTTCTTCAAAGACCATAAGAGAGGTCAATGCTAGAGGTCTTAATATGGGTTTAAAAATAGTACAGAAGCACTAATAGTTTGTTAATAGTCTGCATAGTGTTACATGTAAGTGGGGGACAGATTAGAACTTAATTTATGAGTTGATACTGAATACTAGACTAATTATTTTGTTGATCCTGATCTTCCTACTTCTCTTGCTTTAGGGCATCAAAGCTTCAATTATCAGTGTATTTAACTTCTAAATTGTTGCATTATACTCAGGTGACCGTTAAGGCCCTTGGGCCTCTTGTTTAAGTTTATAATATTTAAGCATGAATATGTTTTCCATTGCCCCAAGAAACATGTTAATATGCTCTGTGTAAAATCCAACTATCTCATTTGTATTTATTTTAGCTCTTGTGTTCCCAGGATCATTGGAGCATGGCTGCAGTTATGATTCCAAGTTTCGGTGTTGTAAGAGGTAAGTTATAATTCATAGAACTGTAAGCCTTTATGAAATAAAAGTTTCACTTCCCTATCGGATGGTTATGGTGATGAATTTTGTTCAAATAATTTGATTGGTTTACAGTTTTAATTTAGCGCTCTTAATCTCTCTCTCTCTCTCTTTCTCTTCAAACGATCGATGTGTCAAACGATGAAAATGATCAAGTAAACTGGTAAAGCATGCAAGTATCTTGAAATTATAAAATCAAATTGTGTAAAAGAAATACTACCTCTTTGAAGATTGTATAATTATACAGGCATTTAGTCATAATTATGATATTTGTTAAATTCACGCTGCAAAATGATATGATAATTTGTAAAAAATTGCAGTAATGTTTTGAACAGTAACTGAGCTTTACTGACGTATGTGCTAAGGGAGATAAGACACGTTAGTCGAATTTTATTTTCACGATCGAGTAATTTCGTATTCGCTGTGCTGTTGCTATCTTGCATAAAGAATCCAAACACAATTTCAGTCTCATTTTACTGGCTTAAATGAACTTAATTCCCATATGTAACTCAATATGTTCATGTATCTGTCTCCAATGACCATCTTTAAGAAAAACCAAGGCAGCGGAAATGATGGTTTAAAAGCATACAACTAGGCTTGATACTGTAAATAAAATTTAAAAAAAAAACACTCATCAGCTCTGATCTAAATACAGATGGGAGCTTATTTTGGGAACGAAATCCAGGCAGCGAAGGTGAAGGGCTGCTACTAGGTTTGCGTAGGAAGTTGTTATACAGTGAAATTATATAAACCAAATTCTAGCCCCAAAGCCTAAAGAGGTATGAATTGAATGAAATCATATATTACAATTTTTCTAGTAAACATTTCTTTAAATACATGAAACCTTTCCCAACTTCTTCAAAGCTCAAGCTGTAGTTGTACTTTTTACGGCTGTGTTTGAGATAAGGACGTACAAGGTCAGGACAATCATCTGCTTAAAGACATTACTGAGCAAGTCTTAAGCATTGTATCTTTAAAATAAAATTTGTGGCAGCGAAAAGGATTATTTCAAAAGCAATCAGGCTTACTACTTCAAATATGAATATTTAAATAAAAATAAAAACACTTATCTGATCTGCTATGTTCCATATACAGGTTTAAAAGAGCCACATTCGAGAAAAACTCCGACCAAGAAAGTTGATGGACCGGTACAAGATGTGCGAAGTAAGTTGTTATACAGTGTATTTAATAGAAACTAAAGCTTAACCCCAGAACGGGAAGAAAATGAATGAAAATGTTCATTTAATCACGATGATTTGTCCCATAGACATTTCATTAAAACATAAGACCTTTACAAATTTCCTCAAAACTCACGCTCTAGTTGTACTTTCATCGGCATTGTCTGAGAAATGACAAAAAGGGGGAACAAATCGGAGTCACACACATACACACACACCTACGTGTACAACCGCAATTCTCACTACACGAGGTTTTACACCTGAAAGTCACTACACTATGTTCAAGCAATGCTAACAAGATAAACAGACCATAACTGTGATTCTATGGGTCTTTGTATATGCAAATGAGGTTCAGAAAGATGAAAATTCAAATAATGAAAAAATGATTTTTCACCTAAAAGTCACTACATTTGGTCACGTGATTTTGCTCAATCACACACCGGAAGTTGACAAGTCACTACATGGCTTTACCAGGACACACACAGGAAACTCAGTACATAAACACTCTTGTAAGATATTATACAAGAAAATCACTACATTCAGTAAATTTTGAATGCGTTTCCCGTAAAAACACCAATTTTTCCAAAAAATTATCGAAAATACATGACAATGTCTGCATGAAATCTGTATGCTATTGAAAAAAAAATTGTCAAAGGATATCCGATAAAGTTAAAAGATAAAAAATTGGCTTTCAACATCTGTATATAGATTAAAATAAAGCAAATGAAATGAGAAGAATAAATTAACAGTCATGACAAAGATTTAAAAGTATTAACGGCCAGGCACGTAACATCGTTTTTGAAAGTCGGGGGTTGGGGGGGGGGGCAGAAAATACAACTTAATACCCGAAAATCTTTGGCAAGCAAGAGAAATAGGTTAACTTCAAAAAGTCGAAAATCCTTTTGGTGGGTTGAACTTTTGTGAACCCTCCAAAAAATTTCTTTACAATAAAATGACCGCATTTAAATACATAACAAAACAGTGTGTGTATGGGGGGGGGGGGGGTTTAATGAACACTTTCACAGTAAATTAAAAATAAAACTTTTAAGTTTGAAAAAAGGAGGGGCCAAGCTACCCCTCCCCTCTGCTTTTACGTCGCTGACGGCAATGAATTGCCGAGTGTGCGTTGATTCAAGACTTGCTTCGTCAAGAATATTCGTTTTGGTTTTTTTTTTCTGTTGCATTGAGTAAGACAAGTAGAAATTGAAAATCGTTCCCCAATTTTAAATGCAATCATTATGTTTTTTATGATCTTAAAGAGTTTATTTTTTTCTTAACAAGAATTTTATAGGATTACAAATTCTTTAACTACTGTTCATGTAATAAAATCTCGTTCTTTTTTATGTGGATGACACCACAACCAGCATTCAAAGGAAAATTTACAATAGTAATATAGTATATTCAGAAAAGGGGGGGGGGGTAGCCTCCGCGTTCTACGGACCTGAAATAAGGGGAAAAATAATGATCCCTCTTATTTATTCTTGCAATTTAATGACTTCAAAAAACTGAAATTACTTTGGTGGGGTAAGTCCACTTCATTGTTTTTTATGCATAACATTCTATCATTTCATATTCATCATTTCATTTTCCAATTCAGCATTTAAAAATCCCATTGCTCAAATATGTTGGTCTCTAAAACCATGATTTTTTACGAAATGCAGTTCATACAGCACCCTTTAGTTTTCTTATCCCTTTGCTCAAATGTTTTACAACATTTTGAAAGATCAAACAAAAAAGACGGTTTGTTTGCATGAAACAATTTAATTGCATCAACTATACAAAAAAAGTACATAAAAAGAATGCTGACATGAAATAAGATACACATGTATAAGCCAAGTGTTAATAGATAATTCTTGCTGTTAATTTTTAAGGTATCCAAAATAAGTTTATTTTCACAGAACAACCAAGGACAATCAGTCAGTATTTGTGCAAAATATAGTGACATTTTCTTAGTGCATTAAACAACATACAAGTTTCGAAATAAAAAAAAAAAACTCTTTAAGCTTAAAGCTGACAACCAAGCAAGAAATATAAATATCATGCAGTTAATAACTTCCTGTGTTTAAAATGCAACAAAAGGCCCTAGGCTTTGACTATTACCTGAGTATTATGAATTTCTCAGGCTGTGGTCATTTCAAAACCGCCTGGATCTAGAAATCTAGACCCATGCAACAAAAATCGTAAATTTTCACAAGAATTCTATATTTATTATCATATTGATGCAGCTGAACTCCTAGAAGTTCAAAAGTAAAGAGGATAAGGTATACTGGCTAATACTGTATAAAACATTCTAATTTATGACTAACTCTGCCTTTTCATGGGCCTGAAACATGAAGAAGTTTTCAATTAGAGGGCTAAGCATTAATTAAGATTAATTTTAGAGGTCCATGTTTGCTCTGCTACGAATATGGATTATTCTAATGGACTTTTGAGTTTGATTACTATTCATAATCTTCATATTTAATTTTATGCCTGCTAGTTTGCCTGCTAGATGTTCCCCAGTAAAGGATTTTTTAAAACTTCAATTTACAGCCCATAGCAAGGGTTTCAAAAGTAGGGGGGACTTCAAAAAATATCTGACAAGCAAAAAAAAACATTATTTACTGAACCGACCTTATTGCAACAAAAAAGGGGGGGAGGGGCAACCAGGATATAAAGGATACTTTATTATAGCAAAATACTATACTCAGAAAAAGTGGGGGGGGGGGGGGGGGGGGTGGTTCTATGGGCCTGTTGCAGTGTCAATATAAATAGGTAAACCTTGCATGAACAATGGGTCATGAGCGATAAATTTCACAAATTTGGGTTAAAAAATAATTACTTGCTTAAATTATGCAAACAGCTGTCTGCTACATGTCCATGAAAAAAAATTTATAGGATATATTTTTTTCAATATTCAGCTCCATCCTGAACCTATATGCAAAAATGAATCTCACAATTTTTTGTACTTAAAGAGCTATGGGCTTATATGATATGCATACCATCAACTGCCTGCTGGCAAAACTTCTCACAAAAGAGACATGAATGTTTTTTATTATCATAGTTCCCAGACGATGTTTTTGGCCTCTAAAAACCTGGTCTTTCGCTTCTCTGACTGTGGTAAAACTTTGCCGACATCATCATGATCATCTTCACATTCACTGTCCTTTTTGCTGTCACTTGCAAGTGCAGCTTGTTTCTGCTGCATTTCAGATTTGAGAGGCTTACTGGGCATATCTGAAATTATTATATATGTACATGTATTGACAAAAGGGATTCATCTTTATTTTTATAGAAGAGGCCAATGGGCCACATGGCTCACCCAAGTCACAATGGCCCTGCACATCCCCCCCCCCCCCTATATATCCCTATGTAAAGCTTTGATTGCCTATTATGGCCTCATCTTACCCATTCAAACCTAATGAAGAGATATGAAAGTTGTTTTTCCATACTTCAATCTGTTAGGCATGATTAAAACACTCTATGTAAGCTCCTTATGGAGATATTTATAATTTATAATGCTGGCTAATGAACATCATGTTAATGTGATGCAAAGGAAAGTAATTTATTTAAAATGAATTTTGTCAATTTATCAGACTGTGATCATGTCTGGAGAAAAAAACAACTTATGGAATTAATCCTTAACTGTAATAAAGAAACAGTCATACTTAAAATTCAAGACAGAAATTCTGCCAGAATTTTAATTCACTTTAAACAATCTACATATTGTACAATGTAATACATAACACCTTATACAAGAGGCCCATGGTCCATGACACCTGAGCCCTTTTGCAAGAGAAAAGCAGAAATCAGTTCAGTATTGGAAAGTTTGAGTAATTATACAATTGGTGCCACCCTATGCCCTGTGGGTGATGATTTGAACAAACCTGAAACTACTTCTCCCATCCTACCCCTTGATGTTACGATTTGAATAAATTTGAATGTACACTACCTGAAAAATACTCCTGTATTAATATTACAAAATCATGGCTTTGCTGTTCTTGAGAAGAAGGCCTTTAAAGACATTTTCTATATAATTCCATGTAAAAGTCTTATGCCCCATTGTGTCCCCACCCTTCTGCCAGGGGTCATTAGTTGATAAAACTTCAAGCTACATTACCTGAGTATGCTTCTGTATTAATATGACTTGTCATGGCTTTGCTGTTCTGGAGAATAATTTTTCTGGCCCACTCAGACCTGTTTAACTTTTCTAACTGATGTCAGTATTCTAGAAGTTGTCAGTATTTTGAGCAGTTTGTCAGTAAAAATGCAACTCAGCTTATTAGACATTTTTATATGAAGAACCCCTTGTTATACAAATACTAAGCACTAACTACGCAAGTCACCGTATGCTGTCTACTGTTGCTTACATATTTTACATTTGCCGTAATTATATTGTTTTTAGATCATTTTTGATAAGACCACTTCAATCAACAAGCTTCTTTATCAAACTGATTGGCAAATTTCGGGAACGACTCTGATTTTTTCCGTCTTTAGGGAAAATCTGTATATTTTCAACGTGAATCTGTAGAGCACTTTTTTACTCGAAGATTCATGGAAAATACTAAAAAGCTGTACAAGTAAACAACTCTGCCCATTGTTTCTGGAGAAGATTGTTTTAAAGATGCCATCAAATTTGCACTTATTTTTGATTATATCCCCTTAAAATAGGGTGATGCCTTTCATGTGAACAAACTTGAATCCCCCACCGAAGAATACTTTGTGGCAAGTTTGGTTGAAATTGATGCAGTGGTTCTTGAGAAGGAGCTGAAAATTTGAAACAACAGTGACACTGGAGATGGACAATGGACAAACTTTGATCAGAAAAGCTTACTTGAGCTTAAGAAAGTTCTGTTTTCAGCTTTATTACCAAGATCATTAATGGTATCTTCATCACAGCTTTTTTCATCGCTTGAAGGATGGTATGATTCATCATCATTACCATCATCATACTCGTCTGCTTCATCACTTAAAGTGGCCCTGTATCATGTCCTATTTAAAATTCTAAAAAAGAAATTATCATTTTAAGACTGTTCATTTTTATGGGGTTAACTTTTAATTTGTAACATCCAAACAACATCATAAATATAGATTACCATTCTCATTGACAACATCATGACTGCTGCTTTCATTTACAAATGATTGGTGTGATTCCTCATCCTGCTCAATTCCAAAGACTCTGTGAAAACATTCAAATTAGATATTAAATTGGAAAATAACACTTTTCTTAAAAAATAAGATTAAAATTTATGAATACAATAGGGGTTATCTATTTTTTTCTTTTTGCCTTTACTATGCATGCAAAGAAGAGTCCCATGGGCTACAACATTTCCCATGTAAAAGAAGCTTTTCTTAATGTTTATAAAGAGTTTTTCTCCTTAATTTTCTCATGCAAAATTGTGAACTCATATTATGACCCTATCCTAACTCTAAAGGGTCTCTGAATCCACTATCCCCCCCCCCCCTCTTCCTTGCTTCCTTTTGGCCATGATTTGAACAAAAAGGAAGCTAAAAGAAGGTTTAAAAATACTTTTTGTGGTCCAGTTGTTCTTAAGAGGATTTGTAAAGATTTTAACTAGTACATAAATGTATGTATATATTTCAAGGTAAATCTTTGATGCCCTATTGTGGCCCCATCTACCTCAAAGGCCATTTTTTGAACAATTTAAAATCTTTATTACATCAGGAAGCTTTCACATAAATTTCAGCTCCTGACCAGTAAAGTGAGAGTATTATGGGCTTTGAGAAGAAAATACACATTATGGTTTAATTTGACCTCCAAATCTTTTTTCTAGTACCATAATAGTGTACGATACATTTATTAACTTGACAACATACCAGTCTTCTCCTGGATTTTGTATGCTGGTGAGCACAGACTGGGCTCACAGTTTCCAGCAAAGTTATCAGCTGTAACTCTAAACTCCCACTCTGAGTCCTGAGGAAGATCGGTGACAGTAAAGAGGGGTCAGTGCAGGGGTACTCATTTCTCTGTTCCCTTAAACCTCTCTTCTACAAGGTAGTCTACAAAGATAATCAATATTATCAACTGCTACAGTGTTTATGTGGTTTTGAACAGAGATCAACATTTCCCTTTTTTTATTCTACTTTTAAATTAGTACCTGTAATTTTACAGCCACCATTATGTTTAGGTGGTTCCCATTTCAGATAAGTTATAGAATTGTTGACAGCCTCTGGTACAACAGGTGGCAAAACCTTGGCTAAAATAAAAGTTTAAAAACGTGAAAGAAAAAATAATTGAAAATAAAGTACAATATGGTAATTGTTTTTTAAAATGTTATAATTTTTTTCAAATATACTTACTGTATTTGGGCTTGGGAGTTATGGGACCAATCACATCACTAGACTCACTGATTTAAAAACCTTCAAGATTCTTGGCCTGTATGTGGAAGTTGTATTCCTTGTCCTTTTTTAATCCCTTCACTGATGAAAAACTCTCAAATTCAAGTTTTGTAAACAAAACAAATTTCAAGAATCACTTTTGTAAAACATCTTTACACAGTTTTCAGCCATAATATACTAATTACATGCAACAAAAGGACATGTAAATCCACTTACTAGTTCATAAGAAAGATACATGTGTCAACAAGTAATCAGTTACTCACCCTCATAAACACACTCATCTACTGGGTAGTCATTAGCCTGCCTCCAGTGGTGGGGTCTTCGTATTCTATGACATATCCTATAATCTTCTTAAAACCATCATTTCTTGGTTTGGTCCAAGAGAGAGATTGACAAAATCTTCATCAATGTCGAAAACACTTGGATGTCCAGGAGGATCACAACAAGCTGAGGGAAACATTTAATATTTTCAAAATTTTTCAACCCAGTTCATCATGCAAGCACACAGACATTCTTTTAATTGTATACACCAATCAATGCTCTAATCTTAACATATCCCTTCATATTGAAACGAAGTCTTAAAGTTTGGAATTCATTTGATATCTAACAATTCATGTTCAACAGAATTATCACTTCACTTCAGCTTAGCTTCAGGGGAGAGATCAAAATTCATACACATCTACAAAAACTAATCAATCACCTGAAAATGAATTTCTTTGGCTACCACTTAAATACTTAGATGACTTGCAAAATAAAGTGGACAGACAGGACAGTATATATAGCTTGAACGAATAGGGATATACTAAAATACTTAACTAAATGTGCATTCTCAACCAAAGAGCCATAGCTGCCTTACCGACGACACGGCCGACTCGAGAATTTAAAAGGAAATCACCTGTTTCTATTTATAGATATACTGTACCTTTTCAATTCATGAGCAAACTATCTAATATGATTTGAGGACGAGTGTTGCAAGTATGTCATATGACAATCATTTTACTTGTTCAATACTCTGATTCTGAGACAAAAGATTTACGCAGAAAATCAATAAAAATAAAACAAGTTGCTATGAATTTGCAAACTTTAATAAAATAGTTAAGGACTGTCTTTTCCCGAGATACTTTCAAAGTGTAATGTGTATATTATATCTTTCTGATATTGTGTATGTTATAAAACATAATAAAGAAAAACGTAGAAAAGATACACAAAGAAAAAAAAATTAAAAAAAAAAAACATAAATGGAAAAATGTGGGGCTCGAACTCGCAATCACCATATTTACATTCCAGCAATCATACCGCTGCGCCATCGAAGTCAATGATGTCAAGTTGATAAATTTAAGACAGATTACTAAATCTTACGATTATATGAGAAGAAAAATTTAATACATATTTTCATCATTTTCAATATGAAGACCACTTTTAACCAAAATTATCTAAAGGGAATGAAGTGCAGACATATCCAAATAAAATTATTCAAAAGTTGTTTTTCTGGTTAAGGGTGGTCTTTGGCAACAGTTTGTCATCGTTAGGTGGATACCTCAATATTTACTATATATTCTATACAAACTGGATAATTTTCAAATTTATCATATGAGGGAACTATTAACATTTAAATATCATTATTGTGTGATTTGGTTTTACGCATGTATAAACTAAGACTGTATGACAAAATTTTGGTTTAAAAATGTATTTAAGAAATCACTAGTAGAGTAGGCGAAAATGCCTATCAAATGCGCTATGGCTCTTTGTGCACAGTGCACTATTTAAAGAATGTCCATACAAAGTAGTCAAAATACCAATCCCAAAGATCTTGAACTTAGCATTTTACAATTTTTTCCTCATAAAAATAGACAAATTCAAAATTTGATGAAAAATATTAATGCTCTCAAACTAGGAATAATTAACATTTTTGGTGGAATGGCTCTGTTCAATGGTACCAGTTATGGAAGAAAAAAAATGCTGCTGTTTGTTATTTATCACAAAATACATTGTATTTAAAAAAAATTCCATTTCTTTTTTATTTTAAACATTTTTTCCTTTATATTCCCACAAAAAACTTTAATCCACTATTGTTTAACACTTAAGAAGCTGATTCCAAACATTGATCGAAAATGAAAATAAACCAATGCAAGGAAACTCACAATATCTGTGTGATAAATGTATACAGACAGGGAAACTCACTACATGTGGGTAAATAATGCACTCTGGCAAGGAAACTCACTACATGTGTGTTAATAATGTACTCTGGCATGGAAACTCACTACATGTGTGTTAATAATGTACTCTGGCAAGGAAACTAACTACATGTGTGCAAATAATGTACTTTGGCAAGGAAACTCACTACATCTGTGTAAATAATGTACTCTGGCAAGGAAACTCACTACATCTGTGTAAATAATGTACTCTGGCAAGGAAACTCACTACATATGTGTGATAATTTTAAACAGACAAGGAAACTCACTACGTGTGTGTAAATAATATACTCTGGCAAGGAAACTCACTACATATGTGTAAATAATGTACTCTGGCAAGGAAACTCACTACATGAGTGTAAATAATTTACCCTGGCAAGGAAACTCACTACATGTGTGCAAATAATGTACTTTGGCAAGGAAACTCACTACATCTGTGTAAATAATGTACTCTGGCAAGGAAACTCACTACATCTGTGTAAATAATGTACTCTGGCAAGGAAACTCACTACATATGTGTGATAATTTTAAACAGACAAGGAAACTCACTACATCTGTGTAAATAATATACTCTGGCAAGGAAACTCACTACATGTGTGTAAATAATGTACTCTGGCAAGGAAACTCACTACATGTGTGTGTAAATAATATACTCTGGGAAGGAAAATCACTACGTGTGGTGTGCAATTATTGTCCTCTGACACGGAAATTCACTACATCTGCGTGATAAATTTTAAAGTTAAAGATAGAAACTCAAAACGTCTACACAAATACTGAGGTATGTGACTAATGCAGAGATTATTAGATACTGTACATAGCATGAAAAAAATTGCTGGCTTCACATCAATGTTGCTATGGAATGAAGGAAAAAAATATACTACATGTTTTGTCTTTGATGAAAAAAGAAAAAAAAAATAAAAAAGATAGAAATAATGTTATATTGTAATATATTTCAATACAAAATTTAATATTGCAATGTATCCAAGGTATTGTAATAGGATTTTTAATTTGCAATACCTAGCACTTAACTATGAACACAATGAGTGATTTGGCAATGTTAAAACAAACTACATTTCCTTTGCAGTAAATTCATCATCAACTTGTTCCTACTATGGATAAATTATATATGGCTCAACTAGTATTATAAACAATGAAAGTATATCCCTGAATAGAAAATAGCAAAATTTATATTTTTTTCCCTAAAAATGTATGTCTGTAACATGAATATATTTCATTCAGAATGAAAGTAATAATAAAGAAATAATCCTTGAAATATTATGTTTTTTACGTTATGTCAAAAATCTTGACGCGAGCCCATTGCAGAGGTGTGAGAGAGGAACGAACGACTACTCTACATAGGAGATTGGTAAACAGCAACCCCCCCCCCCCCAAACAAACAAACAAACAAAACAAAAAACACGATATAATATCTAATCATAATATTTAACCTCCTGGGGTAGTGAACTCTATAAAACATGTTTAGTAGACTTATCTATAATGCATATCATAGAAGAAATATGGAATCAAAATAATCATCCCAAATTAAACATACATGTATTAACCATTAGAGAGAATCTAGGTATGTCACTCCAGTTTGTTTACTTTGTACCCCATTGGTTTTTCTGAGTAGAAATCATGTTTTTATTTCAAAATGAAATGCCATTTCACATTCTTTTGACATATAATTCAGTCTGTCTTTAATTTGATGAAGCTTTTAAATTGGATTTGCATCTCATAAGAATCCTACAATTTATTCTCAAATACAAATCAATCAGTGTTTTGGAAAATCCTTAAGTAAAAGCAAGAGGCCACTCAATCTCATTCATAACAGTATGTCACTTCTTTTCATATCCATGCTCAATACATTTCACTCTGATTCTTATTCTTCATAATTTCAATACTTTGCCGATGCTTCATTGTGTTAGCAATGTATACCAGTTTTTCTTACTTTTATACTAATTCCAGTTCTTAACTACTGTAACATTATTTTTAAATTTGCAAATTAAATCTCTGTTACAAATATCAATTTAAATATTTTTGTTGTAGGCAACCAAGAATTCAAGTAATGTGAGAAAAACAAAATGCCAGTAATATGTCTTCAATTATGTCATAAAAATGACTCTGACCATCCGAACCGAGCAGCATCCAATCTTATAATTATGTGTTGATACTCATAAGTGTTGTCATATCGGACAATTTTTAGTAACCGGTTACTCGCTTACTTTGCCGATCAAGTAAACGGTTACACGGATGGATTTTTTTTTTTAGACCTTTAAACATCCTTGCTCATGGTTTGTATTCAATAATAACTGTAATATATGTAACGTCATTACAATTTCCATGTTTAACATTTACATACTGGCCAATATCAAACGCAAATGCACTGTAGATGCATTTCATTTATTTATTTTTAATTACACAAAGACAAATTAAAGCTTCTAAATGAATTTGTTCTTGAATATCCTGTAATAGTTGGCAATTTTTGCGGATGTCCTAAATATAAACTTACTTTAGTTTCGTTTCTGTGTATGTTAATTTCATTTTACATATTTTACACCTTTCGGATTTAAATTCTTTTAAAACATTTCGGAATCTATGCTTTTGATGGCTGTGGAGGCATCTTGTTTAAAATTAAGCCTGTACTGCGGACTAGCACAGTATAAGTGAGGTAATTATAATTAACCCAGGTTTTCTACATTGTATACTGCTTGGCAATCAAAGCCATCGATTAGATAAACTGTGAAAACTAAGTGTTATCAAAACAAATCGGTCATGTTTGTGAAACGCTAGATCAAGTCTAACGTTAAATAACGGTAAATAAAATGGTAGAAGTGTACATTCATTTGTGAACAAAATAACATTTCTTTTCTACTTTTGTCTATATATCCGAGTAACTGAGTAGCAGTTTTACTATCTGATACTTGCATTGTTTGCCGATTAACCAGTTAACCAGGTACTCGTTGACAACACTAGTAGAAATGGTTAAAATGGCATCACACAAAATAAAGATAAATTAATTATTCAAACAACAGGGAGTAATACAGTAAAACATGCTTACAATAGCAAAGAGCCGGGGACCAAAATATTTAATTCTTTATAAACATAAACTTTCCATTTACAACACTTTTAAATCTATGGGGAAGGAAATCACTTCAATGTAAGCATATAAATTCATTTTAAGCATGTTTGCTATAACAATGTTCTGGCTGATTGATTTGAAAATTTTATAAATGGTTCTTCAATGATGTGCACAATTTAGGAGACACTGCAACAAATGGAAGCTAGACCACTGCTCCTTGATGAAAATATATCCTTGTTCGTAACCTTATTATAAATCTAGCTTAATAGTCAGACTGGGTGAAGCATATCTTTATGAAGTATTGATACTGATGGTGGCATTACATAAAATCAAAGGCCTGAAGGCCTGAGAGACGCATCGCACTGAAGGTAGAAAACTCAAATTTTTTTACTCAAAAAAATTCGACATACATCTTGAGGGAATGAAAAAAAATCAGGAATAAAAATAAAAATAAAAAATATCATTTCTTTGAGGTTAAAAAAAGATTTTGAGTTGTGGCATTTTTTAAGTCGGTCGGAAGAGGGCAAACAAACATTTTTTTAAAGATAGTCTGATATATCAATTATAATTCATTGATATTTAAATTAATCTATAATTGATTTTAATTATACTTTTATTTTTTTTTATTCTTTCATTATAAACATAGTAGAAAGATGAAATAATGAACGAGAATTTATAAATGAATGATTATTGAATAATTCTATATAATTTCATATCTGAATTTTTTCCGTTTCTTTCATTATGAGCATTTTTTTAAATATAAATACTTTGTCTTAGACTAGTTTTATCAATCAAAATGACATAATACGTAAACCATAGTGGGATACATGAAATGTTCATATAATTCGGACTGAAAAAAAAAAACAATCGGGAGTGGTATACGGTATACTATGAAACACGTTTCCTCCGATATTTTCGATAAAATTAACTCAAAAAGTCTATGTTTATACGGTATTAGTAAACCTATAAATTGAAATCCACTGTCATTGCAATTTTTTATCAGATATTTTATCATACTCAACTGACATTTTACCAAAAACCGATCATTTCACCGTTTCGTGTCACCCTTCCTCGTGGAATTTTTTTCCCAAAACAGTCTAGACGAACTCCAAAAACAGCTTTGCTTTTCCGGAAGTAAGAAATTGAGACTGAAAAAGACTCCGAAAATAGAGTCTGCGCATGCGCACACGCACAAAAAATAGCGATTTTTCGGCAAAAATGATGGGTCTACAAAAACTGTCTGTGCAAAGTTTTGGAAAGTATGGCAATTATGCCAGTACTCAGAAATGCTAAATAAAAGACTTCGGAAGAGATCGTATTTGTCAGATTTTTGATTTTATTTGCAAAAAAGGAGATATTTACTTTCAAAGTTGACGTTTGAAGTCAGGTCAATTACAGATAAAATGATTCGTTTGAGAAGTAAAATGCATAATAAAAGGGATATATATGCAAAATGGGACAATACATATTGTAACTGTTAAAAACTTGACTGAATTTTACACATATATTAGCATTCCGGTATTTTTATTTGTGTACGACATCTGAATTAAACGCGTAAGTTCTTACCATGGTTATTTACCGATTTTTTTTTTATCACATACGAACAGATATTATTATGAAAACATTTTTAAAACTATTAGCTATCAAAATGAAATCTTTAAAAACCACTCTTCTAGAAATTAAGGTCACAACATGTCTTCTAAATATAAACCTGTGAATATCTCTGCTCCGTAGTGAAAACTGCGCATTTTCTAATTAAAATACATACAAGCTGGGTGTCTTCAAAAACAAGTAAAAGCACCTAGATATCGTAGGAATAACATAAAATTTAAATCAAGGAGACAATAAATCAAATAAGAAAATAATTCTTACCGGCAGTACTGAATTCGATGTCGCATAATCCAATTTACTACTATGCAAGAGTTTGAAGCAATAAATAAGTCAATATCCACAAAATAATTTCATATATATAATTATCCATTCAACAAAATTAAAGTAAAGTCATAATGCACTAAATACAGCCATTATGCAGCCGTATATTTGAAGAAAGCGAACGACAATCCATCGTTTGTTTACATCAGACGCCATTTTGCCGCAATGCATGATGGAGCCAAAGACTTCGTTTTCGGAGTTCACGCCGTTTTTAGAGTTCGTCTTGACTGCGAAAGGTGGCCCTTGTTGCAAAAATTTATTCAGTTGAACATCTTTCTATTCGTTTCATCAAGTGAAAAAATAATGATATCCCTTCTATTTCTATAAAAACAACCATCTTGTTCCTACTGTTAGTGATGTTTTATAAAATAAAATTATTGTATATTTTTCTCAGATATTTGTACAAGCAATGTCGTATTACAAGGCCTAATAATTTATGGCAAGAGCTGTTGCGATGTAAATAGATCTTACTCCGCGTAGCACATGTTTGTTTGTTGTTGCTTTCTCTCTTTCTCTATTTTTGTTTTGTTTTGTAATTGTTTCTTTTTTGTTATCTTTGTTGCTTTCAAAGTATAAACAACATATATATGTGAGATTTTATGTTATTTGGTATTTAAAATAGACAATGAATATCACCAACTTGTCAATATACATTTGCTCTATTTTCAATGGCGTATTTAGAATCAATATTGTGGAGTCCTTTGTCGCCGCAGTAATTGAAAAGAAAGAAATGGGGGTCGACTGCAATGAGGCCACATCGCTGTTAGGGATGCGCCTCAAAAAATAGTTTGTGTCCAAAAACATGTGAATAAACATGATAAATATTAAATCCCTCTTTATGACATTATGATATCATGAAATTAGCTTAACAGCAGACTGGGTAGTGCAACTTGTATAATTATATTTATATATGTTACCTGAATTAATCTCATCAACATCATCACTGTCAAATGAATTTCCATTGAATTCCCAACTAAAAGGGTCCGATTCCACTTCCACATCTGAGCTAGCCATTTGGATGTCTAAAACATCAAAGCATTTAGATTCAACATCACCTTTTAAAAATTAAAACTGTCTTCAAACAAGAGGCCCATGGGCCACTATGCTCACTTTGGTCAAATAGGTTCAATAAAAGACTTACTTATAGACACAAAATACATGTATTACAAAAAAATTTATCAATTCAGATTCTGAGATCTTATTTTCCAGGTATAAGTCTTCTTCTAAATGTGTTTTTGTGTGACATCATATTGTAACTAGGGGATTGCTCTAAAATCAGCCCCAGTATTTCCAATTTGTTTAAGCATCATTTTTGTTAAAAATTATACAAAAAATATTTTTTGGAAAAAATATACAAACTTAAATTTAAATACAGATCAATCTGGATTTTAACTTTTTTGCACAAAACTATAAATTAAGAGCATATAAAATTATAATCATGTAATGAAAAAATATGAAATTCAAGCAATATTATCATTCTTTCTACATCCATCCACTTTACAAAACAAAACCACAGATGTTGAGAGTAAATTAATAATATAAACTTACTTTAATTTATAGTCTGATATAAATTTGATCTCAAAACCTTTTTGGTCAAAGCCAGCCTGGCAGTAAAAATCTGCTTCTGACGAAGGTGACATTCGTCTTCTCTGAAAATAGATGTGATCAGGGAATACATAAGCTTTAATTCATAACATACTATATAAATGGTGCCTGTTTTGGAGGGTAACAAATGAAATTGACACCCTTTTGAAAACCATTGTTAACCTTTTGTTTTGTCATTGAAATGATCCCTCCTGAAATATTTTATCGACCAAATATTAGAAGATTTTTTTTTAAATTTTAATCAATTCTTTGCCTGTAATCAAATGACCACCAAAACTTGTGTTGGATCTAAGGGAAAACAAGTTTCTTGGTTGACTAGTGATACTTTTTACAAAAAAGTTAACTGTTTATTGAGTTTTTTTTTAAACATATAAACATAGGTAATCAAAGATTACAAAGCTCAATGAATGGTACACGTGTATCTATAAGTAAGGTAAATCTTGTACCAATTTTGTGCGAGATCAATTATCAACGCAAGTTTGGTTAAAGTAGGAATTTTTTAGTTGCATGGGAATAGACCTGCTCCAAAAACTTTAAACTTAAACTGTTTACTCATAAAGAAAATGTAGGTCAGTTCCAGCATCCATAGCATGTCTGGTAGTGTCCATCCCTAGCTTCGTCATCCATGCAAGTTTAGTCATAACATGTCATATAGTGATAGAGCTACTCCAGACATTACTCTGGTCACATATCTGAAAAATGTAGGTCAGATTCAGCATCAAAAGCAAGTCTTCTTGTGTCCATCTTTAGATACATCATTCCATGCTAGTTTGGTTCTGGTAAGGCTAATAATTACTCATCTGGAAAATAAAGGTTAGATCCAGCATCCAAAGCAAGTCTGGTAGTGTCCATCCCTAGGTGCATCCTCCATGCAACTTTGGTTCAGGTAGGGCATAGTTACTTGGAAATGCATGGACTTGCTCCAAAAACTTTAACCTGGTCACTCATCTAGAAAAATTTAGGTCAGATCCAGTATCTGAAGCAAGTCTAGTATTGTCCATCCCTAGATGCATCATCCATGTAAGTTGGGTCCAGGTACGGCTTATAGTTACTTGGGAATGGACTTGCTCCTAAAACTTTAACCGGGATGCCGACACAAACGAAAATCAATAATTATGATTTGCCATTTAAATCACATGTTCAATTTCAAGTGTGATTTACAACATTTTCATAATTTTATTCGGTAAACAAATAAAAAAAAATTACAAATTCATTTTTAATGGACACAAATTATAGCTTGTATAGCCACTGTATTAGTGTAAAATGTGCACTGTGCCATTTGGCTGACCCCACAAAATGCAAGAAAGCCTGATTTTCTAGTTTGTAAGTTCATTGCAGTCTGCACTCTTGGTATTCGTCATCGAAATTAAATAAATCCATGATGTATCATATAACAAGAGGCCCAAGGGCCTTAACGGTCACGTGAGTATAAAACAATAATCCATAGAGGATCCATAGAGTATAAAATAAACTGATAGAACCTTAATTTGTTGCCCAAAAGCAAGAAAAATAGGATGATCATGATCTTCGAAATAATTAGTCTAATATTGAGTAACAACTCATAAATTAAGTTCTAATCTGTCCCCAATTTAGATTTTTTTCCTATAAGTTTTATTTTCTAATATGCCCCCACCCTACCCCCGAGGGTCATAATTTGAATAATCTTGAATCTACACTACTGTAAAACACTTTTTATTCACAAGAAATTTATTTTTGCGTAATTACGTGAGACAGTGTGCTCGTGAAAATTTCATTCTCACTTATCTTAGTATTCCTAAAGATTATATACAGCAAACACAATTCGTGAATATTCTGTCTCGCTAATAAGGAGTCAGTGACTATCTCGCGAAAATGAAGTGTCCCGAAAATTTAGTAATCTACAGCACCTGAAGATGTTTCTGTATTAAAATGACTAATCATGGCTTTGTTGTTCTTGAGAAGAAAATTTTTAAATGATCTTTCATATATATTCCTAACTAAAATTTGATCACCTGTTGTGTCCCCTCCCTACCCCAGGGGGTCATGATTTGAACAAATTTGAATTTACATTACCCAAGGATGCTTCCATATAAATAAGACAAATCATGGCTTTGCTATTCTTGAGAAGAAGATTGTTAAAGATTTTTCCTATGTATTCATATGTAAATCTTTGATCATAAATTGTGGCCCCATTCTATATTACCTGAGGATGCTTCCATGTAAATATAACCAATCATGGCTTTGCTGTTCTTGAGAAAATAATTTTTTCAAGATTTTTCCTACGTATTCCAATGTAAAAATTTCATTGTTCATTATGGCCCCACCCTCCCTGGGGATCATCATTTTAAGAAATTTGAATCTACACTACCTGAAGATGTTTCTACATCAGTTTCATCTTTCTTGGCCCAGTGGTTCTGGAGAAGATTTTTCCAATGTATTCCCATGTAAAACTTTGATCTCCCATTGTAACCCGCCCTGCCCCCGGCAGGGGTGTGCAGTTACCATTGCCCAACGCTCAGGGCTACCAATTTTAGAGGTTGGGCTATCATAAATCTATACTGCATTAGCCTGTCGGGCTAGTAAATCTGAAACGAAAGTATATGTATATTTACATCGACTGAATTGATGTACGAATTAACTTTGTTGTAAAATCATAATCTTTAATTCTTTTCAACATATATGTATTGTGTGTTGCTATCGCCAGTCTTTTCAGTGACTGTCACAATTATATTCAATAAAAATAGGGAGAAGTACCTGACAATAACATAGTGGAAACCATTATTTGTTTTATTTATTTCAACTTAAATATATATTTTTTTTTTTTTACCTTTTTGTTATACTTATACATGTATTGTTTTCGGTAGTTAATGGGCTAGTGATGATTGTAAACCTCGAGCTAGTAACTTTGTTACTTCCACTAGCCCAGGCTAGTAACTAATTTTTGTAATTGCACACCCCTGCCCAGGGGTCATGATTTGAACAAACTTGAATCTACACTACCTGGGGATGTTTCCACCTAAGTTTTATCTTTCTTGGCCCAGTGGTTCTGGAGAAGAAGATTTTTAAAGATTTTTCCTATGTATTCCTATAATGTAAAACTTTGATTGTCCATTGTGGCCCCACCCTACCCCTGGGAGTTATGATTTTAACAAACTTGAGTTTTCACTACCTGAGGATGTTTCCACATAAGTTTCATCTTACCTGGTCCAGTGGTTCTTGAGAAGAAGATTTTTAAAAGATGCCATTAATTTTTCACTAATTCTTAGTTATCTCCCCTTGGAAGACGGTGTGGCACTTCATTTGAACAAACTTGAATTACCTTTACCCAAGGATACTTTGTTGCAAGTTTGGTTGAAATTGGCCCGGTGGTTCTTGAGAAGAAGTTGAAAATATAAAAAGTTTATGCAAGACGCACACCCGCATGACGACGGATGAAAACAGATACATGTAGCAATAGGTCACCTGAGTGACTCAGGTGACCTAATAAAATCAGAGCCACCAATCAACATATTGACATCCACTGGCTAAGCAACAAACTTTTCCTCTGATGTGGTTCCTAACTCCAAAATATCAAGTCATTTTGCATGGCTGCACCACAGATTTATGAAATTGATGCATATGGAAAATATTACCTTAGGCCATTCCAAGTTTTTTCTATGTTAAGCATCCACCCATCTTTCAAATACTTCCCTACCTATTCGCAAAAAACACACAAACCAAAAAGTAAAACACAAGTCATTATAGCCATAAAAATGATGTCATTCAAAGAATATGATTCCATTAATCTATTTTTCTCGTAGAAATATTTATTCTTCAGCAAAATCAAGGTATTAAATGCTTAAAATATTCCAAATATGGCATATTGTAGACAAATTTAGAGAAATTGACAGAATTCAGTGAATCGACAAGAATAAACAATTTCAGGACTCCTGATTTTGTTTGTTTGTTTTTTTTTTTTTTTTTGTTAAGGGATGTCAAAAAATCCAAGGCACACGCGGACGCTAAACATTGAAAAAACTTGGAATGGCCTTAAATGTACAATGAAATACCATACTAACAAATTCTAATTAATTATCTAGGCTCGCTCTTTGATCTCTAAAAGTTGGCATTAAAAAATGATTTTGGTTTAAATATATTTTATTCTAAATACTTGCTGTAATAGATGACAAATCTCCATGAAGTTCTAAAAACAGAAAATTTATTTCCACATATCTGTTATCAAGGTGGCAGGGGATAATTTTTCTTTTCGATGCCAAACATGTGCCGAGGGGGTAGGCATATGCATGAGGTCAATAAAAACAGATCATAGTTTGGGGCAGTTTCTTGGGTGCTAATTAATTGCACTTCATATATCTATAGCTCAAAAAATGTGTCAACGTATAACATGTAACCTACATATTAAAGTGCACATGTACCGAAAATGCACTTGGAGGTCTCCAAAGATTTTGGCTTGTTTTTCCAAGATTTGGGCTGTGGTCGCACCTATACAGTCCATCCCATTCCTGAGCGAGCAGGATAAAACACCCAGTATTCTGTAGAACAATGCATGCCCTAATGAAAATTCACCAATTGATCTGGGGCCATTCACCTTCCCTCTGAGATGCACACCACTGCTTTTCAGCTGAATTTCCTCTGCGACTGACTAAATGTCTTAGTTTCGCATTTACAACTCTATATATGCTAAGCATCAGAGTGACACCTACATGATGCACATCATTTTTCTCAGCAAGCTCTGCTACACTGCACATGTACATGTATCCCATAATTATTCTATTCATTTTTCAACATAAAATATCACATCAATCAGGGGATATCTCAGTTTTTAAAGAAATTTGACAGCACGTACTAATCTATAGTATGAAACTATCCCCTGCCACCCAATGCCATATGGCCATAGTCAAGTCGTACCCAAGGCAATTCAAATCTTAACATGTAAACATACAAACATATATGGTTTTGAGTTGACACAGATAAATGCTGTTTTTATTCTCACGGATCAAAAAGTTCCTTGATAAAATGGTTTGCTTAACAGATAAAAGTTATGTAATTGATCCTAAAAGTTTCCTTTTATCATATTTTGCTAGTTGTACAGGGGTATATATATAATAAATTTATCATTATAACAGTAACTTGATCCTGAGACCCGTATTACGTCTCGTTGACAGGCGCGGATCATCAGATCAAACTCATTTGATCTGATGATCCGTGCATGTCAACTTGACATGATACGGCTCTTTGGATCAAGTTACTATTATAATTATATATATATATACTGGCCTCTGTTCTTCTTTCAGAAAATATCATAGGCTCAATTTCGTTGAGTCAATAATTTGGAATATCCCATAATTATCTCTTAATTTGAATCACTTAAACATGTTAAATCAACACATGCCCCTGATCGGCCGAGAATTGCAAAATTTGGTGGTAATTTGCTTTACATTTAGATTATTTTACAACGTATACTTTAAAATTTATTAAATATCCATTCCAATAAACAAAAAGAACAGATTACATTTATCGGAAAACAAATTTTTTACCGAGAATAAACATAGTTTGAAAAACTTGTAGTGTTTTGGGCGAGTAAACATGGTAATGAAGGAGATGCCTATCCCGTTAGTATATAGATCCCTAACTTAATGCATAGAATAATGATTATACGTTAAAAAAGTGTGTTATAAAATTTGCATTGTCTGTTTATGATACGGAATACAACAGATCTAGGGCCTATAAGTCAAAAAATTTATTTGTTTATTCATTTGAAAATTTTGTTACAATGCCAGGAAATGCAGACATGGCTCTTCTTTATAGTAAAATTCTGCGCCAGATTTTCATTTTGCTCCGTAAAAGTTCACTTCAATTATAATGCCCTGTTCACACGGAGAGTTTAATTCGAATTAAACATAAGTTACTGCGAATTAAATTTGAATCGCATTCGCACAGTGAATTTAATGCGAATTAGTTTAATTCAAATTAATTAACTGCACATTAAATTACTTCGCATTAGCTCCGTGTGAATGCTAAGCGAAGCTAATTCGAATTAAATTTTGACGCATGCGTAATGGCACAATTAAGTCACATGCCACATGTCTGTGGACAGATATGGATACTTATGCTATTTTTTAGTGGAAAACAAAGAAAAATTATGTTAATCACTGAAATGTGCATAGAGACTATGACAGAATGTAATATGGGTTTGCTGCGCATAAGGCGACGTGATTTGAAAATGACATCATAATAGCCTTACTGTAGAAATAAAATTTTAATTCCCATTAGTTTACTTCGCATTAGCTGTAGTGTGAACACAATTTAATTAGCATTATTTTAATTCACATTATTTACTTCGCATTAATTTACTGCGAATTAAACTCTCCGTGTGAACAGGGCATAACAATTTAATGCATGTTACTGTCAATCAAAAATTGTTTTAATCAGTAAATCGTGATGCAAAAACTAACATAACTTGCAGAAGTCAGCATAAACAATTTCACTAGCGAATCAAGATCCCATTAAAAAAACATTGGTAATGTAATGCAATATCACGCACTCAAGTGTATAATATATAATTTTCTTATCGGTATTGTAAAACAATTGATACCCCATATGAGTTCCACATGGTGAAAAGAAGGACCCTTGACATGACCGACTTGCTAACCAGACATGACCTCGGCCACTACGTGGCCTTGGTCAGGTTAATTAGAATAATCTAACTGTGTCTTGGGACAGGCCCTCACTACAGTTAGAATCCCTCCCATATACCAATAATATAGCAGAAAATTGCAGAATCGCTCCGAAATGATTTTGGAGAAAACTAATGAAGTTGCATTGAAAATAACAGTCAAATTAATCATAAAAAACCTTTTGAGACTGTAAATACCTTTCATCTAAAAATTTAATCCATATAATGGAAGAATTCAACACTTTTTCACCAACATTTTTTACTCCTTTCAAATTTACACAAGATGTTGACATTCAGAACTCTCGGGATATTTCATAGTAAATGCACAAAGTTAGAGTTATCTCCCGTATTTTCTTTGCTACATGGACAATACACGGAATGCATTCTATCGTTAAACAGGGTCCGTAGGACATTTATCATTTTAATGATAGAACATTCTATCTATGGTCAGGTCAGTTCACCTCGTAGACCAAGTCTTGGGTCCGTATTTCACCATGTTGACCTCAGAAGAGGTAATAAATTGTTAATATTGTTAAGTTATGAGTTGTCATCAATTTATATAGGGGAGTCAGCTTGTAACAATTCTCCTGGTTACGAGTTGAATTTTGTCGTTTCATTAATATGAGTTGACCTATTGGGTTTGATCTGATCTACTCAACATGCTAGAGGTTCACGGCGATATACTTTTGACTTGGCGCTCCGAGGTATATAAGGAGCGTAGGGACGTTTAACCGAGGCTCTTACTTGTAGGAGGAGATCTGACCTAGATACGATCATACGAGGCTGGTTACGAGTTGACCAAAAACCCTTAAACAGACACTGTAACTTTTCTGTGTTTCCCAATCCCAAACAAGGATAGACTGTAATGCAGGCCCAACTGTGTTCATTGTACGTGTATAAAAAATGAATAAAACGGGCACTATAATAAAGATTATCGCCCGAAAAATTGACACATACAACTGACCTAGTTCGAATTTTCTCAACTAAGTGACAACTTTCCAAAGTTCACAGTACATACGATGAACTTCAAGCATCTTCTAAATTTCCATCTTCAAAAGTAGAAAGAGAAGATTTTAATACTTTAAAGCTTACAAATACTTACAAAACTGTCTTTCATACGCAATGCAGTCTCAGTCATGTTGTAGTGTGTTACCTTCGCTTGACTGGTTCTTGTGAACTTCCGGTAACCAGCACATTTCTGAAAAGTGAAAATCTTGTAATATGCAGGCAATATTTATGACTTTTAGAGTGGGACAGTTGCAAAGTATGATGGCAAAGGTACTTATTTTGGCCATTTTAGGGTGGGACAAGTCATTTTAACAACAAAAGACCCTACATACATAATCTATATAACTCAGTAACTGTAGGGCAGTGGCGGATCCAGAAGGGTGTCTAAAGATTAAGGGCCTGGGACACAAATTATAAATGCAATTAGCAACAAAATAAAAATTTCTTAATCTTTATACGAATAATTTTGGTTATAACAGTGCAAAACTGTCAAATTAATCAATATAATCAAATTATCAGGAAATTAATTAATCAATTTAGATTTAGAAAGTATGCTACATTTAAGATTTAGACAGTATGTTAGAAGCATATAATATACTTTTAGTCAAGAGTGTATGGGGATTTACCCTGGATTGTATTCCACACAACTTGAGGCTGAATCAAGGGTGTAGGGGATTTACTCTGTGTTGTATTCCATACATGTGTGCAGAAGGCCCCAGTGCTTTTTAACTACGCCTTGTGACATCACAATATTTTACCTTCAGCTCAAGCTGTACATAGTACATGTATACTAATTTACACCAGCTGGCTTGCTATACAAACAAATCTTATATTACAAGTTAGCTTGCTGCTTCAGCCTCTGAGGATGTATAGAATACAATTTACCAGAGGAAAATCTCTTTACATCCTTGATTGAATTGCAGTGGATATATCCCTGCTAGAATTACAAGAAAAACAATCCAATGCATGTCATATTTCCTTAGAAATAAAAAATGTCATGGTCAAGTAAGATTTTATACAACTTTCAAACATTTTAAGGTTGCATGATATCCAAAATCATGCACGTTTAAAATTCCCAAAATTATTTCATTTAGAAAAGGAAATCACCAAATATTTTGCAACTGAATGGAGTCTGTACCCTTCAAGTAGTAGCCATCTATATCACAGCCTCAACATGGCTGATGAAGGAGAAATTTAAAGGTCATATTATATTGTATATATGTACAGGGGTATTTATGAACTTTAATTTACTTTGATTTAATTTTCATACAAAATGAGGACGGGAAATATATTCTTTCACTGCAGTGGAAGGTATGAGACCAATTTATTTAAGACTTTATAAATCTATGTTTATGCACTGGTCACACTCTGGTGAATAATATTGCCTAGTCCCTTATTCATGGACTATAAATTTGTGGAAACTTGAATGTAATTGATATTGCAATTCAAATTATCCTAGTAGTTAAGAATACGAAGCCAAATATACTTATTAAGCGGATGTTGCATTATTTTGTATGCTTTCTGTGGTTCATGACATTATGCTGAAAATTCTTTCCAAAAAATATTTACTTGTACATACGTATGTTTATCTAGAGTGTTCCAAGAAAAAACCTGTGTTGCCTGCTATATAGGCTCATAGAAGTTGCAAATAAATCTAAGGATGGTCAGGTATTTGCTGTACAGTGCATAAAAAAATCCACAAATAGGAAGGCTCTGATAGAAATTGACAATATAATAGAAAATGTTGAATACGATTCCCCTATCCTCAAAACTAAACAAAATAATATTACAATTAAATCAGAAATAATTATAATTTAATGCATGTTTCCAACAATCCTCTGAAAGTCTGACTATCCCTATGATATTGACTTTACTACACTTGAATTTAACATTCAGCTGATTTTCAAAGGAAATACTTAGTATTCAAGATATCTTTATCTAAATTCACACAATGATATATTGTGAGAACTATTAAAATGTGTCCATTTTTTTTTACCTTGACTTATCTTTTTCATTTTGCATTTTTGTTCAGTTTTAAAGGAACTTTTTTTTTTATCCAAATACACATACAGTGTACTATCACATGTTGGTAAGAAGTATTCAAATGTGTCCTGAATTTTTTATTGTGACCCCTATGATATTGACCCAACTATTTCAATCTGCATTTAGCTCAATTTCAAAGAAATTATTCAAGATATTTTTATCTATACACATATCTGAGATAAACTATGTCAATTTTTTTTATCTTGATCTTCCCTTTGACCTTGACCTCGCTATTCCTTATTTTGCATGTAGCTTAGTCTTAAAAAAATCTTTTAATTTATTTTGATCTATGCACTTGCACTGACACATATTGGTGATAACATTTCAACTGTGTCCAAATTATGACCTGTTCCTTTTGTTAATCATTAATCTTACTATTTATTTTAGTTACAGCTCTTTTTTTTTTTTAAAGAAAGTATTCATAATATTTCTATCAAAAGTACAATAACACAAAATTGGAGTTATTCAACTGTGTCATAATACTTCAAACCTTTATAAAGTTTCCTTTGACCTTGACCTCATCATTCCTCCTTTACTCTGATTTTGAACCATAGAAGCCTGATGCTTTTTTCCTTGTTTCATCAAAACTTATCCTGTGTAAGGCATTCATCTCCTGTTATAGATTTTAATTTCTTTTAATGAAGGTTGTTATCTAGAACACTAATATCTCAAATACAGGGATACATGTATGTCGAAGTGAGTTGGCACTCCCTAAAATCTTTTTTTCAGCATTCATCATGTTTTTAACCCTTGTCATTTCCAATCTTTCTGCGAAAATTTCAAATTGTTATTAAAAAAAATGAATTGCAATGTTTATGCCTTTATAAAAAAAATTTAAACAAAATAAAAACAAAATTTTACCTATCAACCCTATTTTTTATTAGCAAGTAATGGTACATGTATACAAGCATGTTTTTTTTCCTTAGGCCTGATGTCTTATAGATTTCATTCCAGTTAATAAATCTTGTTGATCGATTGATTGTTTGTTGTTTAATGTCCCTCTTGAGAATTTTTCATTCATATAGAGATGCTAACACTTGCTGGTGTAGGGCTACAAATGTTGAACTATACTCGGCACTCAGGGCCAGTGAGGGATATTTTTCGAGCCAGCACTTACTGTGACAAGGGACCTTGGTTTATACAGTCTCATCCAAAGGACCGGTCTCCACGACCCGCAGTGGGATTCGAACCTGCGACGTAAGGATCAACTCCTTACTCCGCGACTCTAGAGCAGACACCCTAACCACTGCGTCATGCAGGCGACAAGAAATCTTATTAAAAAGTCTAATAAACTGTAGCTCTGTACATTGTATTTACCCTAAAATGTGCGAATTCAATGCATCACCAAACTCGATAAATCATGATATCTGTATAACAACATATTGCTGTTTCCTAATTAATGAGAATTAGTTTGTGTATATATATAGTGCAAACATATAGTGCATATGCATATATTCATAGTGTATATGCATATAAACATATCAAGTTTTCAAGTAATAATTACTTAAGTTGAACTTCAGTATCCATGACACTGATATATTGAATATCATGGATATGTTGAAAGGGATTTGTTGAAGTCCCAAATCCTTATTCTTTGGGTATTTTGCCCTGGATATCTTGAATCCTTAGATATCAAGGTTTGACTGTATTTAAAATTTTTGGAGTTTCATTGTTATTCTGCTAACCCAGTTAAGCAGGTATTACTATTTCAATCTATACTATATGTCTTGTTAATTCCTAACCCATACTAATTATCAGACTAGTAATCAATGACTTCCCTAAGTAAGTTGTGACTTATTGACCACTTTGGGGTACATTAAAAGTGGCAGATTCAGGACCCCCCCCCCCCCACTCCAAGATATTTTTTTTTTAAATTGTCATTTTTACAACATATTGCATAAATGAGATTGTCTCTTTGCTATATCCAAACACATTGTTCTGTATTGTATTATATGTATTAAAAAACCCAAACATTTACTTATTGTAGTACTCTTAGATAGATTAAAGGCCGACTGAGTCATAATTTTTAATATCATACTTTCATGTAAATTAGTTGAATCTGATTCATCAAGAAACATTTGTTAAAAACACTATTACCCGCTGAATAATGAAGCCACACCCTCCAGTCCACATTGCTTGACTACAGGTGATATTCCAAAAAAATATTGACTCTGCAGAATTTATGCGCGCAAGGTTCACTGTATTGTTATTGTTTGTTTGTTTGTATGTTGTTTAATGTCCCTCTCGAGAATTTTTCACTCATATGGAGACGCCACCACTTGCCGGTGGAGAGCTGCAAATTTTGTCCTATACTCTGCACTTACGGCCATTGAGCAGTGAGGGATCTTTTTTGTGCCAGCACCTACTGCGACACGGGACCTCAATTTATACGGTCTCATCCAAAGGACCGGTCTCCACGTCCCACAGTGGGATTCAAATCCGCGACGTAAGGATCAACTCCTTACTTCGCGAATCTATAGCAGGTGCTCTAACCACTGCGCCACGCGGGCGACTCACTGTACTGTGTATTTGTATAAAACATTCAGTATGATATGAAAAATACTTCATGTAGTTGCAATTGAGGGTAACATTGAAAATTTTCACCCCAAGAAAACCATTGTCAACCTCGGCTGTGCATCGGTTGACAATGGTTTTCTAAGGCTGAAAATTTTCAATGTTGCCATGGTTACACTCAACTACATGCAGTATTTATATAATACAATCTCAAACTTTATATTACTGAGAAAGAACTTCAAGATATCCAAGGATTCAGGATATCGAGCCTCGGTTGACAATGGTTTTCTTGGGGTGAAAATTTTCAATGTTACACTCAACTTCATGCAGTATTTATTATATTATGCTGAATGTTTTTGCAAATACATATAAAAGTGAACCTTGCATGCATAAATTCTGCGCAGTCACTATTTTTGGAATATCACCCGTCATGAAGCATTGTTGACTGTTGCTATGCCGGAGGGCATGACTTCATCATTCGGTGGGTAATAGTGTTTTTTAACAAATGTTTCTCGGCGAATCAGATTCAACTATATAGCAGCAGAAATAATCTGAAAACTGAAAGCCAACCAAAATGTTAGTCTAAAAATGTTGATTTATTTTGCTCCCATCCTTTTGCATAAAGAAAGCTTGAAAATTCTTTCCATTTAACTCACATTTATCTTTTGTAATTACTAATATTATGCGCAGTGGTTATAGCATTTGCTCTGGAGTCGCAGCTTACATTGCAGATTCGAATCTCATTGCAGGATGACAGTATATACCGAGCTTCTGTTTCATAGTATGCGCTGGCATGAAAAAGATCCATAATTGCTTATGGGTGCACAGGTCTAAATTTTTGGCCCTCCACCGGCAAGTGGTGGCATCTCAGTATGAGAGAAAAATTTTCAAAGGGATGGTAAACAAGCAAACAATTATTTTAATTACTTGTTCTTTAATATTAAGCAAATATGAAAGAATTTTATTTTTTCTCTTGAATATTTTGCAATTGTATCACAGCTTGAATACTGTTCGTTATCTCCATATATTTCGTCAAACTCTTTCTTTCAAATAAACTTAACTTTCGGGAAGTTCTAGTAAAGTCAAATTACTGGTATATAAAATGTGAGATTATATGATGAAATAATTTCATTAGAGATGATGAAATAATCTCATTAGATAAGGCAACATTATTTAAAATGAATTGTTTAAAACAGCTAAAAAACACTAAAAAAAAAAAAAAAAACCCCAAACAAACAGATAAAAGAACACTAAAACAAATTCACTTGTTTTAAGTAAAATATTTACATATGTTTATTTACTAAACATTTTTTTTTAAGAAAAGGTAAGTCCACTTTTATTATTCTTGATCAGGAAATTCGGATTATCCCTCATTCTACTTTTACAACCAGTAACTCACAATGACTTTTTTCAATATCCTAATGTTAAGTGCACAAAAGACAAACTTAGGGCCTATAATTTATTAATTTATCTGTTTGCAATCGCATTGCCTTTGACAAACTACTTTAAAATGTCGGAGTTTCGAGGAAATTCAGTCAATATTAATAAATGTTATGTAACATATAAAACTGATTTTAAAGTTTAAAATAATAATTACATTAAACACGGTGCGTTATTTTAAAGTTAATTATTTCAATTAATAGAGAAAATATCCTTAGAAGAAGTGCAACTTTATTCACATCCTTAACTGAATGTCATTTCTAACAAAATAATCTGTTAAAATCATGTTATAATTTTTTTTTATCAGTACTCTGGTCTTTAAGCGACTAAATAATAATAAAACATATCAAAAACAGTTAATTCGGATTTTGTACTATGTAAAAATTGTCAAAATATGTTGTTAATAACTTACTTTTACGGTTGATGTCCATTTTCACGGCAGTTACTCGTGCGCATGCGCAAAAAATCCATCAGGGGAAAGTGTGTAAACGCCATGATGCAGCATGAAAATGTGTGTGGAAAAAATCACGTTCAGACCGGAAACTCACACTATGAACAATTTTGTATTTTTTGGGTAATATACGGTGCGAAATTCCGTTTTCAACACTTTAGAAAACTCACTACATGAGTGTAAGTGGTGACTCTTCAAAATGTAGTGACTTGCTGGTGTGTTACCTAGTGCGTGTAGTGAGTATCGGGGTCTTACAAACACACACACACACACACACACACACATATATATATATATAAAATAAAATATTTAGCTGTCAGTAATGGCATCTGTAACACATTTATTTATTTTAGTGAATTACGTATTGATTAAAAAAAATTAAGTTGGCAGTTTAGCACATTTAGTTTAGTTTATTGAAGCCACACATACACACACACACACAATGATTTTTTAATATGAATGGGTCTAGTTTCAATATTACATTAACAGTTATAGGATGAAAATGGATATAAAATCTATTTTACGTTTAAAAAAAATGGAATCCTAACCCATTGTACATAAAAATTAGGATTAGTCCTTAAAAACGATGCCATGTGGTCATGACAGGCGTTAGCATGCTATGGAATCCTCCAAAAGCCTACGAACCGAGTAAGAATTTGAATTTTAAACCTTCATCGGCATCTGATGGTGTCTAATATGATTAAAACGAAAGATGTATTTGTGAAACATTGATGCCCCGTGTGTTTCTCATGGTAATTGGTTTCTCAAATGCAAGGCGAACTCTCTAAGGTCAAGAGATAAAAAATGTTGGTACCCAAAGAAAGGTCCTTTCACAAGATATATACCTATAAAATATTAAAACCCTTGCAGCAACCATTCAGAAATTATGATCAAGGTTGATTTTTTTCAAAAGTACGTCAAACTCCAATGTTAATGTCATGAGATAAAAAAAAATAGTATTAAAGAAAAGTTTTGGTGACAAGGAATATACCTGTTAAATGTAACAGCCTTAACACCCACCCTTTAAAAGTTTGGCCAAAGTTAAAATTTTCTTCAGAAATTGGTTTAATTCCAAGGTCAATGAGTTGTACCCAAGGAAAGATTTTGTCAGAAGGAATACACATGTGATTTATGAAAGCCCTAGTTCCAACCATTCAAAGCGCACCATGGATGGTTTTCAAATGTAGGTAAAACAAGGTCAAGGTCAAAATATCAAAATTGTTGGTACCCAAGAGAAAGACTTGTCAAAAGGAATATAAATGTGCACTATAGTTAACTGTAATTTGATTTACTATGAAACTTTACTCTGGAACGGGTTTTTTTAAGACTTGAAAGCTTAAAATCTTTTAAATTCGATAACGGTGATGTACAATTTGGAAATAATATGTGCATATACAAACAAGAGGCCCAGATGCTGACCTGACACCTGAGTATAGTCACCTGAGTATAATACAACAATTTAGAGGATCCATAGAGTATATAATAAACTGAAAGGTGAAGCTTTGTTGCCCAAAAGCAAGAAAAATATGGTGATCAGGATCAACAAAATAATTAGGCTAGTATTCATTAACAGTTCATAAATTAGGTTTTAATCTGTTCCCCATTTATCACTATCAATATACAGTATATTAACAAACTACCAGTGCTTCTGTACTACTTTAAATCCCTTGTTGAAATCTCTTACATTGGCCTCTCTTGGTCTTTGATGAATATTTAATAAGACGTTATTTTTGTCTCATTCTTATATATCTTTTAATTACAAGTCTACCTGATCATTAAAACTATGAAAGTACTTCTTGTATTATATAATAAAAATTCTTTGCATAATTCTCTTATTCTATTAACCTTTCAACTACATTATTTACAGTGATTAATTATCAAAGGTAAATGGCAAAGGGAAATAACTCCTCTCAGTAGAATACAAATTAATAGAGCCCTGGGCAGGACCAGAACATTTGTCCAAATGGTCCATATCTTCAAAACTTTGGTAAAAATACCCTTCCCTATTAAAACTTTTACTCCTTTTGCCTCCGATATGCCCAAGTGCAGAGAAGATTTTTAAAGAAATAATGCATTTTTACTACAGATTCACTATATTATCAATAGAGCCCCCACCCCACCCCGCCCACTGAGAAACACCAGAGCCTCTGACCCTGGGACCAGAAGTTTGCTCATTATAACTAATCACTTTGTTTATCTGCTTAACACTAAGGAGCAGACAGGATTATTTAATAGAATTAAGGCATTTTCAGTATATTATCAAGAGACCCACCCTTCCACCAGCACATCTGACCCAAGGGTCATGAAATTTACTACTCTGGAAGAAGCACTCTTGCTCATCATAACTATACACTAAGCTTCTTTGCTTTTTAACCAGGAGCAGAAAAGAAAACTTTCAAAGAAATTTTGCTTATTCACTATATAATCAATACAGCCCCCTTTTTTCACCAGAACCCTTGACCCTGGGGCCATGAAATTCACAATTTTGGAAGAGGCATCCTTGCGTATCATAGCAATGTACTTAGTTTGTTTAAATAATACCCAGGGGCAAAGAAGATTTTCAAAGAAATAATTCACCATCACTATAGGATCTGTATAGCCCCGCCCTAGCACCAGAACCCCTGTCCCTGGGGCCATGAATTTCACAATTTTTGGAAGAGGCATCTTTGCTTATCGTAACAGTGTACTTAGTTTGTTTAAATAATACCCAGGAGCAGAGAAGCAGATTTTTTAAGAATTAATGCATTTTCACTACATAATCAATAGAGCCCCGCCCTAGCACCAGAACCCCTGACCCTATGGCCACGAATTTCACAATTCTGGTAGAGTCGCCCTTGCACTACAGAGTCTGAGGGTTGAGGGTAAAAACACAAAAAAATTCATGCAGTCTTTAAAAATCTTCTTCTTTACTCCTGTACATCAAGCAGTCAAACTGTTGGCATGATTGAAATAAGCATTGAGCCGTTTACCAAATTGTGAAATTCATGGCCCCAGGGTCAGGGTTACTGGTCCTAGGGCGGGGCTATATAGATCATATAGTGAAAGTGCACTATTTCTTTGAAAATCTTCTTCTCTACTCCTGGGTTATATTGAAACAAATTAAATACATATTTATGATAAACAAGGGTGACTACAAAAATTGTGAAATTGATGGCCCCAGGGTCAGGGGTTCTGGTGCTAGGGTGGGGCTATATAGATCATATAGTGAAAGTGCATTATTTCTTTGAAAATCTTCTTCTCTACTCCTGGGTATTATTTAAACAAATTGAATACATAATTATGATAATAGCTATAGTAAACTATTGTTAACTATATAATGTTTTGGTTAGGGTGGATTGGAGGTCCATTTTGAAATTGCGTGTGTTCGATATTGTTTGTGTGTGTGTTGGATATGTATATATAGAATGAACGACAAATTCAGACATGACACTATTATGACACAATCATGGGAGGACTTTATTTTTAAATCATTCTTTTGATTGGCTAGGGTTCTGTTCTAAGTCAGCAAGATCATATTAAGAGAAATCTTCGTCCTAAATAATGGCCTCCGCTCTGCTCCGCCCATTCTTCATGACGAAGATTTCTCTTATTATAATCTTACTTTTACAAGGAATGTTTTAAGTTCTGTCTGAGTTAAGGTGTGTACATGAAACAGGCTTTACAGTATGTAACCCAAATATTAAAATTAGAACATACCCCACTTATTCAGCAAATCAATTTTTTTCCAATTCTCATGAAGAGTCGATTTTTCATAATGAAGAATAGTTTTATTTTTGAAATATTGAACGGTGTTTCGATTGGCTCACTTAAGGGTTTGGTTTTGTGTGCAGCCAAGTGAGACTCGCTAAAAATAAAAACCTTAATATCTCAAAAATTAAGCCTTGCTAACACTTGAAAACTGGTCCATGTCATCTTCATAATGAAAACAATCTCTGGGTATATGCAGCTTAATTGACACTTGCAACAGTTTGCAGCTATGAAGTGCACAATACACCTGCAGGACTGCGCAGCCACAGGTTTTAGTAGTGCACCAAAAAATCCAAAAAATGTGAAATAGTTAAACCAATTAAGTGGCTACAACTATTTGTGAAGAACCTTTGATTTAAATGTAAACTCACTACAATAGGTACATTTCTTTAAATGCATACTTGTTTGTTAAACAAGAAAATGTTAGCCATGAAAGTAGTCCCAACCACATGGCAATGTGTTAAAAATAGAATTAAAGAGACTCACTGTTGATCTAAAATAGCACTTTATATGAAAGCCCAGATGTATCTAAAATATTACTCTATGGTGTGTACAAAACACAGTGAAATTAATGTTAGAAAAATAATTTTCTCCTTAACAAAATATGCCAAATAAGATGTTAAAAAGCTGCAGGGATAATGAAAGTGGGCAATTTAAATAAGAGGCCTGGCCCACAACATTCACTTGAGTTACCTTGGTGTTCTTCAGATTTCTAAGACATTCTTATCCCCCTTAATTCTCATAAAAACAAATTTGAGCCAATATTGTGGCCCCACCTTGGGTCATAAGGCCATGTCTAATCCAAAACTGATTCCACAACATGAGGATATTTCATTATCAATATGGCTAACATGGCTTATATGTTTCCTAAAGTTTTTTTTTTTCACATGTATACATGCATTTACCAATTTATATATAAAATCTGATCTCAGATTTATTTGAAGAAAAAAAAATGAAAAAAATACAAATAGGGAATATTTTAATATTATTATAATAATAAGTCTGGCAAATGATTTTGACCAACTTGAATCTTCACTACTTGAGGATGCTTGCATACATTATGAGTAAATCATTACCTTGTTCTTCATTAAAGGATGATTTTTCCTATCTATTCCCATGTCAAACTTTGATACCCCTATTTTAGGGTTTAATTTTTATGGATGACAGATGGACAGACACCAGAGACTCTTTGATCAGAAAAGTTCAATAGAGCCTCTGCTCAGATGAGCTAAAATGTAAATGTCTTTGATTATTGTAAAAAAAAAGTCACCAAGAAGAACAAAAGAAAAGGATGATAAATGACCTTTTTTTATTCTCAATCACTTCCAGGATATTATATTTCTTTTAATATGTTAATCAGTATATGTTTGACTATTTTTTGTGAAACTTTCTTTAAAGATATAAGGTATAATTTTATAAATAAGCTTCCATTCTAACAATATAACTCTAATATAACTCTCTAAGATATTTGAGACCTGTTTTCTTAGCATGGGTTTCACAAGAGTGACTTTAAAACATTTTTTTGCATTTAATGCACTAAACAATATGAATAAATTAGATAAAACACTATTATAATATCCTGTATCAAGATCCCAAAATGTTCTTCATTGTAAACTCGTGGAAAGTTCAAATTAATATGTATTTTTGTTTGGTCATCATATTAACTTTTTTTTAAAATGATGTTTGGAAAGTTCATAGCATTTGTTCATACAACCATGAAATCAAAAATATTAACTTTCTTTAGTCATATCATATGAAACTAAATCACAGTCTTCACATTTTGCTGATATTTTCTCCAACACTGCTTTCCAAAAGATTAACTGTTGAGACAAACCAACATGGACCAAACCCTCTGTCATTTGAATGATCTCCTTGACTTTGAAATCTGTAAAATATTAAATATAAATAATTTATAACATACATGTACCACTAAAAAAACAATACTGTTGATCACTCTCAAAGAGGGAACTTGAATTGAAAGTTCAATCTTTACATCATGACTAAGTAAAAAGTATGCAAAGATAGACATGTAAATTTCAGGGTCAAAGGCTACACATCCCTCAGCAATGATCGTCACATTGTAAATGTTGGTTAACACTGATTGTTGGACTGAATATATCTTATTTTAATTTACAATTAGTGTAGATCAGAGTAGTTTAATCCATATAGAGATAAATGAGTCTAATCTGTATGTACAAAGAGGTCAAACATAAATAACATCAATTAAGGTAAACCCAAGTGATGGTCATGTCATCTTGCCTTGGGAAGTAGATGAGACAAGCATATAAGATCATAATGAAATAAAGCAAACAAGTACAAAATCTGAAGGTTAAATGACAAGGTAAGGATTTGATGGCAGAATTTTAAAAACCTGATATGATGACATGTGTGTTAGTAAGCTACAAGAAGATGATCAAAAACAGTTCCTTCCAAAAGAGATTGAAGTTTTCAATTATTTAAAAATAACCTCTGAAGTGACTTCCTTTTTTCAGTCACTGTTTACCTAACAGTTGTTTTTTTATCGTTAAAAGTCAACTGCAATATAAACAATTACTTTTATTGGGTTATAACGTGACATCACACATATTAGGTTTGATTATTCATGATAACAATACTTAATTCACTCAAGCAGCCTCGGGTAGAAGAGAACTGTAGGCGGACTCCAACCATGGCTTGAGACAATGTGATGGACACATACACAACATTCACTTAAACAAAATCTTTCTTTTCATCCAACCGCATATATATTTCTCATCATAAAAATTGTACATTCTTTCATTCTGTACACATAGAATAACATCTGAATCCAATTATACAAAATGAAAATGACTAGTCAGCTCACTGTGATTATAACACCTACCTTATACCCTTATACACATGTCTATTAAATTTACAGAATCATTTCATTGGGATATAAAACTTACCTTACAGGGGAGGTTTTTGGGAGAGCTCCAACACAGGTATCACATGATTATGAAATGCAGAAATTGACAGTCCAGAGAAAATATCTGTCAACAGTGTTCTTTTTTGTGAAACAAGGCATTCTGTAAACATGGTAAACATAGTTATAATAAATTTTAGGAAAAAAGTTCAAAAACAATTCTTTTAAATCTAGATATTCATATTAATCTTTGTTGAACATGTTGAAGGGTGTCAGTGTTTTAACTGAATGGTATTTATTTCCTGAAACTGTGTCCGATTAGACTTTTTTCTATGAGACATTATAAGAATAGAGTTTTGCTTCCATCTCTCGAAATTATGTGAATTTGAATTTGATTATTGTTTGTTATCTTCATATTTCATTGAAAGTCTCTTCCAATTTTTTCTTTAAGCATTTTAACCTCAATGTGTCAAACTATATCAGATTTCTTGATTTTTTTTATTGGTCCCATCAGGATAGAAATAACAAGGTTTGCCTGTACCATTAAAATGCAGGTCCTCAAAAAAAATATAATAATAATAACCTTTGAGATAAAGTGGTGGCTACATGTACATTCATTTTTTTTCTTCAATTTTATAGAAAAATCTTAGAGGTTTCTACAAGAATATTATGGTATTTATGGATCAATACCAAGGTTTACCCCCCACCCCCCACCCCACCCCCAGCACCTTATCTCTTCCTTACAAGTGCAACCAACAACCTAAGTCTGATTGAGCATATGAAAAACTTTCATAAAATGAACATTCAATGAAAAATAAACATGCATGCTTGGTAGCATTTGATTCAGCATGCTCAATGGTAACTTAAGATCAGGTAAGACCCCCTTATTATACTCCCTTTTTGATGAAACCAATGCAGCTGCAGAAATTCAAGTTTTCAATCTTAACCATTTCAACTAGAGAATATTAATTATTAATACTTTATGCAATTTTCATCTTTAAAAAAAAAGCTATTTTTCAATTTTGCTGCACTCTTCATCAAATTGATGAACATTCAAAAATTTACATATCAAGCAATAAGCAAATGAAGTTGACATCCTTGAAAATTTTTATCGTTTAATTTACTTTTCCCCATGAGAACTACATATACTGCACTAATCTGCAATCAGAAGGACCAAGTCCAAAATGATGGTTTGTATACAGTACAAAGTTATGTGAAAATTATTTATATAAATAATTAATAATACTTGCATCTCTTTTACAAAAAGTAAAACAAAAAAGCAGTAAAATTTGAATATCAAAATTTTGATCAACAAATAACACATCTGATTTACCATATATGTGTACTACGTAGAGCCACTTCACTTAGCTGTCATTGGACATTTAACTTGGTGTGTCTGAGGCTCAATGAAGGATCTTACACAAAAATCGCTCATTAATGAAAACAAAATTTAGTTCTTTACTCTACTCATAATATTTGAAACCATGTTTTTGACTGAACTATATTTTTATACAATAACGAATGCTTTTAGTATTTTGAAACATAGTAATATTTATTAGAGGAACCTTAAATATTGCCCGCTACCAAATTGTGGTCAGCAAGAAACACGTGGAAATTCTCAGACCCTTTGTATAACGTTTAACCTTTTTAAAATTGATGTGCATTAGATCGCAGGCGTTGTCACACTCAAAATGTATTACTGATACTAGGAGTTATATCGTATTTCTGAGATAAGGCTCATAATTCACAATAAACACAAAATATCGACTTACCAGCTCCTACTTTCACTTTAGCCGAATATCGCATGACAGACCTCAGAAATAAACTGCGCTGAGTGATTATAGTTCTTAATTTTCGTGCAAAATTTTTCAATATTATATGACATTGTCCTACATTTGTAGGATTAATATGCTTATTTGATAAAAGGTAATTAATAGCCTTACCTGCAAAAGAAATAACAGACGTTAAATTCAGTCGGAACTGCTAAAACTGGGCGCGTATTAATTTATCTGTCCATTGTAAAATCGAAGACGGAGCATTCCCTGATATGACGTAAACATCGATGTTACTTTTATAATAAACAATATTAAACATTTAGATCGAAACATTCTAATAGCTGGAGATGTTTTACGAAATATCTCTCTAATTGCTTTGTGTAATCGGGGTACTAGAGACATCAGATTACAGAAATAGTCAGTTGGTTTCAATACCGGAATGGCAGCGCCCAGATTTCGCATGGCGGACATGCCTAGTTGAAGAAAAACAGACAGTTATGGAAAAAGTACGCACAGAATTGTTAGGAACGAAACAAATAGTTGTACCCATGACGTTCAACTATCTGCACATATACAACAAATGTCATGTTATCGTTTTGTTAGACCTGTAGCTGTGCAGTCCTGCAAGTGTAATATGCACATTATTGCTGCATGACACTGCAAGTGACAATCAAACTGCATACATATCAAGACAGCATTCCCATGGAAGGTGTCATAGGTCAGTTTTCAAGAGTAAGCAAGAAGTATTTATTAAGATATTGAGATTTTTATTTCGTACGAGTTTCACTTGGATGAACACAAAACCAAACCCTTAACAGTTATGTTGGCGTTTCTTTATTGCCTCCATTTCTTGCACAAAGAAAAAAATATATATAATGCAAGGCACATGCACTGTTTCAAAATCGTATTAAATTTCTTCGGGTCTTGGAAATTACATTTTTTGTTATTTCCACTCTAAGTTTTGGTCACCTTTTTGAATATTATTTCTTTTTTTTTTTCTACACATTGCGGCACATAGAGAAAAATAAAATCGTCGTCATGTTAATCAGAGACCAACCTTGTCTCGATTTAAAGCACTATTTTCATCATTTTTGGGGGGGGGGGGCACTGGAGGAAAATGTTCCTGATGGTATTTTAATGTGCCGTTAGAGCGATGTCCACTCCTGCTGGCTATGTCCTTGTCATTAAACCGCAATTAAATAGAAAAAATAAAAAAGATTTTTGGTACAAGGATATTCATTGCCTCATTAGCTTTAATATCCTCACCTTCCCAGTCTCTCAGTAAATCAAGAACAACTTCATTTAACAAGACCGAGTCTGATTCGAGTGCACATGACTTTGCGCAGCTTTTTAGTTTCATGCAGTCGTAGGTGCAACATAATACCTAACCTAAGTATTGTAATTTTAATACAAGATTAACATTATATTACATAATCAGTAATGATTATGGGACTTAAAATGTGCTTTTAAGACAATAGTTAGGGAAAAAAAACGCTGAGATGACTTTCACGACATCATTGTTTTCCGGTTCTGTAAGCAATGCGACTCTGAAGAATGACGCATTTCAAGACGTCCATACACATTGTATTGAAAACTGCTGACAGAAAATCAAAAAAACATACCAGAAATCTAAACATTGTTATTTTTTAACAAAATAATTCATCTGCCCCAATATATACAAAATAAAAGCCGCAATGTGGCAAATTTAGAGGTATTAGGCATAGGAAAAATAAACTTTGTAAAAATACCTAGACCAAACCAGATGGTCAACTTTTTTGAAATTTCACAATTTATTGACTTTTAACTGTCATGTATTTGACTGAGAAGGAAATCCTTAGGGCAGAAATACCAAAAAAATATGAGGAAAATGATAATTTGGCGCTTTTCAAACAAATTCCCATCGGGCCCAATGGTAAAATTTTACAAATTAAGAAATGAAGATGGTAAACATTTGATTCTTTTATCTTAAAATAATTAATATAAAAGTAAAAAAAAATCATTCGATAAATTTATCAAAATATTTAGGGTAAAAATAATTAGACTCGGCCTCGTTAAGTTCATGCTACCCTGAATGGGTTGGAGGTCCATTCTGAAACTGCGCGTGTTCGATATTGTGTGTGTGTGTATCGGACATGTATATGTAGTTTCAGCAATCAATTCAGGCATGACACTATTGAACATTTTCGGTTGGGTAAACATTTACAAAATAGCGACTACGGATAATTAGTATTGAGCGCATTATGCACTTAAAATATATTCTTGTTTCATCAACTTGTTTGTCAATAATTTACCTCGTTTTAGAAATTGTACATACGTAGAGCATGCTCTTGCGTATCGAATCAACTGAGAGATATAGACCCCGTATGCAGGTGATGAAGGTATATTGCTGCATACTTAAGGGAAGTTGACGATTGAAAAGTTAAAGTCATCACGTTTATCATAAAACTTGGTTGTTAGATTACCATTAACGTCTTTTTCAATTAAAATATCCAAATATGAAACAGATGTGTCAGACTCTGTGGTATCTTTTATCTCAAGCTCACCAGGATATATCGTATCGGCACAAGAATGGAAATAACCATTGATAATTGACAGTACGTCGTCGATATATCTAAATGTCGAGTTGAAGGCCACAGCAAGTGTTTTCTTCTATTCACGTATAAGATTTTGGACTAATTCTGCTTCATATGAATACAAAAAAATGTCTGCTAATAACGGGGCGCAATTGGTACCCATGGGAATTCCAATAGATTGCTGGAAGACCTGGTCTCCAAAAACCACATAGATATTGTCAATCAGAAACCCAAGCATCTTTTAATGTCAACTTCAGAGTACTTGTGTGTACAATCAGAATGTTTTTTAATAAAATAATTTGCAAATGACCAATGACAAGGTAAGTAAATTTACGAGTTCCACGAATTTCACATTCCATTCTTCACGATTCATTCCTAACATCCCTTGCCCGACGATGGCTCTATCTCGAAAATTTTTTGGAATGCGTTCCCAGTATTTGATTGTCGGAGTAAAGCTTACTTTTTATAAAGTTACCCCAGCTTTCAGCGTCACATGTCTTTCTTTGTCGTAAGTTTTATAACCTACATTTCGAGCACGTACTAGACTTCAAACTTCTGAGTAAGAATTTGAAGGCAAGTTTTATAAACAAATTACATGTATTTGGAGCCATACTCCAAATTTCTCTTTCGAGCTAGTAACTGAGCTGAATCCCAAGCCAAAGTTTATAACCTACTTGCCAGATTAATTTTATTTTCAAGGGGTCAGAAATACTGTGGTTTATATATACAGAATACATATCATTTAATAGTATTACGGTTTTGGCGTTTGGTATTTTGCGCAAATGAAACAATATACTTTATGGAATACTTTTTGTTTTGAACCATTAAAAAATGCACTATCGAAAGTATTTAATGACCATTTTGATTGACTAGATTATATCATTTGTTTGCATTAGTTATTTCATTTTGGCACAACACGGTTTCCACACTTCTTTATCCATAGTCACTGATAGCTGTAGAAGTTCATCCAACCGAAAATGTCCATTATGACACAATCATGGGAGGAGTTTATTTTTGAATCATTGATTTTGATTGGCTTGGGTTCTAAGTCAGTAAGATCATATTAAGAGAAGTCTTCGTCATGAACACTTCTCTTAATATAATCTTACTGTTCTTGAGTATCGAAGCGTGTAAACAAACCTAGAAAAGAACAAGTGTCTGTCAAATTGCAAGCATAATACCTGACTCAAAAAGATGATGAATTAACGTAATTATCATTCCGAATATCCCACTGAATAAGCTAATAAGTGTCAATTGTTTGTAATAAAATTGTATGAATGCTGTAAGTAGAAATTTAAAAATGCAGTCGTTTGCTCACAAACATACACATCCATTTAACGCTTTTACGTTGTTTATAGTCCACAAGAGATATAAACATTTTCAGTATAAGATACCTCTGTCATTGTAATCACTGTGTTTCAAACGCGACTGTTCGAATTGTATTGTTCGTTTCTAACATTAACTCGAGTTGAATTGACATCTAATTCAACAAACAAGAGATCCACAAGTAGTCACGGTCACCTGAGTACCATAGTCCATACACACATTTAACTCACAGACAGGGATGGTCATAAGACGGACGTCCACAGACGAGAACCAAAAATGCAATAGGTCAAATGGTAAATCAGGTGACCTTCATGTATTTTAAAAAATGTTATATTAACTGTGTTCTGATAAAACAAATGTCCATAATTATTAACTGTTTTTTTTTTTATTTTTTAAGGATGGGCGACTATATATTATTGGCAGTCGAAGAACCATCAGAAGAAGTAGAAGACATCATTATAATATGTTCTCATACAGCATTAAAAGAAAGGCATAAACACACCAGGCATGATGTAAAATCACATACTTCTAAAAAGCCACGTATACATGTACATTTATTGCGATCCATGTGGGAAATTACACACGTCGCAACAAAGATTAACGTTTTATAAACTTGGTCCGTCGGTTAAATCTTCAAATTGTAAACCTTGATTTCTTTTTGGAATAATAAATTTGTCTTTGTTTTTTTTATTTGGAATGATTTTGTCATTTAATTTTTGCTCTTTGTATCTAAGATATTCATTAAGATGTCTCCTGATAATGTGCAGACATTCTCAGAATTGCTACCCTTTTTCAGTGACGGTAATTTTTGAAAAAAAAATTGCCAAACTTTTGCTCATGATTTAAAATTAGGTTACCTCTGGAGCATTTTCTGAAAAAAAAAAAATCACTCTAATTTTTTGTTCCCCGCTGTCGTGAAAGTGAAGGGACATTAAATCTCATTCGTCTGTCTAGCTGCCCGTCTGTCAGTCACAAAATCTTTAACTTTGGTCATTACTTTTTAAAGAGACAGGGCTTTCATATTTTACATGTATATTACCTGTGACAAGACCTTTCCAAATACACTTTGATTTTTGACCCCGTGACCTTGAATGATCCACTTTTCAAAAATTATAACATTACTTCAAATTAGTCTTCACTTTTGAAAGAAATGAGATAGGGCTTTCATATTACACATATAAATTACCCGTGACAAGACCTTTCAAAAAGGACTATGATTGTTGACCCTCTGACCTTGATCATGATGTTGACCTTCTTTTGAATAATGTTATCTTTGCTTATAACTTTTGATTGAGAAAAGATCAGGCTTTAATATTTGACAAGTGCATTACCTGTGACAAGATACTTTGATTTTTGACCTCTTGACCTTGAAGTTTGACCTACTTTTCAAATATTTTTAACATTACTTTTAATTGGTAATTAAATTTTAAAGGAGAAAATATTATATATGTACATCATCTGTGATAAGACCTAGGGTTTTTGACCCCGTGACCTTAAATTTTAAAGGAGAAAATATTATATATGTACATCATCTGTGATAAGACCTAGGGTTTTTAACCCCGTGACCTTGATCTTGAAGTCTGACCTACTTTTCAAAAAAATATTTTTGTTTATTACTTTTGATTGAGAAAAGAATTTCATATGTACATTACCTGTGACGTTTCTGAGCATGCTATGATTTTTGACCCTTTACCTTGATTTTCATGTTGATCTTATTTTAATTTTTTTTCTTTTGTGTTTAATATTCGACAAGTGCATTACCTGTGTCAAAATGTTTCCGAATGTGCTATGATATTCAACCATGTGATCTTGACCTTCAACAGGTTGGAGAGAATACTCGAAATCGGGCATTATCCGTGAAATCGCGTATAGTCCTCGATATCAGGGTATCGTTGAATCCGCGTAATCGGGTATACCGTGCAACTTTCTGTAAAAACAGAAAAATAAAGCAACGGCGCATTGTGTCAGTTAGTGTTACTTGTACATCAGTATGTTGGGAGTTTATTTTTATTGAACTCAATTTAAATGGTTGTCTGACAAGTTTAAAATCACACGACAAACACTGCTGGGGTAGCAAAGAAGGCACGGTGGCGTCATTATTTTTCAGTACAAGTTCTAAAACCAAATAACTATATGTCGTCTGTGTTTATTTCCCTATAAATTATTCCCCAAGCTTAATTTCTTAACATGTGCATTATTCACAAAATGTAAAACTTTGAAGAAATTTAACGACTAACTCTGTGTTATGTATTTTTTACTAAAAAATGTATGGAGTCCCTTTCACGTTAAATTTAAATTATTCCTCAGTTGGTAAGTACATGCATTTCTCATCGATACAGAATACCGACGTTTTCGTAAGGGAAAAAAATAAAATAAAAACAAACAAACAAACATAAAAAAACAACAAAGGGAAAGCAGGTTGAAAAATGATATAAAATGAAATAAATTTAATATCTACATGTGTACATGCATGCAAACTTAAATACATTTTTAAAAATTAATACAGTGCATATTGATAAAGGTAAAGAATCTTTAGTAAAATCATCAGTTCCTCCTGTGGTGTATGTATACAGACCTGCAATTCCCGTGGGGAAAGGGGGAGGTGCGTATTTTTTAAAGAAAATATTTTAATGTCAGTTTACCATGAAAATTTTCATTCAAAGAACCCGCCAATGTTTTGGTTGCATTTTGATTAATGCAAGCGACGTTATTTTACCTGTATGTGTTTGTGTGGAAATTGAGAACGAGATGTCTTGTTAAAGCGATTTTCGTTTAGCTGGGGTGAGGGAAGGGGGGGGGGCTTGGTTCATATAAATAAATTTTAAAAAATCCAATTCGCACATCTTTTCATGTGCTTATTATACATTCTCAATATAGAACTAATATTCAAATATGAATTATATATTAAAGTTTTCACATATTATACTTTTTTTACTTTTTATACATATGAACAAACTGAAGTGGAGTGTTCAATCGCGTCTTAGCTTAAGTCTTGAGCTGCATTGTTTTTAATTAATCATCCATACAGATTGGAGACACTTTCTTTTATTATTATTATAGTACTGGATAGACAGGGTAGATTTTCCCTTCAGAGTCTGTTGGTTATTTTAGGTTATATCGCTTTAAACTTCATTATAATATGCTAAAATACGTTATCTGATTGATTCTAGACAGTACGTCACGTGACAGGGAACTAAAACTTCATTATTTCCTGTCTTTTCTGTAATCTGTGATACTAATTACTCATGGTTATCACTTTTTTTTATTATTCATCTATGGTGAAAAATGTGTTAAAAAATAAACATGAAGTTTAGTTATTTTTAAAACTTGTTGAATGTGGTAGAAAATAACAGGTTTCTATTTTAACCTCATATTGTTTCGGTATATAAACAATTATTGCATGAATGTTTTGGAGATATGAAGAATTCTATTCACTCAAGAGGGCAAAATAGGGAATCAATATGATTTTATTAGATGAAAAGATCTTCTCTCTTTATCATGCAATGAATATATACCATTCAATGATGTTTAGCACAAAACTCTACAATAACATTTTACATTTAATTCGATTATTTTGAAAGGGGAGGGATGTTTCTCTTGGACACATGCATAACACATTCGAGGTTAATTTTCCCTTGACCGAGATAGTCCGGACAAGGAATAATTAATGTAAGCAGCTAGTAACAACCGTTATAGCTATTCACTTTCGTCCCTTGAAGTCGCCGAAAAATGGTAAAATATTGCCGACTCGGCGAAATTAAACGATCAACAGTTATTTTCTTTCACAAGCTATGTTGCTGAGAACATCATTGTCTTTGCTAAAACGTTGGAGGCGTGTTGAATCCAAAGGAAATTTTAATAATTTTAAAAAAAAAATAAGAAAGAATATGTCGCCTTTTATAACTTCTGGGAATTAGCTTTAATTGTCATTCTCTGTTTATAAAACATATGTACTGGTACAAGATATATGTAAGGAATGCTATTCAACGACAAAAATATCAACTGATGAAAATAGATTCATAACACCCCCCCCCCTCCGAAAAAATACTAAATAATATACGCGTTATATTAGTTTTTGCCGTAATTTGATAAATTTTAACCATTAAATAGTTTATACATTCTGTAATGAATTATTTTTATGCACAAAATGAATGTTAAAGCAATTATTGACGCATAATTAAATACGATAGAAAACCCCCTGTTTAAATGTCAGATTATTTTGTGTGTGAAATGTGTTTCGGTATAAATTGAATTATTTACAAAATGTTCATGTTTGTCGTATTGATGTGGAAATATTATAAATTCCAGACTTCTGATATTTAATAGTTCTGTTGTATAGGGTATGAACATGAAGAAGATGCAAATGCATTTAACTTTATATAAAATATAAAAGCAGAACGAACGTTTGTTTAGGTGCAGATAATGAAATGTACTAAGCTCCACGGGTATTTGTTGTCCTATGCGCATTAATTCAGACTTCCAAATTGTTATTTGGCTAGTGATACCTTTAGATAACATTTGTCTCTAGGTGAAAGTTGACTCGGCAAACTGCGCCATCCCATTGTTTAAAGGCAGAGATTTTTTACCGGGTGGTAAATTCCAGGTGAGGGAGGGGCTTATTTTGCACAGGTGTGAATGCCTTGAGGGCTAGCAGTCTATCTGTGGTCGTTTGTCTCCCAATCCTTATACACAGGAAGTGATTTAATACACAGTAGAATACCCAAGAAGTCAAACTTTACCTGTGTTGGGATTTTGAGATGATTTTAAATTAGAAATAAAAAGTTGTAAATAAAGTTAATCTCATGCAGTAATTTTTATTAATTTGTAATTGAATGTGTGTTAAAGCATCCCCACCCATTATAAAAAATATTATTATTTAAAGTATTTGTTGATCTTTGAAAAAAAGTTATACCTAATTTTGATATATATTATCATGATGAATATCATAATTATTTCAAATACAAAAGGTGTGTGTATATGTAAATATGTTATCAAGCTTAAAATTCCATAGTAATACAGCTTCTCTATTGTTTATACCATGTGTGGTAAATATCAAAGGGTCAAAAGTCACCAGGGGTGCCAAACAATGTGTACAGGGTATACACAAGGACTAGTAAGTAAATGTCAATCAAGTTCTAGCACCCAATGATGTACCTTAATGCACTTGATTGACAAGGGTACACAGACCAGGTATTTTTGATTGATTGATTGTATGTTGTTTTACGTCCCATTCGAGAATTTTTCACTCATATTGAGACGTCACCATATACCGGTGAAGGGCTTCAAATTTTGACCTTTACTCGGCACTCAGGGCCATTGAGCAGTGAGGGATCTTTATCGTGCCAACGCCTGCCGTGACACGGGGCCTCGGTTTTTAAGGTCTCATCCGAAAGACCCGCAACTTTCACTTCAAAGTGCCGAGCGCATGGCGAAGGAACAGTTGCTACCCATTTTATCGACTTGGGTCTGTCGCGGCCGAGATTCGAACTCACGACCTCCCGATCACGGAGCGAGCGCTCTACCGACTGAGCTACCGTGAACGGTAGGTATTTTTGAAGGCGGTGCTGAAAATCTCTGCCTTTAAGTTTTATAAGGTGATTACACCGCCTATACCCGATTTCGTGGATACAACGATTCCCCGATTTCGGGGACTATACGCGATTTCACGGATAATACCCGATTTCGAGTATTCTCTCCAACCTGTTCAAGATTGACCCAATTTTCAAACATGTTATCAGTTTACTACATGTAACACTTTAAGGAGAGAAGATAGGGCATTCATATTTAACACGTGTAGTACCTGTATTAAGCGTTTCCAAATGTAATATGGTTTTTAACCTTGACCTTCAAGTTTGACCTATTTTCAAAAATATTAACATTGCTGATAACTTGATTGAGAAAAGACACGGCATTTACAGTGACATGTGCATTACCTGTTTTAAGACCTTTCCGATTGTATACTCTGGTTTTTAGCTCACCTGAGCCGAAGGCTCAAGTGAGCTTTTCTGATCACATTTTGTCTGTAGTCCGTCTGTCTGTCTGTCTGTCAACTTTTCACATTTTCGACTTCTTCTCAAGAACCACTGGGCCAATTTCAACCAAACTTGCCACAAAGTATCCTTGGGTAAGGGGGATTCAAGTTTGTTCAAATGAAGGGCCACCCCCTCTTCCAAGGGGAGATAATTAAGAATTCGTGAAAAATTAATGGCACCATTAAAAAATCTTCTTCTCAAGAACCACTGTGCTTGAAAACATGAAACTTATTTGAAAGCATCCTCAGGTAGTGTAGATTCAAGTTTGTTCAAATCATGACCCCCGGGGGTAGGGTGGGGCCGCAATGGGCGATCAAAGTTTTACATAGGAAATATACAGGAAAAATCTTTAAAAATCTTCTTCTCAAGAACAGCAAAGCCATAATTGGTCATATTTATATGGTAGCATCCTCAGATAGTGTACAATCAAGTTTGTTCAAAACATGACCCCCGGGGGTCTGGTGGGGCCACAATGGGCGATCAAAGTTTTACATAGGAATATATAGGAAAAATCTTCAAAAATCTTCTTCTCAAGAACAGCAAAGCCATGATTGGTCATATTTACTTGGAAGCATCCTCAGGTAGTGTAGATTCAAATTTGTTCAAATCATGACCCCCGGGGGTCGGGTGGGGCCACAATGGGCGATCAAAGTTTTGCATAGGAATATAAGGAAAAATCTTTAAAAATCTTCTTCTCAAGAACAACAGAGCCATCATTGGTCATATTTATATGGTAGCAGCCTCAGGTAGTGTAGATTCAAGTTTGTTCAACTCATGACCCCCGGGGGTCGGGTGGGACCACAATGGGCGATCAAAGTTTTACATAGGAATATATAGGAAAAATCTTTAAAAATCTTCTTCTCAAGAACAGCAAAGCCATGATTAGTCATATTTACATGGAAGCATCCTCAGATAGTGTACATTCAAATTTATTCAACTCATGACCCCTGGGGGTCGGGTGGGGCCACAATGGGCGATCAAATTTTTACATAGGAACACATAGTAAAAATCTTCTTCTCAAGAACAGCAAAGCCATGATTGGTCATATTTATATGGTAGCATCCTCAGATAGTGTACATTCAAATTTGTTCAAATCATGACCTCCGGGGGTCGGGTGGGGCCACAATGGGCGATCAAAGTTTTACATAGGAACACATAGTAAAAATTCTAAAAAAAAAAAATTTGTTAAGAATAGCAAAGCCATGATTGCTCATATTTATATGGTAGCATCCTCAGATAGTGTACATACAAATTTGTTCGAATCATGACCCCCGGGGGTCGGGTGGGGCCACAATGGGCGATCAAAGTTTTACACTGGTACACATAGTAAAAATCTTTTAAAAAAAATATTTGTTAAGAATAGCAAAGCCATGATTGGTCATATTTATATGGAAGCATTCTTAGATAGTGTACATTCAAGTTTGTTCAAACATGACCCCTGGGGGTCGGGTGGGGCCAGAATGGGCGATCAAAGTTTTACATAGGAATACATAGGTTAAATCTTTAAAAATCTTCTACTCAAGAACAGCAAAGCCATGATTGGTCATATTTAAATGGAAGCATCCTCAGATAATGTAGATTCAAATTTGTTCAATTCCTGACACCCCCCCCCCCCCAACCACTTTTATATTTAAACTTTTCAACCTTTCAAGATTGAAGTGATTTCTGCTTTTTCCTAGCCATAGTGCTCAGGTGAGCAATGTGGCCCCTGGGCCTCTTGTTGATATATTTTTTCCACATGTGTATTAATTGTGATAAGATCTTTCGGATTGCATTATATTTGACCTCATGACTTTGATGTAGCATTTGAAGCTATAACCTTTGCCATAACTGTTTTTATTTGAATATTTTATGTCTTTTTTGTACGGATGCACAGACAAGACAGGACACACAAACAAGTCAGTTACAATATGCCATAAATAATGGCATTCCATTCACTAAGACACCCAAAGCGGGGGACCACAATTCTTTGTTTGCAGATCTAGGTAAGATTCTTTACAGAGGGGTGAAACCAGATCGAGTTACGGATGTTAATATTGTCAAAACATTGTTTCATTTCAGCAATAAGACGAAATAGTCGTAATATTCAATGTTTTTATGTTCTTTTAAACAAGAAAAATGTGAAAAACCTATCTTGTGTGTCGGAGGGGGGGGGGGGGCTTCTTAAGCTTCATATGTGACTTTTCCTACCGACTAAACAGGGGTCCGCGTTTTCGGGGGGGGGGGGTGAGGTCACAGGTCACTTTTAGTTGCTATACTATATACATTCAATAACTGCAAATTCCAGAAGGGGAGGGGGTCCTGACCTCACCCCCCCCATCCCCCAGAGGAAGTTGAAATCGGATTCGCACAAAAATGAATCCCACCATATGTATGCTTAAACAATTGAATTCCACTATATGACACGCCTAAAAAGTTTGCTGACTAAAGAAAATTAATGAAAGCACTAAAACATCAATTAATTTGTCAATAGCTTGTCTACTTTTAAGAATTAACCTGCTCATATGTAGAAATTCATCTGGGAAATACTAACACTGGTGTTTATAAAAATAAATTGTTTTACATCACTTTCGGGAATTTTTTTACTCATAAAAGACGTCATCATGGGCCAGTGAAGGGCTTCAAATTTAGAGTAAGTCTCTTACTTGGCACTCGGGCCCATTGAGTGAGGGATTTTTATCGTGCCAACGCTTATTCTGACAAGGGACCCCGGTTTTTTAGGTTTAATTTAAAGGACCGGAGACTTTCACTCATAGTGCCTGGCGCTTGGCGAAGGATTGGTCACTACCTTTGTTTACGGCATAGGTTTTACACGGCGCTGTGAACGACAATCGAACTCTGTAGCACCCCCACCCCTCAGTTTACGATTCATATTATTTGAATACGTGTTGTTTTACGTCCCATGACGAATTTTTCAATTATATAGAAACGTTACCATATACTAGTGAAGGACCTCAAATTTAGACCTTTACTCGGCACTCAGGGCCATTGAGCAGTGAAGGATCTTTGTCGTGCCCACGACACCTGTGACACGGGGCCCTTGTATTTAAGATCTCATTCCGAAAGACCCGCAACTTTTACTTAAAATTGCCGATCGCTTAGAGAAGGGACAATTGCTATCTATTTTTATCGACTTAGGTAAGTCGTGGTTGGGATTTGAACCCAAGACCTTCTGATCATGGAGCGAGCGCTCTACTGACTGAGCTACCGCGGCAGTCCCCCTAACGTCGATTACGAACAGATGCCCTACGAAGTCATGGAATATATCGAATTGACAAATAAGTTAAAATAACTTTTATTAATCCTTGGAACGTCATCGATCCACCTATATATCGCATTCAAGGCCGCAGAAAGAGTTTTCTTCTTATTTAGAATTTTGTAATCTAATTCAATTTCAAAACGGATGGGTTTAAAAGGGTCACAATTAAAATCTATTGAAATTTCAACATCCTGCTGGAAGACCTTGTTTTTCAAGACACAACTAAAGTATTGTCATTGAGAAACTCCAATATCCTCTTAATATTGGCATCACGGTGTTCCTCCGTTTTACCGCCAACATTATTTAATGTAAATAATATTATTAATATAAATGAGTTTTGAACATGTTGAATATATGTAATATTTAGAGGAGTTTAAATATATGTTTGTCATTTAACTTTACTTTCTAACGCGGACATACCGATCTGATTTTTGGAAAAAAAGTATTCTAACTGGCGGTAATAACGGGGGTGATAATAAAGGTAATAGGCAAAATTGTACCTGAAATACGTTGGCGGATGGCGATATAGGCTAAAATGAGGAAATCGGGACTTCGATTTTTTTGGCGGTGAGCAGGGGTGGCATTATAACGGAGGGGTTGGTTGGTTTATAACGAGGCAGCACTGTACTTTTGTGTAGATCAAATGTTTCTTAAAGTAATTTTTAGGTGGCGGATCACTAGATATGGGACTTTCCGCAATTCATTTTGTTGAAGATGCAATTATCTATCATGTGAAAAAGTCAAGTAATCGGAAAGAGTGTTAAAAACTCGTACTAAAATGTGCTTTCTTCTTTCGTGCAACTAAGTCTCGGCATTTCAAAAGATTTTCCTTGATAATAATTTTATCATCTTCTAAGCTAAAGGCTCGCTTCATTAAAAATAATTTATTCCCTGTAACCAGAAAGATTTATGCGTCTAGCATAATTAGTTAAGGATTACATCGTCTACCTATGCTCTAAAATTGAATAAAACTACCCTGGAAAAAAAAGGGAGAATATTTCTTTTCCTTCTCTTTTTTCTGTGAAGATTTGTTTTGTAGGAATACAAAGAGGTAGACATCGTGGGATTTACGTTTACTCTTAATAGATGCACGTAATAAAACTCCTGAAAAGACAAGGTGAAATTTAAGTTTAATTTGTATATTTTTGTACGGAGGCTGTAAAAAAAGGTATGTATGAAAAATTTTACAATTCCAATTTTCAGTTGTGTATATTTAGAGTTGAAATAATGAAACAGTTTACGTATTATTGAAAACAACCATTTACAACATTTGATAAAATCTCATTTTTGTCAGAAATATTTCTTAAGATATTGTTATTAATATGCATTTAAATATCATTTGGGTAAAGATCCATATACCTTTACTTTGATTTCATATTTAGATACTGTTAAATGTATTCTTTATGCAAATACAGTTTCAATGTTTCGGAAAATATAATTGACTTCATCTTTTCTGAGAAGAAAACATAAACCATGTAACCAGGGGTTTTATTTCATAAACAGATAAATTTAACAATTCTATACTATATTTGAAGGCATCGCGTACCAGATGTAAGAAGGAAGAAATATTATTCCGTTATCAATATGTATTTTACTATCTTCTGTCAGTCATGATGACAGATGTTACAATAGTTAAATGACGAACCGTAGGTTTTAGAAGGATAAAGTTAAACTAGAAATGTCCCAGAAATATACCCCCCTCCCCCTTTACGAGGAACTAATGCACCAAGTTTGATGTCTGTCGAGCAAAGTGTTCCCAAGATATTGATCAAACAAAATCACCCTCGGTCTATAGAGTAGAAAATCTTCAGTGGTCACCTTATCGTCGCAAACCATGGCCAAAATGAACATGTACGATTTTCTCCCATTCTGGTAGGAAAGACCTCCGGACCGTGGCTTGAGACGATGTGGCCACCCACACCGCAGGAAAACCCGTATACCAAATTTCACATCTGTCAAGGAAAGGGTTCTTAAGATATTGAGCAGTCAAAATTTTGCCATGTCCAGATTGCCCTTGTCGTATCAAATTCCATGGTGGTCATTTATTTCTCAATGAAATCCAATGAATTTAGTTTAAAAACATTTACTTTTTAAAAGGAACCATGCAGTGAACCAAGTTTAATGTCTTTCAAGCAAAGGGTTTTCTAAATACTGCACAGTCAATGTATTCCTATGTCCAGTTTGATCTTTGACCTTTTGTTTCACTATTTCTGGCCTCAAAATCTGCAGTGGTCGTATACGTCTCCACGGAAACAATGTTCTAAGTTTGATGTTGATGTTTTACATATATTTGTTTCAAATATTAATAAAAAAAATTTATGATGTATTATAAATTTTGCGACTATTTTGTTTTGACAATACAGTGTACCAGTTTGTTTCAATACCAGTTTACTTCAATTTCTATATTCACAAAAATACTTAGTATTAAGGTGGCTCTATACACCTATCGTTTCTCAATTCAACAGGAAATTACTTGATTTTGAAAGATAGCACGATGAAAGTGAAAAATGTGCAATTTTAGGATTAAAAAAATGTTTTTAAAAAAATTCTATTTAATAGTATTAAAATGCAAACAAAGGCTTCAGTGGGATTCAAACTCAGCCTTGGTGTATGGAGGCACCGTAAAAATTATTGAGTTCACTTTTTTGATTTTTTGCCATATGGTCGCAAGGTAGCAACTTGTTTGCCCATGTCCTTGCAGGTTTGACAAAGTGGAAAGACTGTTTTGAATTCTTTCTTGAGTTCTTTGTCTGTCTCTGCATTAGTGGCCCCACAATAATAACAGAGGTCCATCCTGCCAGTTGAAGAACTATAGTATGCAACCTCCATAGGGCTTCCACAGCTGATGTTCATTCTTGTAAAGAGTTTACCATGCAAGGAGTGTTCTGGCGGTGTCACTGGGCTTCCACAGGTGAATTCAAAATCTGACAACAGGAGAGCAAGCTGTACTTTTTATCTGTCTGTCAATTTACTTTTGCCATAAATCAATCTTGGTTTTTCACACTCTGTACATGTTGTTGTATATCTGGCATTCTGCGCTGTAAACACACTAGCTTCACCCTGTAACGCTGGATCATCTGGTATAAGGTTAGTAATTGGATCAGTTCTGGTCTCTTTCTTCTGTTCCTTCTATTTGCTGTTAGTTGACTCACCTTCAACAGGTTTTTTCATCAATGTAGGTCTGTCTTCTTCTGTTGTCTCTATTCCATAGACACTGTCAAAGCCTTTATAGTGATTTTTATCTATATCGAGAACTGGATCAGGAAGCCAATTCCGATTTGACAGAGATGGAGAACAACACTCGATGTCATTGCACTTTCTGACCTGAAAACTGTACTGCCTCAGTCTACAGTGAATCTTTACCCACTTCATGTATTCTTCTACTTTACTTGTATGACTCTTCATTAGTCTGGTCTTGTCCATATTTGGAAACATAATATCAATATGTTTAGACAAATAATCAATTTCATTGTCTTGCATTGGACTCAATATCTGAAAGGGTTCATCCTTCAAAGCGAGTTTTCTAAATCTATTTTCCATTGTCCTACGCACCGTCTCCAAAGAAGTTTCCCATTCTTCTCTAATTTCTTCCCCTTCGGATCTAATGTTATCCAATGATGTGCATTTGGACAGTGTTTGTTCAAATTTTTCTGACCCCTTCTCTCTTGATAAAGCACAGTTTTGAAGCCCTATATTCAATATAGACATGATTCTTTCGGCTGGTTTTATCCAGAACTGACCTGGAGCACATCTGGCTGCAACATATAAATCTAAATCCAGTTCTTTGAAAAGACAGATAGCTGCTAGCTTCACATGCTCAAGATTGGTACTATGGTCTGTCCCGCCCTCACTAAATTTCAAAATAATCTTTGGTTTCTCTTGCAAATTCTGGCTTTGTTTCAGAAGAGCTGTTGCATGCCTCATTGGATTTGATGACTGAAATACTGAGTCATTCACAACCACTGTAACTTTTCCTCTGTAGAAAGGTTTGTCAATGCTGTCTGGTACATCACATTGCATATACACTGATGGTGTTAAGCTGCCCTTGTGGTGCAAATCATGGTCAGTTGCAGCAAGAGTTGTTCTTGTTAATGCTAACACTTTCTTTCCCCTAACCCCAGTAGACAAAGGAACATCGGGTTCTCCTATCTGTACTTTGGCTTTGTCATCACAAAAAAAAATGCACAATCTGACATATGTGCAATATTGTGTCTCCTATCATCAGCTGCTGTGTACTCCTCAATCAATTCTCCCAGTTTTTCAAAGAACAAGTCATACTGCCCTGAAGGTCTTCCTGGGTTGAGTTGTCTGAGATCAGGTAATAGTCCAGTTTCTCCCATGAAGATCATGCGAATTCTCTGTTTGGTAACTGGGTGTACTTCTTTGGATGCATCCAGTGTGAGTTCTTTGTATATAGTATCTAACAAACCAGACTGGACACGAGCAACATTGCTGACCTTTGACTTAAAACTTCTTTTCATTTCTCTTGTGTGGTATTCAGGAAATTTTGGCTTAATTTTCAGAAGATTAGATGCAATTTGCGAACATTTGTCACTATCACTTCTGTTATCTTGAACTTTCATTAAACAATATACTGTCACAATGCTTCCACCAGGACTGTACTTGTACATGTCCACATTCACAGACAACTGCAAGTTTTCAAAAAATCTGTGTCTCTGCATTGAATTTTGAAAAGGATTCAATAAATGTTCTTTTTCATAAAAAAATAGGCTCATTAAAGTCTGCTAAAGCAGTAAATTTGTCAATATGCTTATATTCTTCACGGATTCCAATCCAGTTTCTTTGAATACACCTGACACTAACATCTTCCGACACCTGGCGAACTGGATGGTCTAGATTTTGATTAAACTGTATTTTCTCATTCTGACATTTCAAATATGTACTATAAGATGAAAAACAATCAGCTAAATGTTTTGTGTCTTGATAAGCCTGCTCCCATGCAGGTGTGCTTCTCATATAAGGCTTACTACACAAACTTAATAAAATGTCTGAGTGTGTCTTCATCTGTGTAGTGTCCAGGGTTCCACACTTCTGTTTTTTTTTCTTCTTATGATCGTTATAGCTTTTAAACTTCTCAAACTCTGGTAGGATTCCCAATACTTCTTTCTCTCTCCTGCCTCTCTCTTTTATTGTTATGGTGGTTTGTTACATACCATATAGCATTTGTCAAGACCTGAAAAAATTATGTCAGAATTTACTTTCCTTGTGTCTGCTGAAACATGTAACACTTTAAAAGGAAAAAAATATAAACACACTGGTTTAAAATATATTAATAAAAATCTTATGTTTAAAGCACCATATTTAATCATATGCCAAACATATTTTATAGACAGTTTAAGGTATTATTAAAATAATGAAACTCAAACATGATATTTTAATAGAGACTAGTCTTCTGTTTTACACTTTTATATAATACATAAGACCAAACATGCACATAACTACTAAGTCAGTAAGTGATACTACAATGAGTAAAATATAGAATGCTATACATAGTGTCAGATTCTAAACAAGAGGCCCAAGGGCCTTAACGGTCACCTGAGTATAATACAACAATTTAGAAGTTAAATACACTGATAGATGAAGCAATGTTGCCCTAGCCCCTCCCCTCCTCAAGAACCCCCAAAACTGAGGCCATATATTTAAAAATTTTGGAAGAGGCATCCTTGTCTATCATAATCATGCACTTAGTTTGTTTAAATAATCTCCAGTAGCAGAGAAGAAGTTTTTCAAAGAATCAATGCATTTTCACTATATAATCAATAGAGCCCCGCCCTAACACCAGAACCCCTGACCCTGGGGCCATGAAATTCACAATTTTTGAAAAGGCATCCCTATTCATTTAAATAGTCTCCAGTAGCAGAGAAGAAGATTTTCAAAGAATCAATGCATTTTCACTATATAATCAATACAGCCCCACCCTAACACCAGAACCCCTGACCCTGGGGCCATGAAATTCACAATTTTTGAAAAGGCATCCTTATGCATCATAACCATGCACGTAGTTTGTTTAAATAATACCAAGGAGCAGAGAAGAAGATTTTCAAAAAATTAAAGCATTTTCACTATATAATCAATAGAGCCCCGCCCTAACACCAGAACCCCTGACCCAGGGGCCATGGCTTTCACAATTCTGGAAGATGCCCACCTCCTCATCATAACTACGTACTTAGTTACTTTATTAAATACCCAGGAGCAAAGAAGAAGATTTTCAAAGAATTAATGCATTTTCACTATATAATCAATACAGCCCCGCCCTAACACCAGAACCCCTGACCCTGGGGCCATGAATTTCACAATTTTGGAAGAGGCACTCTTGCTCATCATAACTATGTACTTAGTTCCTTTATTTAATACCCAGGAGCAGAGAAGAAGATTTTCAAAGAATTAATGCATTTTCACTATATAATCAATACAGCCCCGCCCTAACACCAGAACCCCTGACCCTGGGGCCATGAATTTCACAATTTTGGAAGAGGCACTCTTGCTCATCATAACTATGTACTTAGTAACTTTATTTAATACCCAGGAGCAGAGAAGAAGATTTTCAAAGAATTAATGCATTTTCACTATATAATCAATACAGCCCCGCCCTAACACCAGAACCCCTGACCCTGGGGCCATGAATTTCACAATTTTGGAAGAGGCACTCTTGCTCATTATAACTATGTACTTAGTAACTTTATTTAATACCCAGGAGCAGAGAAGAAGATTTTCAAAGAATTTATGCACTTTCACTATATGATCAATATAGCCCCACCCTGGGGCCAGAATCCCTGACCTTGGGGCCATGAATTTCACAATTTTGGAAGAGGCACTCTTGCTCATCATAACTATGTACTTAGTTCCTTTATTTAATACCCAGGAGCAGAGAAGAAGATTTTCAAAGAATTAATGCATTTTCACTATATAATCAATACAGCCCCGCCCTAACACCAGAACCCCTGACCCTGGGACCATGAATTTCACAATTTTGGAAGAGGCACTCTTGCTCATCATAACTATGTACTTAGTTCCTTTATTTAATACCCAGGAGCAGAGAAGAAGATTTTCAAAGAATTTATGCACTTTCATTATATGATCTATATAGCCCCACTCTGGGGCCAGAACCCCTGACCCTGGGGCCATGAATTTCACAATTTTGGTAGAGGGCTCAATGCTTATTACAATGATGCCAACAGTTTGACTGCTTCATGTCCGGGAGTAAAGAAGATTTTTAAAGATTGCATTATTTTTGGTGGTTTTAGCCCCACCCCTCAGGCCCCGGGGGGGGGGGGGCAGGGACCATGAAATTCACAATTTCTGTTCCCCTTCACCCATAGATGCTATATACCAAATTTGGTTGAAATTGGTTGAGCGGTTCTAGAGAAGAAGTTAAAAATGTTCAAAAGTTAACGCACGACGGACGACGCACGACGACGGACAAAAACAGATAGCAATAGGTCACCTGAGTGACTCAGGTGACCTAATAAAAGTGTAAGCAGACCATTCATACATAGATGAGGGTTATATATTAAAGTGAAAGGAAAGAGTGTGTTCAAGTAGTAAAGCAGCAGATGAGAGTTTTATAAAGCTTATATTGATTCATTCTTGCACCATTTACTTTAAAATTTCACTGTACCTGACTTGTCTGAAATGTCACTGAAAAATTCAACAATAACAAAGTCATATTGCCTTTCATATTTGTTTAATATTACAAAACTAGTTTAATACTCCATACACAAATGAATACCTGTGCAAAGTATGTTCCTTCATTGTCTGCAAAAAACAGAACAAAACAAAACAAAAAAAAAAAAAAAAAAAAAAAAAAAAAAAAAAAACCACCAAGTTTCTCTCCTCCATCCACATGATGATATCATTATGTAGCCCATCTTTGTTGGACAATCCATCATGAACACCAGCACTAAGAATTTTGGAAAATAAATTTCCTTCAACTTTATCAATCAACAATGTTTCAATATCATGCAAATTACAATGGTTACACATAACTGTCAAACATATTAAAATAAAATGTTCTAATTTTCTTACAATATCTAATGTTATATACATGTAAGACTAATTGTATCAGCTAATTTTATGTACATACCTGGAACGTTTTTTGCTAGGTACGCGAGGTTTGTTGGACATTCCCGCACTTGACATCAATATTTGAAATGCATTCGGGGGGGGGGGGGGGGGGGGTGGCAGCAACTGGCTGTGATTCTTCAACTTGATCCTTAATACACTGAAGCTTCATATATTTTGTGTTAGCAAATGTCCTGAATACGACACCCATAGGGGCCTGATATAAATCGGATAAAATGTCGTCGTCGAAGGCTGCCCATGGTCCATTTCCTGAAGTGCTTAGATATATATTAAGGAAAGAATTTGGGCACTTGAATCTCGCCTCAAACATATCAAATGTTTTTTTATGTTTTACAACACTTATAAATCGTTTTTCCTCTCTGTGATGACATTTTTTGCACCAAATGTTCACAACGGAGCACATGCTGTCGGATTGAGATTCTTCGTGAAAACGCTTGCATGTTGTTTTAAATATCATGTAAACTTAAGCGTTTTAAAGACGTTTGTTTTACGGACATCGAAAAAAAGATCAGGATCGGCGCATTTTTTAAAGTTAGGTCGGGTTACCCGAAACGCACATTTTTTTTTAGGCCTTACCTTAACAAAATGTTAGGTAAGCCCGCATCCCGCCGTTACATTACCCATAATCATAAATGAGGTCATGCATCATATTTAATACATCACTATGCTCCTTTGTCCTTCAAGTTATGGGTTCTTTAACTTAAGTGGGGATTACATGTACATACTATTCATAACAGTTCATTAAAATCTTTATGATAAAATATTCAATTAAAATTTCAGACCAGCTTTCTAACTAATGAAAAATGTTGATATGCTAACATTATTTTAATTCAAATGTTTTAACCTTGGTTCCAGATGGGTTTTAATTTTACAGATCTCGACTGAAATTGCATAATGTTGAAATACATACCAATTTCTCAAAAATACTTCGTTGTTTAATAAGTTTTTGAAAAACTAAAATTTGAAATCAAATTGATTTTTTGCAGGATACTTACATTAAGTAGAAAATGATTTGTGTTTTATGACAGTGAAACCTGTCAATTGCGAGATGCACTTGGAGACAGGATGTCATTTTTAAAAAACGATTTTAATTTTAGTATGATTTTTAAAAATTCTTATAAATAACTTGTATACTAATTGTTTTGGAACAAATCAAGGTCTTTCTCCCTTCGACAAATTTCAAATTTATATGCATTTTCTTTTATTTATCTTTAAAGGAGAAATTTTGAGAAAAGGGAAACCAAAAATGGCTAAAAAAAAAATTAAAGTCAAAGGTCAAGGATCACATTGTAGTTGGTCCCATATTTCTCTAACGTTCCCTTAATAAGTTCTAGGGTTTAACGATAAATGAAATACATAAAAAAAGGACAATCACTCTTATAAGGGCTTACAAGATCCTTTCACGCTACACGCATTGAAGTTATGACATGAGAAACTGAAGACATCAGTGAGTATACGGTCTTGGATGAATAGAGATAGCAAGGTTTATTTTGAAAGGTTGAATAACTTTGAAACGGGTTATACTTGGGGGTCAAGGGAATAAAGTTTAAATTGTTGTGAGAAGGACTTATTTACGATGCATTGATACATATATGTAAAAAGACAAGAGATATTAAGAGCTGAATTTCTTGTTCCTTGAATGACATGACCTATGACCTTTCCCTAACTTTTAAGGTCAAAGGTTGAAGACACCAATACAATTAATCCCATGGTCGTAAATTTCAATCGAAAACCCGCATATAAAGATCGTGAATTTTGGCTCTATTAAAAAAATCTTTGTTCTCCCAGATAAGATCAGGGTTCATTGAATAAATAAGGTAAGTGTTTTATTATATCCTTTTTCATTATTTTTCAATATTTGCAATTTTTAATCATTTTTTTCTAGTCTACAACAGCTTGTCTTTCTGTATTTCATAAAATTACATGACTATTTCGTCGGTCTTCTGATGATTCAGTCAAACACATCATTGAACACCATTGCTACTTTATATGCTAATACAGTGGGAAAATAAGATCAAGATTATGACATCCCCTATAGATATAAATATCGCCTCTGTTGAAGATCTTGCGAGGATAAATAATATAGGAAAAGCAAGAGCACAGACAATTGTAGATGCAAAACCAAATTAGGCAACCCTTGTATTAGGTAATCTCTAGTATTCCTAGTTCAATCTGGGACCCCCTTGTCCATCAGGGTAAAATAATTATTTCTTCACTTTGAAGGGAAACTTTGTCCACACAGATCGTTTGACAGCGGGAACCATCTCAAAACAGAATACAATTTCAAAGAGAATCCAAAAAAAAAAAAAAAACATTTACAAACACTACAGCCCGCGTGGCGCAGTGATTAGAGCGTCTGCTCTACAGACGAGGAGTAGGGAGCTGATTCTTACGTCTCGGGTTCGAATCCACTGCGGGACGTGGAGAGCGGTCCTTCGGATTAGACCGTATAAAGCTCCCGTACCGCAGCAGGTGTTGGCACGAAAGAGACCCCTAACTGCTCAATGGCCTTGAATGCCGAGAATAAGTTTAAATTTGCAGCTCTCTACCGGCAAGTGGTGGCGTCTCCATATGAGTGATAAATTCTCCATAGGGATGTCAAACAACAAATACTACAGTCACAAGAAAGTTTATATCAACGAATAGACATTTAAAAAGAAAGTAAAGAGAAAAGAACATAAGATCAACAATCATAAGACTTTATGGCATAAATAGTTTTGCATGCAGATTTATTCCTATACATTTTATCTAAAATAATGAATAGGAACACTAATTCAAAGAATATATATGAATAAAATTATCCCTTGTTTACTCCTTTATACAGCGGATATAGCTCATAGGATATCGTTTTCAGATCCACAGTTGTGATGTCACAATGGTTTTTGCGTTAATTTGATCAACTCAGATGTTGTGGATTTACATAAGGCATGAAATAGCCGTCTAAAACATGTGATAAAAAGAAGGTTCGGGGATAAAAAATCTTACTTCCTATGTAGCTTGTAACACGAGCTTTGATTGGTTACAAAGTCGGGTGTAAATTTCCGTACACCCGACTTGAGCTGGGGGTAAATAATATGACCTCACAATGCACACTTTCTCTATAATAAAAAGCAACAAGAAAACATTGATGTAACCATCAATTGTCGCCCGGGAAATAAATAAAGTAAACAATGGAAATGAGTCTTGATCATCAAACCGCTTCGATATGTGTGAAAAAGGCATGCGTCTAAATGATGGAGACGATAGTCGAGAATATTTTGAAAACCTATAGTCGGACGAAAATCGAACAAAAATGATACCCTTTTAAACTTTATCAATTCCTCAAGTAAATGTTGGCTGCATAAATTAAAATTGAAACCAGACACATGCATCACCTATTTTCAAAAATGTCTATCACTTTAAGAATATAAAAAACGAACTGTGTAAAGTACGTTTTTACGTTTTTATGCGATAAGTAAAATTCGATGTTCTAAAAAAAGGGACCTGTCGTTTTTTCGATAGTAAATGATAAGCAACTTTATATATTAAATATGAAAAACATATATATTATTACAGATTCACTTTATGGAAGTAAATATATTGTGTATCTCGTAATTTATAAAGGGAAAGAACATTCTGATTAACAATCTTTTTAATGTTTAGAAAACCTTTAATTCTGAATAACTTCTCCCACCTCAATCCCCATATACCAACACTTAAACTTATATGTATAGAGCAGCCCGGTCCTCCGGGCTGCAATAACATGACGTCACGATGCATTTAAGCTACGTAGTACATCTTTATCGATAGCTTTCAAGAAACACAGTTGATTGGACTTGTGTTTACAAAGAATTCATTTGGATACATAGGAAATAAATTCATTGTCCAGGTCCAATCGCAATAAACTAATTTTACAACAATTATATAACGAAAAATCAAAGTATTAGTTAAAATTTCAATTTAGTTAAAATTTTTAAATTAGTTATTCCACATTGATGATGATGATAAATAGTTGAATTGTCTGATTGTTTTCAATTTTCATTGTGTGTAATAAATAAGCAAATATTTTTACTTCGACATTACGTTTTTTAAAGTCGCCTGCGTGGCGCAGTGGTTAGAGCGTCTGCTCTAGAGTCGCGGAGTAAGGAGTTAATCCTTACGTCGCGGGTTGGGATCCCACTGCGGAACGTGGAAACCGGTCCTTCAGATGAGACCGTATAAACCGAGGTCCCGTGTCGCAGTAGGTGCTGGCACGAAAAAGATCCCTCGCTGCTCAATGGCCGTTAGTGCCGAGTATAGGACAAAATTTGCAGCTCTCCACCGGCAAGTGGTGGCGTCTCCATATGAGTGAAAAATTCTCGAGAGGGACGTTAAACAACATACAAACAAACAAACAAACGTTTTTTAAAGACTATGTGAGTTCTATTTGTTAAGTTATTACGTTTCCTATCGTTGCTTTATACGTTTATTTATATGTAGTTTATATATTGACAAAACCATATATGGGAAAAAAAAACCCGCATACAACATGCAAGACAAAACAAGAGTTGTCAGGAATAACTTCGTTGATGCATGTATTGCCTATTTTATGTTTTCCTGATATAATTGTTGTAAAATTAGTTTATGGCGAAACATTATATTTTCCACAATCCTCTTTCAACAATACGTTGTTAGATAAAGGAAACTGAAGCGTGTAATAGAATCTCTGATATCTCAATATGTTCCATCCAAACAAATCATTTGAAAATATGAGGTTGAGGGGCGGGATCTTAATTTCATTATAAATTAATACTTCTATCTTGTAAATAAACTTATTTTATATTCCATACAGCTAAGCAACTAGTGTGAAATGCATGGGTACATTATCTGTGTGGTAAGTACAATATTTGCATTGTTTTTCGAAGTGTTATTTTAATATGAAGTATACATCTATTCTTCAATTTGACACTGATATTTAAGTTAATAGTTATCCTTAAGTACGATTATGTTCACAAACTTGATATAACTATATTTATATACCCCCGCTCCGAAGGAGAGGGGGGTATACTGTTATACCCTTGTGTGTCTGTCTGTCTGTCTGTCTGTTTGTCCGTAACAAATTTTGGTCGCAGTTTTCTAAGCAACAACTCATCGCTGATGCTTTAAATCTTAGCACACCCTTTGTTTAGGCATGCCATTTGGTGGGATTCATTTTTGTGAAAATCCGATTTCAACTTCCTGTTTATCCGTGCATCTGTCCGTACCATACATAACAAATTTTGGTCGCAGTTTTTTCAGCAATTACTCATCGCTGAATCTTGAAATTTTAACACACTCTTTGTGTTTAGGCATGCCATATGGTGGTATTCATTTTTGTGAGAATCCGATGTCAACTTCCTGTTTATCCCTGCATCTGTCCGTACAATACATAACAAATTTTGGTCGCAGTTTTCTCAACAAATATTCATCGTAGATGTTTGAAATTTTAGCACACTCTTTGTTTAGGCATGCCATATGGTGGGATTCATTTTTGTGAGAGTCTGATGTCAACTTCCTGTTTTTTTGCGTCTGTCCGTACCATACAAAACAAATTTTGGTTGCAGTTTTCTCAGGAATTACTCATTTCAGATTCTTGAAATTTTAACAACCTCTTTGTTTAGGCATGTCATATGGTGGGATTCATTTTTGTACGAATCTGATGTCAACTTCCTGTTTATCCATGCGTCTGTCCGTACCATACATTACAAATTTCTGGTTGTAGATTTCTCAGCAACTACTTATTGCAGATGCTTTAAAGTTTAGCACTCTCATTGTTTAGGAATGTCATATGGTGGGATTCATTTTTGTGTGAATCTGTCAACTTCTTGTTTATTCCTTTGACTGTCCAAAAATGAACCTGTGTATTCACATGAGAGCGGGGGTATTATTAGTAAGCAATTGGCTCACAGACTTATTGTTTATCTAACTTTTAATACCTTTGTAATGCATGTCTAGCTCCTGTGTTCCCAGGCTCTTTTGTGCGTGGCAACAGATGTGATTCCATGTTTCGGATTGCGAGGTTAGTTTCTATATAGGCTCATATGATAAACGTCAATAAATGCAGAGAAAAATTTGTAAATATTAAACAGTTATCTAAATCTTTTAGAAATAGAGAGAAGAAGGGTGAAAACATCAAGAAAAAGAATGGATGGACTGACAGAAAGGTTGCGAGGTAAGTTGAATGATTTGATAAAAAATGAAACCTTAAGGGATAGGGAATTATTGGAGTGACCTGTCAGATTTTCATAGAGTAAATGAAGTTGATCATTGAGACAGTTGATTAGTCTTCAAAGAACACTTACGATTGTATTTTGAGAATTTCTCATTTGTATTATTTCTGTTCAAAATCAATCAAAAATACTTGTACATGTATGTATCAATCCATGCATTAAATATTTTGTTTCTGTCTGTTTTATATCCTTAATATCTTCAAAGTATCATTCAAATGTTGAAATTTTTGGGAATAACATGTAAATATACAAGAAATGTTGTCTTTTGATATAAAGAACTGCCAAGGTGTTACTATCCTGCAGAATTTTTCTAAAATATGCTTCTAATCAAATGCAACTTCACAGAGCTTAGAAATTCCACATAGTACATGTATTAGAAATAGCTTAAAATATATTCCGAATCAAATGAAACTTCTCAGGGCAAAGAAATGAAGTGTCCAACTCCGTTTTTCGTCTATTTTAAAAGACGATAGCACAAGTTTGACATTTTAGGTTGTTCACTCTATCAAAGACGTATTTTGGGCGGGGTGGGGTGGGGGTATTCCACATAGTATGCATGTATAAGAAATAGCTATTGAATAAACTCGTCAATAACATGACCATTATATCATGCCTAGGATAACTTAAATTCCCTTCGGATCAGGGATGGGGTAATCGTAATCGAGTAATCGTAATCGATTGTAATGATTACTTTTTTTCAAGTAATCGACAGTAATCTGTAATCGAAGAGATTTTTGATTACTTGTAATCGTAATTTAATCGATTACAGCTAAAATTTTCAATGTAATTATAATTACTTTTCGATTACTTTCGATTATTTTATACATAAATGGATGTTATTTTGGAGAATTATTTCCAGTCAGTCACACATAAATATAAAATATAAACCACCTAGTGTAATGTTTGGATTTCCTAACTTTATAAATTCTGCATTATAGACCTACTGGTCTAGTATTAAATAATTAAATAAAAAAATAAAAAAATAAAATATACAGATTTTTCGTGTGCATTTCACATTTGACCCACTATCCTCTTGCTGCATGTCCTTTTTCATATTTCAGATGCTGAAAAACTTTGTCTTGTAATAGAAAATTATGAATAGCAAAAACAGATTTAAGTGCTGTATTAAATATAAATAATTTGGTAAATAAACTACATTGTACTCGAAAAAAAAGACGATGGAAATACTTACTCCCATCTGAAAATGTTAAAACAACTTCAAACTTGTGTTTTAGTAACTTTAAAATTTGCAAAATCATTCTCATGTTTTCATTGAAAATTGTAAGGTTGCTTTTATATTAGTGAGAGGTTATAAGTGTCTGTAAGAGAGGGAGTGTGTCACTGTGTTTGCTTATCTTAATTGGCTAATTAATTGACTGAGACATCCCTGATTTACAGATAATGAGGTGTAAACCGTGAACTACCTAGTGTTTAACTTTTATTCCATTGAAGACAAACAATATTATTAAAATAATTAATAGCTCTCAAAACACTTATTTCAATACAGAATGAAATTGTGCTATTTGTTTCATTACTTAAGAACACATTTAATTAACATGTTTATTACTAAGAGTTCTTATTTACTGATTTTTAAAAAATAAAAAAAACACGCACAGGAATGTTTAATGTGCACTGTCAACATACGGGCAGTCCAGATACTTCTAGTGAAGTAATTCACAATAAAATATTAAATAATTTTTGCAACAAGTCAATAAATATGGAGGTTCAGATCCAAGGTTGAAAGGAATAATTAATTCCTTCGCATATTTTATTGTAGGAATCATGTCTCCACTTTTCATGGTGAGAATCCCTCATTTGGGCATTTAGTGAGAATGTTAGCCAGCCCAGAATAAAACCTTAAAAAGGAACACATTCAAACTTCAGTGGATAACATTTACCATTTAAATATTGCTTTGATATTTGAAGGGATAAAAACTTGGAAGTAATCGATTATTAATCGATTACATCTTCCAATGTAATCGATTACAGGTTTAAACTGAGTGTAATCGATTAATAATCGATTACACAAAATTCCTCTAAGTAATCGATTATTAATCGATTACATTTTTCAGTAATCGTGCCCATCCCTGCTTCGGATGCTTGGCACCTGATCCCACCTGTGAAAATTCTTTGGGTCTGTGTTTGATCGACTGATTGTATGTTGTTTAACGTCCAGTTAGAGAATTTTCCACTCGTATAGAGATGTCACCGTATGCCTGTGAAGGGCTTCAAATTTAGACCTATACTTGGCACTCAGAGCCAATGAGAATCGAATACCGTGACACGGGACCTCGGTTTTTAAGGTTTGATCCGAAAGACCCGTGACGTTCACTTCTAGTAGCGAAGGAACAGTTACTACCTATGTTTACGTTTTAGGTTTGACGCGGCGCGGCGAAATTTAAGAGAATCGAGCCCGGGCCTCCTGATCACGTAGCGAGTGCACTACCACTAGGCTACGGTGACTGTGTTTGATGTACTGTTCAGAGATTTGTATGTTTTGTAATTATTTTTTTTTGAGATCGAAGATCGTATTTTATCTTTGCTTTTTTATACTGGAAATGTTTGGAAAAAATTGATAGTGTCATAGATACTAAATGATTTTATGAATTCTGCAAAATGTCTTACAAACACACGGAAACAGAGGAGTGATAATGAATGAATAAAGAAGTAAACGAAACCGGCGTAATAACGAAGTAAAAAAAATTCCCCTTCCATTGCCATCTCTTTAAGTTATCTCGGTAAAAATTTGATCAATATTTTAAACAAAAGCTATATTTTATAGAGTACCAGGTTAATGTTATACTAACATGAATTCTACATCGTTTTCGTTTATCTTAAACAGAGAGATTTTGTTGGTAAATTCTTTGTTTTGTTTTTTTTTTGTAGATCATGAGTTACGTACTGAAATGATATTTTTTCGACTCAAATAAGTGTTTTGCTATTAAAAAAGTTTTTGACTCCCCCCCCCCCCTTCGCGCCCTTCATATGCTAGCAACATAAAGTATTTGTCTATTGTATAAATCATCTTCACCCATTTGTTTTACTTGGGTATTTAAGAATTTTATCTTTATGTAAAATGTAATATTTGATCGATTTTTTTTTTTTTCAATATAAAAAGAGCGTGTTCTTTAGTAGAATTTTTTCTCTGAATTTTAAAAAAAATATTTATCTATTTATTTTTGGTTCTGTAGGGCTTGGTCTTAATGCTCCTCTCCTTTTGTGGGATTTGCCACACTTGATTAGAGATAATTCTTCTATTTGAAAAAAAAATATCGTGAACCAAGGTATCAATTTATTTTCAGCTTTACTAGTCAGAAACCAGAAGAGCTTAATTAAGTAAGGTGTCCGTTGGCCGTCAGTCTGTCTGTCTGCCTGTAAACAACTTTTCATATCGATATTTTCCTTCACGTTTTGTTCAGTTTCAATAAGACTCCTCCTACAGATATGGTTTAATTTCAAGAAGAAAGTGTAGAGTACATGACTAGGTGTTCACTATACTAAGATACGTAATTCTGTTTATCGGTTTATGAATTTCACAGGTTTTGTTATGGTTTATAAATTCAAATTTATGTGATTTTTTTTTTCGAAACGCTACTCCTCCTTCAGTTTTTATATGATTTCTAAAAAGCTTATAAAACTATTAAAAATATAAAATGCAAAATTCTAAGTACCTGTTTTTAATTTTGACAAACGGTGTTCATGGTTTCTAACAACTGTAAATTCTGTGCAATTCCGTCAAAATGCTACTCCTCCTACAGTTAAGGTCAGATTTCAATAAGACTTATTAAACAGGAATAGTATACTAAGATATACCAAGTACATTCCGGTAAAGCTACAGTCTTGGCAGAGATTTCGAGTTTCCTTAAAAATAATACTGGGGTAAAAACAACAACAACAACAAAAAAAAAAACAACAACAACAAAAAAAAAAAACAACAAACAAACAAAAAACTCCAAAATTTTCATTATAATAAATAAATGTATCATAAATTTACTACTGTAACAGTTAATGAGGTATCGAAGTTCTTACTGCACTTAGTAAATTTTAAAATATTTTACTCTTAGAAAACTGCAGTTCCACTGTACTCATTGTAAGTATTTACTTGTTTACTCTGGTAAACTGAACAATGAACTAAAGCTAACCATGTTTCCTATATGAAATGTTACACAGAACAAAAAGAATTCTTTTTTTTTTTCAGGAGCTTTCGAGGAAAGAAAGTAATTTTTTGTTTTTTGATATATTTTTTTCCTTATCTTTTTTCATTATCTTTTTGTCGCCCGCGTGGCGCAGTGGTTAAAGCGTCTGCTCTAGAGTCGCGGCGTAAGGAGTTGATCCTTAAGTCGCGGGTTCGAATCCCACTGTGGGGCGTGGAGACCGGTCCTTCGGATGAGACCGTATAAACCGAGGTCCCGTGTCGCAGTAGGTGCTGGCACGAAAAAGATCCCTCACTGCTCAATGGCAGTAAGTGCCGGGTATAGGACAAAATTTGCAGCTCTCCACCGGCAAGTGGTGGCGTCTCCATATGAGTGAAAAATTCTCGAGAGGGACGTTAAACAACATACAAACAAACATTATCTTTTTTGGGGTGGGTGGGTGGTTTAAGTAAATAAAGAATATTTTGTTTTCTAAATTATGCATGAGTACAATAAACAAATGCTTCTTATAAAGATGAGGTATGTAAACTGTAACTACATGTAATTGAGATATGAATTTTATAGTTCACCTTGTTTTGTTTGTTGTGGATCAGGTGAAATATTCCGTCGTGTTTATATCAAAACATAATGTTTAATACGTTTTTTTTTCTTTTTTTGTAGATGATGATGACAAGATACGAGACGATTTAATGGAATTTATAAAGTTGTGTCGCATGTATGTAATGCATAAAAACAAAAAGGATACTTAGTGACAGAAATGAAAAATATTCAACATCTATACTAAGTTCCTCTTAAAACAATAATTTCAGTTATGAAAACGCAATAAAAACAGTAAAACTCCTACCATATTCATGGCTATTTGCAATATTTGTTTAATGATAAAGAGGAGTGTGGGGAAAGATAATATTGAATTCTTTTAGCTAACCTTTTTGGTGCGACCTGACAAAAGAATTAATTTTTTTTTTAAATTAATGAAAAAAGTACAACTTCCTTACATTTATATAAACAAAATATTACAGATTTACAATGTTTACGACAATTATATTACATAATGTGTCAATAATGTAAAGATAATCATGTTTTAATAATTAAAAAATTTAAATTTTTACGATATGCCAACATATAAAACCTTGTATAAATTTTAAACACCGTCAGAGGATATCTGGTTTTGTCTAAGATTTTAAAGTATAAAGTAAAGTATATAAAAATTATCTAAAATTTCAATCACAATCTATTCCTCTTGTTGATAAAAAGTAACTAAACCTAATAAAAATACTACTCTAGTATTTAAGTTTTTATTATAGTAAATTAAAGGTTTTTTCGTACTATGAGTTTCTAATCTCTATATTTCATTTTCTCCACATCTTACATTTGAATTTTTAATTATATATTAAAAGGAAATTATTTGTAATTGTCTTTTTTCATTGCTGTGTAATTAAAAAGCTATTTAGGCCCTAAACCTATAAAAAATGTTCTAAAGTAAAGTTCCGTAGTGAATAAAAGTATCAAAGTATTTACTAAAAGTTATCTATAGTAAACTTATAGTTAATATTTGTTAGTCTTTTCCTGTCTTTGAGTTACTTGCTGTAAAGACATTTTAACATTTATGTTATTTCAGTTTCTCAATACGATCAACAAAACTCCATCTTATTTTTCATATAATAACATACTCAAAAAAATATAGGTTGAGAGTTTATATTGCAGCAAAAAAGATAAATATTGAAATAATCCTTACGATTATTTCTGGACTTTTTCACTTATAGAAATGCTGCTTTCTCTTGTAGATGAAGTACAGCAACGGCCTGTGAGAACGATGATAAAAGAGAATACTTTTCTAGTTACCTGTAGCCGTCTTCTAATAATTACAATAAACCAATATTTGCTAATTTTTTAATAATGAATTTCATAAGAATAAATATTTATTTGCAGGTCATGAATTCATAAAATGTATGGTAAATTGTACAACCGTTTACTACATGTATATTTGAATTCAAAATCGTATATTGCCTATGCGATTTGTATAATTTGGGTTTATATTTTATGCCCTTCCCCCTTTTGAATAAAAGGCATATTATCTTGCACCTGTCGATCGATAGAGCAGTTATTGCCCGAACAATATCTTGAGACCCGTTGCCTGACAGATTTCAAACTTCTTATGCTGATACCCCTAAGGAATACATGAATCTTTTTGATTTGGGGGTCTCAAGATCGAAAGTCAAGGTTTAGACATCCTGAGAAAATATATGCAAGGTAGATATAAAACTTCACCTTTAGGAATAAATGATCCTATTGATTTTGAGGTCACAAGGTCAAGGGTCAAACTTGACACAAGAACATATAGTATGAGAATCCTTTGTTTGACAGATATCAAACTTGATACACTGATTGTCATTGAGGGGATTTTGAGGTCACAAGGTGAACTGGACATAGAATTATACTCGAAGTGATTACTTTGAGAATCCTTTGCTTGACAAACATCAAACTTAGCACACTTGTTCTCCTTTATGGAATAGATGACCCCTATTGAACTTGAGGTAACAAAGGTAAAGGGTAAAGCTACTCTGAATCTAGGAAGATCATAAGATGTAAGATCAAAAGTAAAATTGGACATAGGAATATATTAATTGCTCAGTATCTTAAAACCCTTTGCTTGACAGACATCAAACTAGGTACGCTGGCTCTCCTTAAGGATTTAATGTCCTTTTAGGTCAAGGGTGAAATTGGAAATTGAAAGATATTAAACGCTCGATATCTAGAGAGCCTTTAATTGCTTAACAGACATCAAACATGGTACATTTGTACCCCCTGAGGATTACATCTCTCAACACTTCCTTCTCAAAAGTTCTGAAATTCTCAAATTTTAATGAATGAGGATCGGTATTCTTAACATTTTGACAAAGTAACAGATAAAGGTACAATAATTGAAGATGCAATATCTCATCACAATTTTTGTTTACCAAATGACGGGTCAAACATTTATCTGCATCTGGACAAAGATTCATATTCCTCAATAGATATTAATAAAGCGAATTAGATTTAAGTTGGTCTGTAAATGATTCGTGCGCAAGCGATCATATATCATTTTTGGAGGAAATGAACCATCAGCAAATAATCGTTTACAAAACTGGAAACCGAACAAGGCTTATTTGATTCAATAGGAATATTTATCTCTTCAAAATATTTCGGCTTAGCAATACCTCTTCAAAAATTTTCTGAAATCTTTTATATAAGGTAATGAAAGTATACTTAAAATCTGGACAAATTCTACTTAAAATAAGAACCATGGCTATTAAAGCTGGAAAAAGCAGACAGACTACATTGTAACAGTTACGAAATTCAACAAATTAGCCTTTTTTTTTCATATTCAGAGCAATGAAAAACGCACAATTCTAGCCTGAAGATATTTTACTTGAAAGCTTCAAAAACAAGCACTACACACAAATAATGCACATGTCTTTATTTACATGTATGAAAATTACGTGTTCAATGTTAATTTAGCATTGAGGCCAAATTTATAATGTTTGTTTGCCCTCTCCCGACTCAGGATGTGAAAAATGGGTTGGTAGGTATGTAGGCAATTTCAATGATGCATTTTCCACATCTATTTTCCGCAATGCATAAAAAATAATTGCTTCCTGGAGGTTAAAACAATTTTTAAATCTGGTTATTTTTAGCCAGTCGGTCGGGGTAACCAACAATTTTTCAAAATTCTGTTTTTCATTAAATTTAGAGCCTTGCTAATATACTAATATATGACGTTATCATTTTGTAAATTTATATGTACGTTAAGATTTCTGGTATCATATACAATATTTCTGCTGTTTGTTTGATCATATCCATTTTACATTCATCACTAGTACTAGATTTAAATTCTCATCACAATCATGGGTACGTGCATGTAATTAATCAATACACTTGACTATTTGAAAAACAGCAGTGTAACATGTAGTAAACAAGGGAACCACTGAGTGGAGCATTCCCTCAAGGCAAAAAAAAACACATCCATCCCGATATACATTATTGCTTGCGTAACGTCAGTTACGCAGGCAACTCATTCGCTCACCCACACTTATACAAACGCTTTACTATATCCTCTCCAACTTCGTTACGAAGGGATATTCTGTGATAACAAATACACAGAATATTCCTTCCATTAAATAAACACTATACATCACTAACTATACAAGTTAAGTGTACAAAGCTTACTAATAAATGTTTGAAAGGATATATACAGCTATGTCAAAGAAAGAAAGATCAGAAAGAATTGTCAAATTCAATATCTTTGATATCTACTGGCGTTGATATTACCAGATCCTCCACTGGATTTGAAATGATGAAGAGGTGCGTGCGGAACGTAGGCTTTTCCAGTGTAGGATAATGAAGAATTGGCATTGTAATGAGGGTCTGTGGTTGGTTTTCCCGCCCAGACGAGGTCTCTCCAGTTCCTGATTGGTTCAGTGATTTCTTGTTGATTTTCTTGATGTTTACTCCTGTTTAATATATAAAACAAAATATGCGCATTAAAATTCATACCCGTGTCAAGAATTTGCCGATAAAACAATAGTCACTGCGTTAATCGCCTTTTATTTGAATCGTTACTGTAGTTCTACCCCTCAGTTAAAACGAATTATCAATGTGTAGCAAGGAAGACATTGAGCCCCGAGTAGGGCAAAATTATGCATCAGACTTTTTATACAGTTCATTTCAAATGAGATGTCTACCTTAATTTTTCTCCGATTGTTCAATCTCCTAATTATAAAACCCAGGAATACTTACGATTTACTACATTTTCTGGCTATCAGCCCAATGATTATCATTATTAATACAATTCCAACAATAGAAGTAGAGGCTCCGACAATCAAATAGGTATTTTTAAGTTTTGCTGGAGTCGATCCTTCTTTGGTTTCTATTGTGTCGATTGATGTCGTAGTATCGACACGTTCAAAGGAGGTTTCTTTATCTTCCGTGGTTGATGTACTTACAGTTGATTCGGCTTCGCTGATTGTTGTAGTCGGAGGTGCAGTTGATTTGCCATTGGTACTTATTTCCGATGCTGTTGGTGATTCGGAAGTTGATGGTAGGGAGGAAGTCAGTGTTTCTGTGTTACTTGTAGTTGTCATCTTCTCTGTAAGTGACGGGTTTGTAGTTGATTGCGATGTGATTGGGTTTGTTGTTGTTGTTAAGTTTGAAGTTGTTGTTTCTTTGTTTGTTGTGGTTGTCCTTTTCGTAGTTGATGTTTCCATTATCGTCGATACTTTCGTTGTTGAATCAGTTGTCGATATCACTGTACTTGTATCAGCAGTAGTATCTGATGTATGTTCCGTCATCTCTGCAGCCTCAGTTGTTGTGACAGATATACTTTCTGTCGTCATTGTCGACGTTAGTGTTGTTGATTCAACAGAAGTATCGGACACCCAGGATGTTTGTTCATTTTCTGTAGTCGTGATTGAAGGGGTTGTCTCGGAATATGTTGTTTCGTCTTGTTCAACAGTCGTAATAGAAGTTGTAGTCTCTTCTATTTGTTCTGTGGAGATCATCAATGTGGATTCTGTGTCTGTGCGGATCATTGTTGTTGTCATACTTTCTGTTGTTGTTTGTCCACAGGCTTTAGTTAAAAAAAAATATTTTTATTGCTTAACTATACACAGTAAATAATTTATTAAAGGAAATCGAATTACATTAATCTCCATACAGAACAATAGGAAAATGAGAATTAAGTACTCCAATAAGAGACTTGCATTCATTTTCTGTCCAGTTGAATTTATCATTCGTTGCATTACAGTAAAGACACTCATTCGTGGAACTATTCTGCATGGGGCTAATGCATGTGCTATCGATGTAACAAAAACTTTCCTGTAAATAACATAAAAATGGGATTTTTCCTGTTGAAAGAATTTTGAACTTTTCAGATAATAATATTTGCATGCAAGACCAAAATGACTTTTAAAATACCAACATGTTTTCAGGAAAATAGGTAAAGAAAAAAAGCATTTTTTCTAAAATCATTTTATTTGACAGACAACGGTATTAATAGAGAAGTACACATAGTGTGAAAGATGTGGGAAAAAAAATAAAAAGAGATCAACTTACCTTTAAGGTAAAATACACATTTCCGGATTCATTGTGGTACTCCTGACAATGAGACTGATATATAATAACCTGATACGTGTGTGTGAAACGTACTCCGTCATTGGAAATGTTGAATTTGATTTCAGTCGACCAGATACCAGATGTGTCATATGGAAGAGGACAGAATCCCTCAAATAAGGTTCTCTCTTGTAAATTTATTTGTCTCTTTTGCTCAATTTCTTCTGTTTGCTTAATATCATTCTGAAAGAATATTTTAAGAAAACTTAAATATTGCTAAAAAAAAATAAGTATGCCATTAGCTTGTCATATGAAGCATTACATTAATGTTGATGGATTGATTGTATAAAGTCCCATTCGAGATATTTTCACTCATAGAGAGATTTCACCATATACCAATGAAGATCTTCAAATTTTGACCTTTACTCGGCCCTCTGGGCTATTGAGCAGTGCGGGATTATTATCGTGCCAACATCTACAGTGAGACCGGGCCTCGGTTTTTAATGTCTTATCAGAAAGACCCGCAACTTTCACTTCAGAGTGTCGAGATCTTGGAGAAGGAACGGTTGCTACTTATTTATCTTCTTAGGTCTAACGCGGCCTGGGCTTGAAATCACGACCTTCCCACCAGGACGACAGCCATCTGTTGATTGAGCTAACTTAATATCTACATAATCATTATTCAGACTGACCTGTTTCACGGTAAGATAACATATCGAGTCCATGTTTTCAAAGAAATATTTTCCCATTATGGTGGCCTCTTTACAGGTTGTAGTAGATAGATCACACAAACCAGCACCGGGGACACTTGTTATTATAGGAGGGCCGAGTAAATCAAAGGAACAGTCGCTCCCTCCAAAGTTAGCGTCACATGTACAGTTTCCTAAGAAAGGGGGAAACCAAAAACGTGTACATTTTATCTACATGTAGGACGACTCATGATAATAAAAACATATACAGTTCTGCGAAAATTCTTTGTTTTCGAAATTTTGAGAAATTACAAGGTTATCTGTTTGAGTTACTTTATCTCATTTTTTACCCGTTCGATTTTCGTATGTTCATCTTCTTTATTTTCAAGTGAAAACATTAGCAAAACAATTCCTTAATATTGTATGATCCAATGAATGCATTACCCCCATCACAAGTGCCATGTCCGGTACAGTTGCTTGGACAGAGGTTTTGTATTGTATAGGTAACTTCCGGTTCCGACTCTTGGAGTGTGGCATTCAAGAGTACAAATGTGGAACATTGCTGTAGAGCGGCTTCGACGTGAATCTGCGTTAGGTTATCATCGCCTGTCATCTGAAAACCGATTTAAACATTGAATTTGTTCAATTCAAACTTCCTTTATGCAAAATAGGTCACAATTTCAGTACAATTAATTGATACTAGAACACGTCATTCTGCAGTATACGTCTCAAATGAAATGTATTGTACTTTCATATAACTTACTCTTATGTCTTCAATACAGTTGGACAAGGTTACATTACTAAGGTCGGTCACATATTGTTGGCAGGTGTTGTATTCCGGTGAATTTTCAAAAGCTTGTAGACAAACTCTCTCGGAGTATTCATGCGACTGTAGGTAGGAAATCGTACGTTTCTTTCTCTGAAATAGTTAAATTCAAAACGTCTAATCAAGATATAACTTTCAGCGTGTGTTCCAAAGAAATTGCTCCTTATATAATTTAAAGCAAGCATGGTCTTTCAAGATGAATATTGTTTTTCGATCTATAAAAAAATGGATCTAGAAATTTTATTAGGTACCGGTAAATACACTTAAGTTATTTCAACATATAATTGGAATAGATTAATAATTGCATACAATTAGAAGATCTCTTTGCATGTACATATCGGACACATCCCGTTTACGTCTTCTGTTTTGTACAAGGTCTACGTTACATTCATATTGTTTGCCTCGGTTTGAGTTGCAGGGTGTAAACGTGTTGTAGGAGCATTGGGTCTTGCCACTTTCTGTGCATGTACAGTGAGGAACAAGAATGGTCGACACAGAGAGCAAACTGCTGTAGACTACAGAGTCACCGCGAAAGAGATTTTCGTTGTCCTGAATCCTAAGTATCAGAAAGGCATTTTATATCAGATTTATATGTACAGTTAAACTATAAAGTGTAAGGTTACGAACGGTCATAAATTACAGTTAAACAAAAGAATATATAAAATGTTTTAAACCCAAATATTGATACTTACTTCCATGACTCGGAGAAACCATTAGGATGTCTCAATCCGATGTCATCTGTAATAGTACTGTTTCGTCTTCTGAAGTCGTTTTCCCTAACACCATCAAAATATCCACACAAACCATCAGCATTTCCTATATCCATAGCAGAGGGGAGAATTTCAAGGTCAATGATATAATGTCCACTCCAATCCATGATATAAATAGCCAGTGATGTACCAGTGGGAAAATAAACCTGAACATGCCAGTATAAAATGATAATAAAAAATCATCAAAAACATAAAATCTATTTATATGTATCTGTGTATTCTAAAATGCACCAATTTTTATAGGATTCAGACCAAAACTATCAGAAGAAATGCGTTTTGAAAATGTAAAAAAAAAAAACAATTCTTATTTTCGTAACCAGTGTCAGCAGCACTTAAAATCAGAAAGTTCAAACGTAAACTTTTACGTATTAGGTTTGTTAGGGACTGACTACAGAAACATATCGGGTTGATCAATCGCATAGGCGGCGATGCGGAGCTGAACAGTCTATGAGATTGATCAGCCCGATATATTTCAGTAGACTTTTCGAAATAAATCTAATAATTGATTTACAATAAATTTCTCAAGGAAAATAGAGAGACATTTACTCATGACAGGCCCGAAGAAACCTTTATCATGGCGGGGGGGGGGGGGGGGGTGCAGCCACTAAAAATGACAATGAAAAATACATTTACTGCCGAAACTCGGGTGGGTGTAAATTGCCGTAGAATCTCTATCTATTTTTCCCCTACTCTCACTGAAAGTGGGGGATATTAAATTGGGTATGTCTGTCCGTCTGTCTGTATTTCTGTATATCGTAAATCTTTCGGTTTGGGACGATATCTAAAATAGTCTTTAAGCTTTTGCAATGAAATTTTGTACCACAACTTGCTATGGCCTAAAGAAGACCCTTGTTTGTTTTGAGGTCTAAAGGTTAAAGTTCAAGGTTATAAATTCATACATTACTAATAACATTTTTAAGATGATAACTTTAGTTTTCTTTTTCAAAAACAACATCTAATTATCACTCCCAATTAAGGGGTACAGGTAGTCTTCACCTCAATGAGTAAACCTGCAATAAATGTATTGGAGGAAAAATGCCCACCAAAATTTTATTTAAAGGCTCTTTAAGACATCTCTCTTAAAATGTCGTTTTAAGAAAGATTAAAAAAGCTATATACTATTTTACACGATTTTTTATTGTTGTATTTGGTTTTTAATTTTTTTTTTTTACTATTTAACATGATTTTTTGTATTTATTTTTTTTTCAGATGAAATTTAAAAAGATATTTTTTCTGTAGATTGCAAAATTTAACAAATTTTTTTTTTTTTTTTTTGTAAATAATAAACATGCTCCATTTTCAGTTTCATGTACTGTGCCGTTTTGTTTCTATTTAAAATTTTATATACATTTTAAAAATATATTTTATAAAAATATTTATTCTATAAAAGAAAATACCTCTTCGGTGCCTATGATTATAGTTAATATATAATCAATAAAACTGTGCTTTGCGCAATTTCGTCAAGTTGTAAAAAAAATTGTAACACAGGTAAACTCTACCTGGATCACTTAGAGGGCCTCCTAATTCAGTGTGATAATTTAATAGTTGTTTTAGCGAGTAGACGTTCGGGGAATAAACCAGGTCATTAATTTATAAATTTTGTTCGTATAACCTTTTTTTTCCAAACTATATCTTTAAAAGGCTTAAAGATTTTGCAATGAAATTTTATATCTGAACTTTCCATTGCTTTAAAAAAAATATAATGATTTTGAGGTCCAAAGGTCAATGTCAGAAATAACTACTACGTACAGTGTACATAGTATTCATATGATAATTTGGGTTTTTCTGTAAGCTTTTGCAATGATTCTATTGGTCATGAATTTCTATGAAAGACTCGTAGTGACTATAAGGTCAAAGCTTGATCTATTTTCTTTCTCATCTGCAAAATGTTTCTTGTTTTTTTTTCTTAAGCGGGGGACACAGTTTCTCTGAATTAGTTTGATAGTTTTATTTTAATATGAAAAACGACGCACTAAACTCCCTATTGCAACACAATGTAGGGGTGCACATCCTTCGAGCGACATATAATCTGGGGTTTGCACTGCGTTAAAATGATATAGAATCTATGATGAAAACACAACAAATTTGACATCGTTGTTTTAAAACTACTCTAATTCAAGAAGAAAACATTATCGAAAGTACTTATTAAATGATTTATAATATCAATAAGTACAAACAGACACATGGGCGGACCACGGCACTTAAAAGTATTTTTTCCTAAGCTTTAAAGTAAGTGTTGGTATTTATAACAAATTTTATTTTATACTTGTATTTTTATTCTTTCTTTGCCTTCTTTATTCATGATCTGATTTTTCCTTTCCGATACTTCCTTCATTATTTACTTCTCCATATGCTCCAGGATTTAAAACAGTACCACCCGACTATTTATACTGCTTGGGAATAACACTTTGACTTTGCGTTTGTGATGACTTGTTTTTTTTAATGACAAATCAATTAAAGAAAGGCAATAAATTGCGATAACTTTTTGTCGGACAGAAATTGAGATTTGCAATAGATAGATAGATAGACTTCTGAAGGCAGAAGCTTGGTTTAGGATGGGTGTTAACTTTAATTTTATTTTTGTAAATCCTCTATTATCGTGAACCCGTGTTAAAGTTTTCAAAAACTGCAAGAAATACAGAATACATCACCCCTGTATATGCTTTGAGAAAAATACTTGTCATGCTGATCATTAAATCTCTCATCAACAATCGTGTTTATTTAAAATGCGTACGCCATGCTGTATTAATTACTTCTTATTTATTAATACTCTATTTTTTTTAAGTGTCTAAATGCAAATAAAAATACAGATTTTGGACCATGGCGCAGCTCGTTTGACCATAGCGCATAAACCTAATCAGGGTGGGCTGTCATTGCACAAAACCCTGTGGAGAACTTTGACAATAAATAACATGTTCATAAAGAAATGCATCCATAATCATACTTCGTAAGAAATCATATATCATTATCAACCTACATGAATCAAGTGTACTCTAGTTAGGTGATTGAAAATTTTTCCCCCGACCTTATAGTATTTGTCGTGGATTTTCGTGACTTTCAAAACATTGTCCTCACAAAGCTCATAGCTGATGACTTTATTTTCTCCACACAAATCTATGACGAAGACATCTCTTCCGGCTCTTGCTGCGACTGCGCAGACACACCAAGGACCATCGTATGATGGGATACATAGGTGATGTTTAGACTGAATCTAAAATGTAGTTCATAAAGTGTTAAAGAAAAGGTAAAAAATAAACTCACTTGAATATACACTGGCCTCAAATTCTAAGATGTGCATAATTTACGAGACTCCGTCCTTTATATACCAGATCAAACAAGTATCACTTTAAATTCACATTTAAGTCTCAAAAATATTTAATTAAGTTATTCAAAAATTAATTTAGTCACTGTTTTTTTTTTAAATAGAACATTTAAATTCGACCAGACTTACCCACTGTAGCTGATGTTGATTTCGATAATTTATAAATTCTCCAGGTATCTGGCATTCGTATGGTCTGTAGGGAGAAAAGGGATTAAACTTATTAAGTTTTGAGGCTTTGTTTTATGTTTATATCTGTATATATATTTAATTATTCTTCAATTATCATATCGTGCAATAGCAAATGTGATTATATAGTCATTTAGTAAAAATAATTACATACTTCAATGTGTGTTATCTTTAAAATTCTAAGTTACCTTTTATTAAGATATCTGTCTTATTCATTATTGAATGACCTTTTCTCATATGTAAGAAATTTGCATTCCACGTTCCTTTATAAATGTATACATACATGTAATATAATAATGCTTTAAACCAATATAAAGACATAAAAACACTGAACATTTTTATGCACTTTGGAAAGGACATTACCTTAAACGTTTAACAGTTAATCCCTAACAATGAAACGGTCAGAATTAGCATCCTCTGCAAGATTGATTGTAATGTATGCATTCATATATGCACCATACCTCAATGTACAACTAATAGTTTTAAGGAATCGACCCTTCTTCAGAACTTCGTACGAATGATTTATGCAATATTCCGAAACATATTTGCAAACATATATATATATATATATATATATATATATATATATATATATATATATATATATATATATATATATATACACACCCTAGGACGTGAAAATCTCTCTACCTTGTAGTTTATGGTTACATTACTTAGTTTTATTTCTTAATGTTATCAATTAATTGAAAAAATTGTTTTTGTAAAATGGGTTATGAAGATTGTTTAAATATTACATTTTTTTCTTACTTTCCGTCAAAAGTATACATATGCGGATCTGCTCTAACACCACATGATCTGCCTTTCCATTGTTCATTTCCTTCTCGAACTCTTATCTGTAACATATTCTCAAATCATCTTTGAAATGGTAGTATAAATTTTAAAATGGTAATATAAATGTTAAACGGTAATGATGATTGTGAAAAACACAAAAAAGTCAGATATATTATTTCCTGAGAAAAAAAGCATTTCTAGGGAATAGGTGCATTATTTTATTACAAAAGAATATAACATACACAAATCACTATTATCATTAACTTCACTTTGCACTCATGTATTTAAGTTTCAATAATATATTGGGGTTTTTTTTCGAATCGTCATTGTTTACAGCATTATTTAAGAATATCAGTAATTGTTCAATCTATTTATAGAGTTGAACTAAAAGTATACCGAAATGTCGGGCAAAGACACATGCTCGAATATTTTACTTCCAACACCATTAGTGCCCCCAGTCTTTAATCGTAGAGTCATCTGACTGTTGATGACGTAACCATCAGTGTCCTGGCTATAAACCGGAAATGAAATATTTTGCTTCCATTCGTCGTTTTCATACTTGTGTCTTTCGTTGTAGCTATAGCTTTTTACTTTGACTTCGCACTGATTAGATGATCCTCCACCACTGCATTTTGAGGGATCGTCCGTTTTAAAGGTCATATGAATATTCAAGTCACTCACTGTTTGAGGAACACCATTAATAAAAAGCGATTCCGATGCAAATGGAATTGTCATCTCTAATTCGACATTCTTCGATCCTTTTCTTTCTAACTCAATGTTTGAATTCATTATCTTAAAAAGGAAATGTGTTTTTACTGTGAACATATATAATATAAAGGTAAATATTTTCCATTCGGAGAATACTGAATTTCATTTTTAAATGAGAAACCAATTTAAGAACGATTTGAATGTTTAAGCATCTCCCCAATAATCTACCAAACTTTGGTATTGCATATATTACCTTTATTCCAGCAAAAAATGGATTTCCAACTTTGAAAATACATGGAAAGTTTTCGTTTTTTCGTTTTGCACCAACTTTGCAGTGTACCTTACACAAGAATAAAAAAAACCCCGTATATTTAATAGGAATGGTTTATAACTTATTATATTTACTCTTATTGACATAATTAATTTACATTAAAGACTTCCTCCGTTTCATTGACATATATCTAATATAAACAAATATACGTTAACACAAAACACTTATTTTGCAACGATTTTCATTCAATTAAAAAGAGTACTAGACTAGTTATAAATGATTAAATATAAGGTGTCTTTTTGCTAATCATGTCTGCAAAGCGTTATTCCTAGATGCTGTTAAAGAAACAAAATTTTTAATGATAAAAAATACTAACTTCAATTCCTATCTTTTTCTCCGCTTTCAAAATATCATGAGCTGTTATCATTGCTGTATAATTACTGGATTTATCAACAGTTTGGTTTACAACTTCCCGTCCATCAATAAACCAAATGATGTCATATAATAAATCTTCGTCGGATTTCAAACTGAAGTTGCAGAGAAAAGTTACAGCTGGGTCGTATCTGATAATGTTACTGGATACATGTTTTTGCCATGTCATATTATGGTATGAAACGGATACATCTGATGGTGCCCAATCAATACCTGTTTCGGAGGCAATTGTACAAAAGCAATTATAACAAAAAAAGACTATGATAAAAAAGTGCAAAGTTCAACAAATGCAATTCAGCTGTGCTATATATATAAATAAAAATGAACGCTTTACTCACAAAAATCCGTGTCAACTGGAAAAAAAAGAACTGAAATGCGGGTAAATGTATTCTTTTGATGATATCATAATAAGAGCAACATGCATGTAAATATGAAAACTCAGGTAAATAAATAAGGCTTTTCAGCCGCAAACCTTTGTCACAAGTATCATTTATCCATCCTTGAGCACATCCTCCCTGGCAAGTTCCATTATATCTGTCACATAGGTACGGCGTTATGCAGTGACTGCTACATTGCTGTGAACAATCACGTCCATACCAACTTGTATTGCAAGCTAAAATTAAATAATTATTTTTTGTTTGTTTGTTTTAAGTCCCTTTCGAGAATTTCTAACTTATATTGAGACGCCACCAGTTGCTGGTGGAGGGCTGCGAATTTAGATCTATACTCGGCACTCAGGGCCATTGAGCAGTGAGGCATCTTGTTCGTGCCAGCTAAATTCTGCGACACGGGACCTTGGTCTATACGGTCTCATCCGAAGGACCGGTCTCCACGTCCCGCAGTGGGATTCGAACCCGCGACGTAAATATCAACTCCTTACTCCCCGACTCTAGAGGTAACGCTCTAACCACTGCGCCACGCAGCGACTAATTATCAAGGTAACGATTTCATTAATATATATCAAGAAGCTGTTGCAAAACTAGTTACATGCGATCGAAGGGTCTTGCACTCACGTCTTATTAGAAGAGAATACCAAAATGCTTCCGGTAAGCTTGTCTATTTTATCAACGCTCAGCTAAATTTGCAATGTATACAGTACAAAGGTTTTCTATCGGGAATTCACATTATGCCGCTATTGTGCACAGCTTGTTTTTTCCTGATATTGCTTTAAAGTAGATCAACTTTAAGGTCAAGTATACGGAGTCAAAAATAAAAGCAGATTGGAAAGATCTCACAGATAATGAAAATATGAAATATGCAAACCCTATACAAAAGTTATGACCGAGGTTCAAGTTTTCTTGACAGACTTACAGACGAATGAGATTTAATGTCACCTATCTTTCGCGAAAGCGGGGGACAATAAGAAGACAAAAGGAAGAAACGCATAGTTAAAGTTCAGTGACACATTAAAACACAGAAGTTACTTAACAGTCGAATGATGTAGTGATAACGAAGAAATGAGGCAAAAAAAAAGGTGTATAATCAAAATGTATAAACTAAAGAAGAACTACGCACGCTAAGTCTCGATTCCCGCCTACATTGTACATCCATTTAATTCAATACTAATGGCAATTTAACCGTAAAATTTTTGTTGAATGCAAAGAACAGTTCAATGGTAATTGACTGATAATTTAAATGCCAATGTTAAATAATTAATTATTCCTAATTTGAGGTCTTAAAATAAGGGGGGGGGGGTTAGACGATATTTTCCATTGAAATTGGGCTTTAAAGCATCAACACATATTAAGATATTCTTGGATATGAATAAATTTTCCTTAAATCTTTTCTTGTGTTTTACGCATATAAAATTAAGCATATATTATTAATAAAATACAATGTTTTAGTTGTAAAACCCTTTGAAATTGGTGAAAAAATAAGCATTTTTGTTGTTTTTTGTCTGTAAACATATGTTCCCCCCCCCCCCCCCGTGAAACACAAAAAGCTTTGGTATGAATTTGTGAAATGACAGTCCATATTACCTGTAAAAAGGAACTTTTCTTTCACTGGGGGGAAAGATGTTTTAAAAATATTTTCCGTTTTCCATTGATTTCTATAGTTAAAAACACAAGTTTTACCCAAATTATAGAGTTATCTCTCTTTGTTTTCCCAAAGAAGTAATGTTTTATGAAAATTCATATAAATATTTATATAAATATGAAAAATCATTCAAATGTGTTAACTTTTGAAAATTGACTTGGAGGTAGGCGGGAGAACAATACTATCGTTCGCAGTTCTTTTACAATCATAGATAGTTCAAGGTCATTTAAGACCAATATCTGGTATGCCCCTAACAGACAACAATGATGCCCTAAAACATCATCCATGAACCTAGTTCAGTGTATAAAAACAATATAGGAATTCTATTCTACACTAAATGTAGAGCTTTGGTCAGCCTGTGCAGTCTGAAGTTTCAGTTGTCTTTGGCAGATATGTCTACCCATAAGGCATGCTCAGTGGGGTTTTAGATGGCCAAGGCATAACTGGTTTTTCAATATTGCGCTTGTCAGACAAGCTATATGTGGTTTGGCATTGTTAGGTTGAAATACGCCTCTAGGATGCTGCATTATTGAAAAAAAATGTGCAGGTAGGGCATCGTCGGGTTACCGTCGTTCCATCAAATTCCTTAGAATATGAACGAGACCACTCCTGCTTCTTCACAATACCATTATCCAAGTCATAACACCACCAACAATAAGTCTATCGACTCCCGGGGGCAGATTTCTGCATAACCTTCATTACCAAATGTACGAAATCTGAATTCAGACTCTTCAAGAAGGCTTTGCAATAAGAACTCTTTCCCCAGGATCATGAAACATACTTAAGACTTGAGCCAAATTTTCAATGGCCTTAAAAATGTTTAATAATAATTGAATTTATCTCTTAATATTGCAGATAAGAACACTTATGTAAAGCAATATTGAAAAAAATATTTTGGTCTGCTTGACTTCTACAACGTTTTAGTACATCAAGATTTTGACTTAAGCTTAAGATCTTTCATGATCCCTAGAATCGGGGCTAAGTCAAACTGCTTGCCAGCGTTGCTCTATTGGTCTAAGTCCTTTGAATTAACTAATGGCAGTGTTGTGGGACAAAGAAATGACATGAATAAGTCCTCTGGTTCTAGTTCTAGCAAACGGCCCTGTTTAAAATTCTGTGCAATTCAGACATTAGACAGCCAATGCTGTAGATGATGTCATTGTGAAACGTTGTTGAATGTGACGCAAACTAATTATGTGACCTTGTGCTGTGGATCTCAAGCGCGATCTGCCATATTTTTGGTGATAATTTGTTAACCATGTAGTTAGTTTCAGTTTTTTAAGGCCAAATATGGTGCTTCGTGATATTTATAATTTGCAACTGTAGACTGAAGTACATGTATATCTGCTTCCAGTCGCCATTTCTTTTTTGGCGTTGTGCATCATTCAGATGCGACATTCCTTTATAACCACATTTTTGTTATCAGTAAAATACTTTAAAAACTTGCTTTTAACTAAATCTCAATTGTTGCTATTATGTTTCAGTTTCATTTCTCATCAGATAGTTAAATTATGATTATAGAAAAAGAGCTTACGATAGGTACTCCCTAACCGGGGATTGTATAACATACGAACGCAAATCGTTATGATTTCCGAATAATAATTAAGTGGTAAAAGTGCATGTTGAATAATAATTGAAAAGTTGTTCAACTTGTAAAAATTGTTTTGAATATGCTACAGCTGAGAATGACACAAGGATAATGTTTTGCATCGCACCGTGCAGCATAGCCTACTCTGCAGAAAATCATTGGCGTCATCAACGGAAGACCTATAGTGATTCTACTGTTTCTTATTAGGTCTTCTGTTTTCAATGGAAGACCTATAGTGATTCTACTGTTTATTATTGCGTGGACCCTGAGGCCCACGCAGAAAATATATAAGTGGGGTAAAACCGGATGCCATGGGCTTATGTCAGGCTACGCATGCGCGAGAACGCTAGAGAGTTCGCCTCTAAGACAACTTGCCCTGAGAACAATTCGCCCTATTCGAATTAGAATCATTGGCAAACCTCGCTCGAAAATCTGCACATCGTATTTAATTATTCTTTGGCGTAACCAAGATCTGAATTTCTCTTTAATACATATATCCTTATATACAAAATAAATTCTATGGTACAAGTATTTTAAATAAGTAGGAAATACTTATATAGATAGCTTTTAAAACAGCTTGAACATGTTGAATTAAAAACTTAATTCAACTACAATTTACCGGCATTAGTTTTATGCACCAAGGTTTGCAAAATAATTTGATAGACAGCAATCCAAATATAGCTTGATAAAGGCCTGTAGCAACGTTTTTCCATTTGGGGGGGGGGGGGGCATCAAAAACAATTCTGCGTACTACAGATCTGTGCTACATGTGTAACTCTATCTTTCCAATGATAGGATATCTTCCGTATAAATTTAGTGCAGATGTCAAATCCCAGCCGTTATGGGTTGCATGTATCGTAGCCCGATTTTTTAATGACAAAACTATAGGCCAATCGGGAATCAAATTTGAAAATTTTGCTATGATTATACAACCACTCAAAGTCACTGTAGAAAATGTTAACGAAAGGTTGACCTGTGTCACCTTTCAGAGTAACCCATGAACTCGTCCATGGATGCATTGACGGTCGTTGTAACAAGAATAGATATGGGTTAATCCATATCGAAGATATTCGACTTTAAATTTACTCAAATATTCAACAGAAAAAAAACTGCACATGTTATGAAACTGGTGTATAGTACTTCGTGTCCGTAGCAAATACCGTCACCAGTCTAAGCGTCACTAGCAAACAGTGCACACACCCACGTGCGATGAGATTGTCAATCGCATCTTCTCAGACCTTCTGGCGAGCTCGGAAAACACGTTGTTTTGCCGAGAAGTTACGATTGCAGGTGTTGTATATTAACCATTCCGTTATTTAAGAGAAAGAGAAAAAAACGCACATAAAATTAATTTTTCTGTGTTTTTGAAATTGATCGAGTTAATCGATTACCTAGCATCGTTTTAGATAGCTCGAGACCCTTCTAGAGCTCCAGTACAGGGTCGAATGCAGCAGATTTTGAAAACGAGGGGAGGGGGGGGGGGTCTAGGTCACACTGCAGGCACTTATATTCAAGTCCGTTGGAACGGTTTTCAAAAGGGGCAACCTCCAAAAAGAGTTGAATTGTTCTCAGGGCTTCGTCTAAACTTTTCGGTACATATTGATTTCTTTTAAATGTTTGATTTTCCGTATTTTGAACCTTCCCGCAACAAAAAGTGTGGGGGAGCTTCCAAATCAAAACTTATATATTCAAATTATAACAACAAATTATTTTTTTTTTGAGAAAAAGTGAGCCCCCTCCCCAACATACTACGGGAACATTTTGGACCTTTCTCTTTATTGTTAAAATATCCCCATAATATAAGGAGAAATTAGAAATATTCTCTTATGCATACTCCCTTTCAAGACTTTTTATGCATGCTTCTTAAAGTTAGTTACTTCAGAAGATGGTCCAAAAATAGCTTTGTACGTTTGCCTGTTCTTCCGATGATATCGAAGTGAAATCTTTCATGTTACGTGTGTGTGGTCGAGGCCCGGGCCGGGGTTGTGAAAATACGAGGAGAAAAGCAATAAGCAAAACTCTATCTAGAGACCAGAAAGGGCAGAGATTGAAGTACTTATTTTATTGAAAATACAAGACGCAAAAATATCTTTATTACAGAAAAAAACAGTGGCACTCTCTCTCCTCCTCTTTCTGCAAAAATAAATGGGGTTACAACATCCAAACCCCCCTTTCCTGGATCCACCAACGGAGTTACAATTCAACCACTAAGAAACCTGCACGTTTAGGCCTCTTTTAATTCTGTTGTTAATTTTAAAGGCTACTTGACCAGTGTTTACAATTGTGATAGATACCTAGATCAACATTTCATATTCACATAATTTCATGGTTTTTTTTATCATTACAGCCTAATTAAGCAGACTTAAATAACGATGAAAATTACAAGATACATGTAAAAAAAAATAATTTAATTACATCTTTGTAAAATCACTAAATCTAGAAATTTTCTTTGAATTTCGTGTAGAAACACATGCTTATGGTCCACGTATTGCAGTCCTTTTTTAAAGGACAGCAACTTGTTAAGGTCTTCCGTCTCCAACGGAAGACCTTATTGTTTTGGTTCAGTTTCTTTTTCCCTATTATTAAGGTCTTCTGTCTCCAACGGAAGACCTTATTGTTTTCGTTCGGTTTCTTTTTCCCTATTATTATTATTCTTCCAACCGATTTTGTGCACGCGATTTCTCAGAAACGGCTGGGCAGATTTACATCAAACTTTCAGATGTAAAAGATATTCAATTGATCTTGATAGGTTTTTTTGCTTTTTGATGACGTCACTTCCGGTCGTGAGATATGGACGATTTTCTTATTTTCGGAGGGTCGGTTTGTCCTGGGGTGTTCTCCTCAACGAATAGAGATAAAGGGATAAGCTTTTTAGTGAAGATAGAGGAAAGATTGTAGATGTGCCATTTGTCATCTATATCTTTCCAGCTCAAAAGGCGCCGAAGCTCGCCTGGGCTCGAAAAATAGGCTCACAAGCATCTCGCAAATTTTGACACGTTTTCTTTTTTTTTTTTTTTTTTTTTTTTTTTTCTTTTTAACTGTAAATATTATATTTATATACTACAAAAGATGTGCAAAATGATAAGACCTTTCATTTGATATCAAGACAAAAAGGGCTTATTCTTCAAATTAGGGGCTCAGAGGGGCCAAAAGATTTTCATTCATAACTCTTTAACTATCAATATTTTGTTATAAATTACTAAAGCAAAAAAGTTAATCTTAATAATTTGCAACTATATGTTTTTAAATTTTGATCATATCTTACGTAATAAGGGGCCAGAATGCTAAATCTTTGACGCTTTATATCTCGAAAAGAGAAAATATTTTGATAAGCAATATTGAACAAAAGATATTCAGAATAATATTTTAAACAATATGCACCCTTTCAATTTTTGCAAAACGGTACCATTAAGGTCTTAAAGGTCTGGCCCCTAAATATTTCAATACAGCATATCTCGAAAACAAAAATAAATTTCTGAATAGTTGTTGAACAAAAAGTCTTAAAAATCGCAAGACCTCTCATTTGATATCAAGAAAAAGGGGCTGACCCCTCAAATTAGGGCTCAGAGGGGCCAAAAGTCATTCATCTATAACTCTATAACGATCAATATTTTGTCACACATTACTAAGCAAAGATGTTTATCTTAACGATTTGCAACTTGTATGATAAGATTTTGTTCATATGTTACGTAATAAGGGGTCTTTAGGGGCCAGAATGCTAAATCTTTGACGCTTTATATCTGAAAAAGGGGAAATAATTTGATAAGCAATATTGAACAAAAGATGTTCAGAATAACATTTTAAACAATATGCGCCCTTTCAATTTTTGTCAAACGTCCCCATTAAGGACTTGGAGTGGTGGCCCCTAAATATTTCCATTCAGCATATCTCCACAACGAAAAGAAATCTCTGAATAGTTTTGCACAAAGTCTTCAAAATTACAAGACCTTTCATTTGATATCAAGAAAAAGGGACTGACCTCTCAAATTAGGGGCTCATAGGGGCCAAAAGCCTTTCATCTTTAACTCTTAAACAATCAATAATCTGTAATGCATTACTGAAGCAAAGATGTTTATCTTGACGATTAACAACAATATATTATAAGAATCTGATCTTATGTTAGGTAATAAGGGGTCACAATGGGCCGGAATGCTTAATCTTTGACGCTTTTTTATCTCGAAAAAGGGGAATATTTTGATAAGCAATACTGAACAAAATATGGTCAGAATAATGAATTAAACAGTATGCACCCTTTTGATTTTTGTCAAACGGCCTCATTAAGGACTTTGAGCGGTGGCCCCTAAATACTTCCATTTGGCATATCTCCACAACAAAAAGAAATCTCTGAATAGTTGTTGAATAAAAAGTATTCAAAAAACGGAAGACCTTATTGTTTTCGTTCTGTTTCTTTTTCCCTATTCTTATTAAGGTCTTCCGTCTTCAGCGGAAGACCTTCTTGTTATTCTTAGGTTTCTTTTTCACTTTTATTATTGTTTTTTTTCTTACCGATTTTGTGCAGGCAATTTCTCAAAAACGGCTCGATGGATTTCCATGAAACTTTCAGGACTTATGTATGATCACTTGAACCTTATGCGTTTTTTCCTGTTTTGATGACATCACTTCCGGTCCGGAGATATTGTCAATTTAATGATTTTTGAAGGGTCGGGTTGTCCGGAAATTTTCTCATAAATGGCTCTAGATGAAATCATGAAACTTTCAAGTATGATAGACCAATGTCTGGAAATATGCGTAATGCATTTCATTTTTACCGGAAATGCCGCACGTCGGCGCTCGCTATGGTCCGAAAAAAGACATCGAAAATTTCAAAATTTTCAATGCTTTTTCTACAATATCTTTGTACCTGTAAATAATTAAAACATGTAGAACAAAATTTGTTCATAATTACACGATCTTTCATCCAATATCAATAAAAAGGGGCTGGCCCCTAAAATAAGGGACCTAGAGGGGCCGAAAGTTTTTTTTCTAAATATATTGAAAACGATTGAAAATTTGTGATACATTAATGAAGCAAAGTTGTTCAAAATTACAAGTGGCAGCTGATGAGATCATCAAAAATCGTCTAATGACGTCACTTCCGGTAAAGCAGGAAGTAGTCAGACAATACATATTTTTGAAGTTTTGTATATGTTGTTGCATGTTTTGAGTCATCGGAAGCATCCAAACTTATTTTTCGCCGATCGACGTCACTTCCGGTCAAACCGGAAGTAGTCAGAAAAGGCTTAATTTTGTAGGTATTGGCAGGAAATTGAATGGTTAAAGTCATTGGAGACGTCCAACTTTATTTTTTGTCGATCGACGTCACTTCCGGTCTAACCGGAAGTAGTTACCAATGGATTCTTTTTACAAATATATTCTTGTAATTGAATGGTAAAAGTCCCTGAAAACGTCTCACATCATTTTGAGTCGAATGCTCTTCAGAACTGTTTTTTTACATATTAATTTGCATTTCTGTTCTTCATTTTCTTCATAGAATTGGACGGAAGACCTGCTTGTTGCTCCAGCAACGAGCTTTGCTCTAGTTTTTATTATTATTCTTACCGATTTTGTGCACGCGAGTTCTCAGAAACGGTTCGGTGGATTTTCAGGAAACCTTCAGATCTAATTGACATTGATCTGAACCTTATTGGAAATTTTTTATATTGATGATGTCACTTCCGGTCTTGAGATATGGAAGATTTTCTATATTTCAGATGGTCTGCTTGTCCGGGAAACTCCTTCTAAACGACTTAAGATATTGATTTACGATTTTCAGTGTAGGTAGAGGATGGATTGTAGAAGTGCCATTTTGCGTCTATATCTCTCCAGTGCAAAAGGCACAGAAGCTCGCCTGGGTTCGAAAAATGAGCTCATATATATCTCGCAAAATTTGGCAGCTTTTCTATTATATCTTCTTATCTGTAAACATTTTGTTTAAACATTTAGAAGAAAAGATGTGCAGAAATATAAGATCTTTCATTTGATATCAAGAAAAAAGGGCTGATATCTCAAAGTAGGGGCTCAGAGGGGCCAAAAGTCTTTCAAGTATAACTCTTGAACGGTTAATATTTTGATATAAACTACTCAAGGAAAATTGTCCATCTTAACGATTTGCAACTATGTTTTAAAATTTTGATCATAAGTTACGCAATAAGGGGCCAAAAGGGGTCAGAATGCTTAATCTTCGACACTTTATATCTCAAAAAGGGGGAATATTTTGATAAGCAATAGTGAACAAAAGATGTTCAGAATAATGTTCTGTACAATATGCATCCTTTCAATTTTTGCAAAATGGCCCCATTAAGGACTTGAAGGGTGGGCCCCTAAATATTTTTATTATACATATTTTGAAAACAAGAAGAAACTTCTGAATAGTTGTTGAGCAAAAATGTTTAGAATTACAAGTCTTTTCATTTGATATCAAGAAAAAGGGGCTGACCCTTCAAATTAGGGGCTCAAAGGGGCCAAAAGTCTTTCATCTATAACTCTTTAACTATCAATAATTTGTTATCAATTACTGAAGCAAAAATTTTTATCTTAATGATTTGCAACTACATATTATAGAATTAAGATCATATTTTGTGTAATAAGGGGTCAAAAGTGGCCAGATTGCTAAATCCTTGACGCTTTATATCACTAAAAGGTGGAATATTTTGAAAAGCAATACTGAACAAAAGATGGTCAGAATAATGTTCTAAACAAAATGCACCCTTACAATTTTTGTCAAACCGTCCCATTAAGAACTTGGAGGGGTGGCCCCTAAATATTTCCATTCAGCATATCTCCACAACGAAAAGAAATCTCTGAATAATTGTTGAACAAAAAATCTTCAAAATCACAAGACCTCTCGTTTGATATGAAGAAAAAGGGACTGACCCCTGAAATTAGGGGCTGAGAGGGGCCAAAAATCTTTCATCTTTAACGATCAATAATTTGTAATACATTACAGAAGCAAAGATGTTTATTCTTAACGATTTACAACAATATATAAGATTCTGATCATATATTACGTAATAAGGGGTCACAAGGGGCCAGATTACTAAGTCTTTGACGCGTTATATCTCGAAAAGGGGGGATATTTTGATAAGCAATACTGAACAAAAGATGGTCAGAAAAATGTTTTAAATAATATGCACCCTTTCAATTTTTGTCAAACGGTCCCATTAAGGATTTGGAGGGGTGGTCCCTAAATATCTCCAATCAGCTTATCTCCACAACGAAAAGAAATCTCTGAATAGGTCTTGAACAAAACGTTTTTAAAATCACAAGACCTTTCAATTGATATCAAGAAGAAGGGGCTGACCCCTCAAACTAGGGGCTCAGAGGTGCCAAAAGCGTGTCATCTATAGCTCTTTGATAATGTTATATAAATCAAAAGAATGAAATCTAATTAGGGAAGTCTATGTATTATTATCTTTTAACAAAGATCATAATCAAAATCATATCTCATCGAAAAATCGGACGGAAGACCTACTCGTTGCTCTCAACGAGATCTCATCTAGTTATTATTATTAAGGTCTTCCGTATTCAGCGGAAGACCTTCTTGTTATTCTTAGGTTTCTTTTCCACTATTTTTATTAAGGTCTTTCGTCTTCAGCGGAAGACCTTCTTGTTATTCTTAGGTTTCTTTTCCACTATTTTTATTATTAAGGTCTTCCGTCTTCAGCGGAAGACCTTCTTGTTATTCTTCGGTTTCTTTTCCACTGTTTTTCTCATTATTTTTTTCTTACCGATTTTGTGCACGCGATTTCTCGAAAACGGTTCCCTCGATTTTCATGAAACTTTCAGGTCTGAAAGAACATCAAAAAATCTTGATACATTTTTTATTTTGATGACGTCACTTCCGGTCCGAAGATTTTTGCGATTTAGTTATTTTTGGAGGGTCAGTTTGTCCGCAGGTTTTCTAAGAAACCACTCATCACAGGAACGTGAAACTTTTAGCGAAGACAGAGCAACATATGTAGATCTGTAATACAAAGTTAACTTTCACCGGAAGTGCCACACGTCGACGCTCGCTATGGCCTGAAAATAGTCGTATCGAGAGTTTCAAATTTTCGAACACTTTCTGTACGATATCGTTTTACTTGGAAATATTTTGTTAAAACATATATAACAAAATTTGTGCAGAATTACAAGATCTTTTAAATGATATCTCGAAAAAAGGGCTGGCCCCTTAAATAAGGAATCTAAAAGGGCCAAAATATTTTTCCTGATATCTCAAAAAGTATTGAGAATTTGTAATACTTCAAAGACGCAAAGTTGTTCAACATGACAAGTAGCAGCTTGCGAGATCATCAAAATGCGTCGAATGACGTCACTTCCGGCCAAACAGGAAGTAGTAGAAAATTGCTTATTTTCACAGATATTGGTACAGTGCTGCTGTCCCACAAGCTGACATGGGATGGGATTGGATAGGATTCAGGAGGATTCACGATAGAAACATATAGTAGTTAATCAAATCCTATCCTGTATCCTACAGCCAATCAGTTCGAGTAAAGGTTAATATTAATATGTCAGAATAAATTACAGAAACGCAAAAGGATATAGAACGTTTACAAAAGAATTATTTATAAAATCAGAAAAGAAAATAGACGTGTTTTTTTTTTCTTAACACACATTTATTCTATTACCTTCGAGTAATATGGCGTACGATCTAACCGTGAACGATCACCGGAAGAAGTTTCGCATGTAAACAAAGAAGAAATCGGACATCAAAAGATCGTATTTCTTCAGCATGTTTGGATGATTAACTCGATTCCTACTTGTGTTACAGTTCAATAGCATGTTTCTCTGTTAAATGTGCTCTGTCTGGAAAATTCCACTTGAACCGTCAGCGGCGGACTATAACAGATCATAATCGCAGTTGTTTGGTGCAAGACCATGCAAGTATACTGCACACTGTAAATGTGTGCATGTTTATACATATCTCTCTCTTTAAGCAATGTTTTAATGACTTGAACTATTAAAATTTTATTCTATTGTAATATACACAGAAATCGGATGTGGAAAAAAGAGGTTGTATAGAAAGGGGAAGGGTAGGGGGGTAAATATTTACAAATACTTTGTCACACGATCAGATGTATTATACCTTTTTTAGTTTGTTATTGCTATATACTCATTTCCCTAATGTGGTTAAAAAAAAAATTTTCTTATCTGATTGCAATTTAAAATAATTAAATGCAGAATCATCATGATCATCACAATATAAAGGATTTTACATTTAAAAGTAGGTATGATTAGATTATTTATTTTGTGTTTATGCATGTTTCATTAAAATACACAAAAATCATTATCCAAGTTGAGATGAAGTGTCTGCAGATTTTATGAATAAGTGATTTTCTTCTTTTTAAAATGTTGAGAGTAAAACTGAAATTAATGTATAATTGTTCTGGTCATCATGGTCATGTTATATGTATTTTCATTTTTTTTAATATTCAAATTTCAAGCAAAAGACAGGACTAGAAATAATTATTTTTGTTTACTGGTCACTCGGGCTTTATGCCTTAAATTTTTACTGGTCAGCTTAGTACTTTCACTGTCCCTCTGGGCCAATAGATTTTAAAAAGACTGGCCCAAAACCATAATAATAATAGTAATATTTTTTTTTTATTGCGATACTTAGAAGTACAACTTAACAAAACAAGAAACAGTAGAAATTTGGACACACAAGCCTGTCAAGTTAACTAGCCCGACTGTGAATGAATTTTATTATGCATAAAGAAATGCTGACCAAAAGGGCACATGCCCTCTGCAATGTATTAGCCCAGATTGAAAATTCATTGGCCCAGGACAAGCGGGCCATCAATTATTTCCAGCCCTGAAAAATGAAAAGAAATTAACAAACAACATATCAAATAGATTAATGCAAGCAGAAAATAGAGAGAAAAAACATCCAAACATGTACTCATACTAGTAAGCAAGTCGACGAGATGAAATGAATTATAATCTACAAGTAAATTATGATTGTTTAATTAAGATATGAGTTATGACTATGAAGTTGCAATATAAGATTTGATTTTGCTTGATTTTTTTTAAATTAATGCATTACTCTGGGAGAGAAAAGGTGAAATTCAGACAATTGTACATGAAATGAGAAAGATAATCACAATCAAATACAGTTTTAATGCATAATGTATATGACAAAATTTACAATCTACATGCACATAATGGTGTGTGTTGTTTTCTTCAGGACAATCCTGCAAATTTGCAGCTGTACAAATTGCACCTCATCTCATCTGCTGCTGAATAAATAATGAAAGAATAAAATAATGAAAGCCGTGTCCAAGAGCCCCCTAGAGTCTGGAATGATGGTGTTCTTTGTTAAGGAGATCAGTGTGTGATGTATTTGTTTTCTGTGCATTGATGACATTTGCGAAACTGTTCGGGTACTTTATGACCATCTCTCTGACAACTACTTTGACATTTGAAATTCAATTTGAGCGACGGACAAGCAGACCAAATAATATGCATGTAAAACATACAATTGTAATAAGACATTGATAAACTTCAATTTAAACAAACTACATGTACATGTATCTTGGCATTGAAATACATGTATACTTTACATGGACACTTTTAATGAATTTGTCTCATGATAATGGAACATTCAATTGTTATACATTGTAGATAAAAATTGTAGATAATATGCATTTGGTCCAATACATATAATTATATTTATATTCACTGAAAAAAGAAATTACCCTGAATAAATATTGTGAACTTGGTCAATTATTTTTATTCCTCATTTGACACTGAATAACATTCAAGATCAAATGTCAAAATCAAAAACAAGATTTACTTAAATTTGGGTTATAAATTCTGTAACAACTGTGGACTCTTATGCATGTTTTATAAGATCTAAGGAATTTGTGTGAGCTGACTACAATAATTATTGCTGTCAACCTGTCTGACTATGAAGATTTAGGAAAATGTTTTCTGATAAATATAAATTGATTAAATTCTCACACATAAATATTTTTTTTAATTAAAATACACTTGTACGGCACAGAACTGACCATAAATTGAGAACAAACTGAAGCGAAATAAGAAATTTTAACATTTTGAATATCTTGATTTTTATTTAGCATGTTTAGCAAACATGATGAAAATGTTGCATGTTTGTAAAATATTCACATACAAACAAATGATGAACTGAACATTCAAACAGGAATAACTTTAATAATAAATATAAAACAAATTTTTATCATACATTTAAAATTGAATATAATAAGACAATATTAACTTATTTAATAAATGAAAGTCAACATATTCTAGATCTAAATTTTGACTTGTCTGTTCTCGGTTTATGATCTTGTCATATCTTGAAGTTCTTATTTAGATTTATGCCAAAGGTAAAATCTATTATACAGCTGATATAGGTGCAGTTAGATCTATATGTTATTTTCATGATGCCCAGTTAAGGGGAAAACAAAGTTTTGCATAAATTCTACATGAACAGATGAAACACACACTTGTTAAAACATCAAACATATCCTATTTTTGTCATTATTTAGTATGTGTAGACATGATAGAGAAATTGTTTCTTCAGTGGGTATGGTTATAATTCAGTGTACCTACCCCGCATGAAGGATTTGGTATTCGTGGTCTGATTCTTATAAAGAGTTTAAAGAGCAAGAGCCACTAAGGCCTTTTTGGCCCTGAGAATTTCTGAAAAATCGAAACTGCTCAGATTTGGTTGAAAATGCAGTATTTATAACTTGGACCCTTGGTGACAATATATCTATTGAACATGACGTAATTTTTTCTCTAGTCAATGCATTATGACATCATAAAATGCGTCATTCCTTCCATATCCTGTAAATTCCCTTAAGAATGGCCAAAAGTTGAGAGAGTTTTTGAATATTTCATATAGAGCACAACCTCTGATCCAAAATATGCAATTACATAATGAAAGATCTGTTTCTGAAGATCATAAATCGTGTTTTAATTTTTGGATCGTGGGCTGTGCTCATATTTTAATTCTTTGCTGAAAGTAGTCAAATAGGCATGTATTCTGCAAAATTCGAGAATATTGCATTTTCTCAAAGCCTGCTTTCCAATACCTGGATTCTCAAAAAGAAATTTTGTTACAGGAAATGAAAGCACTAAGCCTTTAATTTATTTTGATATATGAAATGGGACAAAGGGTGATAGTCAATTAATTGATATAAGGACAGGGCCATTTTATGCATAAAGTGAACCTCTTTGTTCCTTTTGTCTACTTTATCATAACATTAGAAAAGTATCTGCAATCTTAATTGTTTCCCCATTTTTCTCTCTCTTATTGTAACTCCATTTATTTTTCGTAGAGAACAAATTCAAAAGAAATCACAAATACAGTGCTGCTATCCTATAAGTTGACAATCCTATCCTATCCTATCGTGAATCCTGCATCCACAATCCTATCCTGTGATTTCAGTCTAATCCTATCCTATCCTATCCTGCTACTTTCAGTTTTTTAATATTTAGGAGTTAATTTGACAAAACAAAAAAAAAAAAAAAAATAAATAAAATGATCATTATATAAAAATCGGTTATAATTATGGATTTTATTTAATATGTTTTAAATAAAAAATAATCGAGATCGACATCCATTAATTCCCGACACCCCGCACGAATTAATATTCGAGTACCGAGTTAAAATGTAAACAAAGGGACTGTAATAAAACATAGGCAAGTACTGATCTAGCGAACGTGTAAAGAAAGTAAGCTTTCAAAAAATTTATAGAAAAAAAATTATAATCCGACTTTTTTTTATTTAATTTCACATACTAACAATGATCGAGAGACGTCATGGTATTTGCGATTTCTTTTCGAATTTATACACTTTGATAAATAAATGGAGTTAAAGTTAGAGAGAAGAAATCGTGGAAAAGGGGGGGGGGAAACAACCAAGACTTCAGATACTTTTCTAATGTTATGATTATTAATAAGTAGACTAAACGAACAAAATTTAAGCTCTTTAATTATGAGAATCAGACTATTAATGTCTATACCTTCATACTCATGTAGGTCCAGAAAGAAGATAGATGTATGACAAGACCACAAACCGAGAACAGACATTTAGAATATCTTGACTTTTATTCATTAAACATGTAAAAATTATTTAAATGTATGATTAAAATTTGTTTTATATTCATTGTTTAAAGTTATTCTTGTTTGAGATGTTCCGTTCAGCATTGTTTGAATTTGAATATTTTACAAATATGCAAAAACTTGATCATGTTTGCTAAATAAAAATCAAGATATTCAAAATGTTAATTTTCTTATTTTACTTTACTTTGTTTTTAGTTTATGGTCAGTTCAGTGTCATGCAAATGTATTTCAATAACCATATTTTTATGAGTGAGTATTTAATTTATGTTTAACAGAAAACATTTTCATAAATCTTCATAGATAGATTGACAGCAATAATTATTGCAGTGAACACACACATATTCATTCGAATTTTTTCTTGTAAAACATGTATATGAATTCACAGTAATTTCAGTATTTATAAGCCATATTTAAGTAAATTTTGTTTTTGACCTTGACATTTGATCTTGAATGTTATTCAGGGTCTAAATGAGGAACAAAAATGCTTGACCAAGTTGACAATATTTATTCAGGATAATTGCCTCTTCAGTGTTAAATATATATATTTTGGACCAAATAAATCTCATCTACAATTTTATTTTTTTATCTACAATGTATAACAATTGAATGTTCCATTATGAGACAAATTCATCAGAAGTATACATGTTTTTCAATGCCAAGCTCACAGATACATGTACATGAAATCTGTTTAAATTTAAGTTTATCAATGTCTTTTTCCAATCGTATGATGTTTTACATGCATATGATTTCGCCTCCTTGTACGTCGCTCAAATTGAATTTCAGATGTCAAAGTTTGTGTCAAAGAGCTAGTCATAAGTAACCGAACAGTTTCAAAATTGTCAACAATGCACAGACAACAAATACTTCACACACTGATCTCCTTAATAAAATCATCATGATTTCAGACTCTAGGGGGCTCTTGTTTAGTGGTTTGAACATCTTTCATATTTATTCCAGCAGCAGATGAGATGAACTGCAATATGTACAGCAGCAAATATGCAGGATCGTCCTAAAAAACCCAATTATTATCATGATTATAACAATATATGCATGTAGATTGTGCATTTTTGTCATATACATTAAAACTGTATTTTATTGTGATTATCTTTCTCATTTCATGTACGACTGGCTGAATTTTACTTTTTTTCTCTACCAGTGTAAAGCATTTAAAGAAATCAAGAAAACTCAAATCTTATACTGCAACTTCATAGTCATATCTTAATTAAACAATCATAGTTTACTTGTAAATTGTAATTCATTTCATCTCGTCAACTTGTTAACTAGTATGAGTACATTTGTTTGTTTTTTTTTCTCTATTTTGAATTCTAATGCTAGTATTAATCTATTTATGTTTTTTTGTTTGTTTTCTTCTTTGCTTAAAATTTGAATAAGAAAAAAATTATGAAAATACATATAACATGATGATGACCATGTCAGATGACCAGAACAATAACAAACTGTTTTCAGTTTTACTCTTTTTTTTAAAGAAGAAAAATCACTTATTCAGAGAATCTACACAGAAACTTCATCTCAACTCTGATAATGATATGTATGTATTATACTGATACCCATGCATAAACACATGTTAATAATCATACCTACTTTTCAAATGTAAAATCCTTTTTTTCTCACAAAATATTTTGATGAGGGCAGGCAAAACCAAGTATCATTCTCTGCAAGGAAGAATAATGAATGATTAATATATAATTCATAACCCAGAATAGGTCATACATACAATGTACATATAAGTGCTGAGTTGGCTTATAATACAATTTAAACAGTAGCATAAGATATGATTCTGTCTTTATTTTATTATAATAAAAAAAAAAAAAAAAAAAAAAAAAAAACATTTTTTAAACCACAGTAGGGAAATAATATAGTAATAACAAACTGAAAAAGGCATAATACATCTTATTGTTTTAGGACACATTGAATCATGACAGAGAATTTGTAAATTTTTAACCCTCTCCCCTTCCTACACTACCTATTTTTCCACACCCGATTTTTGTCTATGTTATAATAGAATAAAATTTTGATAGCTCAAGTCATTATAACATTGTTAAAAGGGGGGAAATGTATAAACATGCACACATGTACAGTGTGTAGTATACTTACATGTTCTTGCACCAAACAACTGCGATATCGATCTGTTCAAGTCCGCCGTTGGCGGTTTGTGTAGAATTATACAGACAAACAGAGCACATTTAACAGTTACATGTTATTGAACTTTAAAACAAGTAGGAATTGGCTTAATCATCCAAACATGCTGAAGAAAATAAGATCTCTTGATGTCCGAACTCTTCGTTGTTTACATGTGAAGATTCTTCCGGTAATCGTTCACGGTTAAATCGTACGCAATGTCACTCGAAGTTAATTATTAATTTGTGTTAAAATAAACAAAATATGTTTATTTTCTATCGTAATTTTATAAATATTTCTTTTGTAAACGTTTTAAAACATATTCTGTTTTTGTAATTAATTCTGAAATATGAATCAACCTTTACTCGAATCTGATTGGCTGTAGGATACAGGATAGGATAGGATAGGATTGGATTAACTTCTAAATGTTTCTATCGTGAATCCTCAATCCTGAATCCTATTCAAACCCATCCCATGTCAACTTGTGGGATAGCAGCACTGTACCTTGACGTCTCCTGATCATTGTTAGTATGTAAAATTAAACACATATAAAATTTAACTATATTTTTTTCTTCAATTCTTCCGAAGTTCCAATTTCTTCACACGTTCGCTAGATCAATACTTGCCTACATTTTGTTACAATTCTTTTGTTTACATTTTAACTGGTTACTCGCAAATTAATTCGTGGGGGGTTTTGGAAATTAATGGAAGTCAATCTCGATTATTTTTTTCTCCATTAAAATTTATTACATTTAAATTAATTACATATCTATAACTGATTTTTATTTGATGGTCATTTTATAATTTTTTTTTCGTTTTGTCAAATTAACTCCTAAATATTAAAAAAAAACTGAGAGCAGCAGGATACAATGTAGGATAGGATTAGACAGAAATGACAGGATAGGATTGTGGATGCAGGATTCACGATAGTATAGCTAGGATAGGATTGTCAACTTATAGGATAGCAGCACTGTATTGAATTGAATTATGCATGTCACAGAGGACGTCTGATTGTATTTCCTGTCGAGTATCGTCTCCTTTGTCAACTTCCGGTTAAACCGGAAGTGACTATAAATGACGTATTTCTGCAGATATCAACATAAAATTAAATGATTGAATTCAACCAAGACTTTTGACCAAATTTTCTGTCGATTGGGGGTCACTTCCGATCAAACCGGAAGTAGTCTTGATTTGCTTTATTTAACGAAAATCAGCATAAAAATCATAAAAAACTAAATACAGATCGACATAATTTTTGGTCTGGAGGCCTTCTTTTTAAGCATACTTTACTTTCATTTTTCCATCTTACAAGCAGTGCTTCTGAAAATTAGGCGGAAGACCTACTCGTTGCTTTGCAACGAGCTTTGCTCTAGTAATTATTATTTTTCTTCCAACCGATTTTGTGCACGCGATTTCTCAGAAAGGGCTGGGCCGATTTACATCAAACTTTTAGATGTAAAAGATATTCTATAGATCTTGATAGGTTTTTTTGCTTTTTGATGACGTCACTTCCGGTCGTGAGATATGGACGATTTTCTGATTTTCAGAGGGTCGGCTTGTCCTGGAGTGTTCTCCTAAACGAATAGAGATAAAGAGATAATATTTTCAGTGAAGATAGAGGAAAGATTGTAGATGTGCCATTTGGCATCTATATCTTTCCAGCTCAAAAGGCGCCGAAGCTCGCCTGGGCTCGAAAAATAGGCTCACAAGCATCTCGCAAAATTTGACACATTCTCCTTTTTATCTTTTTACCTGTAAATATTTTGTTAAAACATATATTACAAAAGATGTGCAAAATGATAAGACCTTTCATTTGATATCAAGAAAAAAAGGGCTGATCCCTCAAATTAGGGGCTCAAAGGGGCCAAACTATTTTTATTTATAACTCTTTAACGATCAATATTTTGTTATAAATTACTAAAGCAGAAATGTTCATCTTATGGATTTGTAACTATATATTATAAAATGAGGATCATATATTGCGTAATAAGGGGCCAAAAGGGGCCAGGATGCTAAATCTTTGACGCTTTATATCTCGAAAAGGGGGAATATTTTGATAAGTAATACTGAACAAAAGATGGTTAGAATAATGTTTTAAACAATATGCAACATTTCAATTTTCGTCAAACGGCCCCATTAAGGACTTGAAGGGTTGGTCCCTAAATATTTCCATTCGGCATATCTCCACAACGAAAAGAAATCTCTGAATAGGTGTTGAATAAAAAGTCTTCAAAATCACAAGACCTTTTATTTGATATCAAGAAAAAGGGGCTGACCCCTCAAATTAGGGGCTCAGAGGGGCCAATAGTCTTTCATCTATAACTCTTTAAATATCAATATTTTGTTATCAGTTACTGAAGCAAAAATGTTCATCTTAATGATTTGTAACTATATATTATAATAAAAAGATCATATGTTGCATAAGGGGCCAAAAAGGGCCAGAATGCTAAATATTTGACGCTTTATATCTCAACAAGGGGAGATATTTTAATGAGCAATATTGAACAAAAGATGTTCAGAATAATGTTCTGAACAACATGCATCATTTCAATTTTTGCAAAACGGCCCATTAAGGAATTGAAGGGTTGGCCCCTAAATATTTCTATTCTACATATCTCGAAAACGACAAGAAACTTCTGAATAGTTGTTGAAGAAAAAATGTTTAAAATCACAAGACCTTCATTTGATTTCAAGAAAAAGGGGCTGACCCCTCAAATTAGGGGCTCAGGAGGGGCAAAAGTCTATCATCTATAACTTTTTAATTATCAATATTTTGATATCAATCACTGAAGAAAAGATACTCATCTTAAAGATTTTCCACCATATATTATAAAATTAAGATCATATATTTCGTAATAAGGGGCCACAAGGGGCCAGGATGCTAAATCTTTGACGCTTTATATCTCGAAAAGGGGGGATGTTTTGATGAGCAATATTAAACAAAAGATGGTCAGAATAATGTTTTAAACAATGTGCAACCTTTCAATTTTTGTAAAACGGCCCCATTAAGAACTTGGAGGGTTGGCCCCTAAATATTTCCATTCGGCATATCTCCACAACGAAAAGATATCTCTGAATAGGTGTTGAACAAAAAGTCTTCAAAATCACAAGACCTTTTATTTGATATCAAGAAAAAGGGGCTGACCCCTCAAAAAGAGGCTCAGAGGGGCCAAATGCCTTTCATCTATAACTCGTAAACTATCAATATTTTTTTCAGTTACTGAAGCAAAATTGCACATCTTAACGATTTGCCACTATATATTATAAAATTAAGATCATATGTTGCATAATAAGGGGCCAAAAAGGGCCAGAATGCTAAATATTTGACGCTTTATATCTCAACAAGGGGAGATATTTTAATGAGCAATATTGAACAAAAGATGTTCAGAATAATGTTCTGAACAACATGCATCATTTCAATTTTTGCAAAACGGCCCATTAAGGAATTGAAGGGTTGGCCCCTAAATATTTCTATTCTACATATCTCGAAAACGACAAGAAACTTCTGAATAGTTGTTGAAGAAAAAATGTTTAAAATCACAAGACCTTCATTTGATTTCAAGAAAAAGGGGCTGACCCCTCAAATTAGGGGCTCAGGAGGGGCAAAAGTCTATCATCTATAACTTTTTAATTATCAATATTTTGATATCAATCACTGAAGAAAAGATACTCATCTTAAAGATTTTCCACCATATATTATAAAATTAAGATCATATATTTCGTAATAAGGGGCCAAAAGGGGCCAGGATGCTAAATCTTTGACGCTTTATATCTCGAAAAGGGGGGATGTTTTGATGAGCAATATTAAACAAAAGATGGTCAGAATAATGTTTTAAACAATGTGCGACCTTTCAATTTTTGTAAAACGGCCCCATTAAGAACTTGGAGGGTTGGCCCCTAAATATTTCCATTCGGCATATCTCCACAACGAAAAGAAATCTCTGAATAGGTGTTGAACAAAAAGTCTTCAAAATCACAAGACCTTTTATTTGACATCAAGAAAAAGGGGATGACCCCTCAAAAAGGGGCTCAGAGGGGCCAAATGCCTTTCACATATAACTCGTTAACTATCAATATTTTTTTATCAGTTACTGAAGCAAAATTGCGCATCTTAACGATTTGCCACTATATATTATAAAATTAAGATCATATGTTGCATAATAAGGGGCCAAAAAGGGCCAGAATGCTAAATATTTGACGCTTTATATCCCAACAAGGGGAGATATTTTAATAAGCAATATTGAACAAAAGATGTTCAGAATAATGTTCTGAACAATAGGCATCATTTCAATTTTTGCAAAACGGCCCCATTAAGGATTTGAAGGGTTGGCCCCTAAATATTTCTATTTTACATATCTCGAAAACGACAAGAAACTTCTGAATAGTTGTGAACAAAAAATGTTTAGAATCACAAGTCTTTTCATTTGATATCAAGAAAAAGGGGCTCACCCTTCAAAGTAGGGGCTCAGAGGGACCAAAAGACTAATATGTAACTCTTCAGTGATCAAGAATTTGTTATCAATTACTGAAGCAAAAATACTTAACTTAATTATATGCAACAATATGTAGTAAAATTGTGATTCTCTATAGGAGCCAGAATGTTAACTCTTTTGCGCTTCCTATCTCGAAAAGGGGAAACATTTTGAAAAGCAATATTGAACAAAAGATGTTGAAGATTATTATTTAAATCAAAAAAAATAAATCTAAGGGGGTAAACAAAAACTTAATCAAAATCACATCTCATCTCATTGAAAAATCGGACGGAAGACCTACTCGTTGCTCGCAACGAGATCTCATCTAGTTATTTTTTTTTTTCTTACCGATTTTGTGCACGCGAGTTCTCGAAAACGGCTCAATGGATTTTCATGAAACTTTCAGGTCTGGTAGAACATCAGAAAATCTAGAAATGTTTTTTTTAATTTTGATGACGTCACTTCTGGTTCGGAGATCTCCGCAATTTAGTGATTTTATGAGGGTCACTTTGTCCGAGCGTTTTCTCAAAAACCAATGATCATAGAAGTATGAAATTTTCAGTGATGATAAAGCAACCTATGAAGAAGTGAATTTTGTATCTTATAACCACCGGAAGTACAAAGCGCCGACGCTCGCTATGGCTCGAAAATTGGCATATCGAGAGTTTCAAAATTTTTAACACTTTTTCTACAATATCTTTTAACTTGGAAACATTTTGTTATAACATATAGAACAAAAGTAGCGCAGAATTAAAAGATCTTTCAAATGATATCTTGGAAAAGGGGCTGGCCCCTAAAATAAGGGGTCTAGAGGGGCTGAAAGTTTTTTCCTGATATCTCAAAAAGTATTGAGAATTTGTAATACATCAAAGAAGCAAAGTTGTTCACAATGACAAGTAGCACCTAGTGATATCATCAAAATTCGTCAAATGACGTCACTTCCAGCCAAACAGGAAGTAGTCAAAAATTGCCTATTTTCACAGATATTGGCATTGAATTGAATTATACATGTCAGAGAGGACGTCCGACCGTATTTCCTGTCGAGAATGGTCACTTTTGTCAACTTTCGGTTAAACTGGAAGTAACCATAAATGACGTATTTCTGTAGATATTAACATAAAATCAAATGATATACTTCACCAAAGACTTCTGACACAATTTTCTGTCGATTGGGGTCTCTTCCTGTCAAACCGGAAGTAGTCTAAACTTGCTTTATTTCACCAAAAAGTCAGAATAGATATCAATAATAAAAATACTAAATACAGATCGACATCATTTTTGATCTGGAGGCATTCTTTTTAATGAATGGTATATTTATCATTTACCCATTTTACAAGCAGTTCTGAAAATCGGACGGAAGACCTACTCGTTGCTTTGCAACGAGCATTGCTCTAGTTATTATTTTTTTTCTTACCGATTTTGTGCACGCGAGTTCTCGGAAACGGATTGCTCGATTTTCATGAAACTTTCAGGTCTGATAGAACATCAAAAAATCTAGACATATATTTTTTTGTTTTGATGATGTCACTTCCGGTTCCGATATTTCTGCATTTTAATGAATTTTAGAGGGTTGGTTTGTCCGCGAGTTTTCTCAACAAAGGCTTAAGAGAGAAACTTGAGATTTTCAGCGGTGATAGGACAATATATGTAGATGTGACAAACGTATTTCATTCTCACCGGAATTGCTGCACGCCGACGCTCGCTATAGCCCAAAAAAAGGCATATCGAGAATTTCAAAATTTCGAACACTTTTTCTACAATATCTTCTTACCTGTAAATATTTTGTTAGAACATATAGAATAAAAGTTGTGTAGAATGTCACAATCTTTCAAAGGATATCAACAATAAGGGGCTGGCCCCTAAAATTAGGGCGCTAAAAGGGCCAAAAGTGTTTTCCTGACATCTCAGAAAGTATTGAGAATTTGTATAACATCATAGGAGCAAAGTTGTTCAAAATGACAAGTAGCAGCTAAGATCAGAAAAAGTCGTCAAAATGACGTCACTTCCGGTCAAACCGTAAGTAATGGTAGATGGCTCATTCTTGCTCATATGACCGTAGATGTCTCTCTATCTCGATCTCATCTCCTTGAAATTTAGACGGAAGACTTATTTGTTGCTTTGCAACAGGCTCGTCTAGTTAAGGTCTTTCGTCTCCAAAGGAAGACCTTATTGTTATCGTTAGGTTTCTTTTTCCCTATTATTATTATTACAGTGCAGGAAACTAATTTTGTTACAGCATCGATGCTGATTTGAATGCTTCCTTTGCTTGCTGATTTGAATGCTTCCTTTGCTTGCTGATTTAATGCTAGTTATCCTTATCCTGATGCTGTTTTATAATTAGGTCAATGCTACCGCAAGTAGCATCATGCTACCGCAAGTAGATAATGAATTTCAGCATTGCCGTTTAAAGCAATAAAAGTGCCTTTTACAATTATTTGATCATAATATCTCACTATGTATCAATAATGTGAATACTTTAACCAATATTCTTTCTTTCTTTTTTAATTTTTTACTGAATTAAAACTCATTGATTTTCTGATGCTGGTAGGATAATGCTGATTTTATGTAGGTCAATGCTGGTTTATCCTTTGCTTGCTGATGCTGATCCTGGTAATGCTGTTTTTTAAATGCTGATGCTGATGCTAGCTCGATCCTGATGCTACTAATGCTTATGCTGATGCTGGTTTATGTAACAAAATTAGTTCCCTGCACTGTATTAAGGTCTTTCGTCTCCAACGGATGACCTTATTGTTTTCGTTCGGTTTCTTTTTTCCCTATTATTATTATTCTTACCGATTTTGTGCACGCGAGTTCTCGGTAACGTCTTGGCCGAATTTCATGAAACCTCCAGATCTGATAGGTATTGCTCTGAACCTTATTGGAAATTTTTTCGTTGATGACGTCACTTTCCATCTTGAGATATTAAGGATTTTCTGATTTTCAGAGGGTTGCTTTTCCTGGAAACTCCTCCGAAACGACTTAAGATATTGAGTCAAGATTTTCAGTGAAGGTAGGGGAAGGTTTGTAAATTTGCAGGCAGGTGTCCAAATCTCTCTAGCGCAAAAGGCGCCGAAGCTCAGTAGGGCTCAAAAAATGTCTCAGAAACATGTCACAAAATTTTACACCTTTTCTTTCATATCTTCATACATGTTAAGAATTTGTTAAAACATATAGAAGATAAGTTGTGCAGAATGATACGACCTTTTATTTGATATCAAGAAAAAGGGGCTGACCCCTCAAATTAGGGGCTGAGAGGGGCCAAAAGTCTTTCATCTATAACTCTTTAACGATCAATAATTTGTAATACATTACTGAAGCAAAGATGTTTATCTTAACGATTTCCAACAATATATGATAAGATTCTGATCATATGTTACGTAATAAGGGGTCACAAGGGGCCAGAATGCTAAATCTTTGACGCTTTATATCTCGAAAAGGAAGAATATTTTGATAAGCAATACTGAACAAAAGATGGTCCGAATAATGTTCTAAACAAATATGAATTCTTTCAATTGTAGTCAAATGGCCCCATTAAGGATTTGGAGGGGTGGTCCCTAAATATTTCCATTCAGCATATCTCCACAACGAAAGGAAATCTCTGAATAGTTGTTGTACGAAAAGTCTTTAAAATCACAAGACTTTTCAATTGATATCAAGAAAAAGGGCTGACCCCTCAAATTAGGGGCTGAGAGGGGCCAAAAGTCTTTCATCTATAACTCTTTAACGATCAATAATTTGTAATACATTACTGAAGCAAAGATGTTTATCTTAACGATTTCCAACAATATATGATAAGATTCTGATCATATGTTACGTAATAAGGGGTCACAAGGGGCCAGAATGCTAAATCTTTGACGCTTTATATCTCCAAAAGGGAGAATATTTTGATAAGCAATACTGAACAAAAGATGGTCAGAATAATGTTCTAAACAATATGCACTCTTTCAATTTTTGTCAAATGGCCCCATTAAGGACCTGAAGGGGTGGCCCCTAAATATTTCCATTCAGAATATCTCCACAACGAAAGGAAATCTGTGAATATTTCTTGAACAAATCGTTTTCAAAATCAGAAGACCTTTCAATTGATATCAAGAAAAAGGGGCTTACTCCTTAAACTAGGGGCTGAGAGGGGCCAAAAGCATGTCATCTATAGGTCTTTGATAATGTTATATAAATCAAAAGAATGAAATCTAATTAGGGACGTCTATATATTATTATTTTTTAACAAAGATCATAGTCAAAATCATATCTTATCTAAAAATCGGACGGAAGACCTACTCGTTGCTCGCAACGAGATCTCATTTAGTTATTATTATTATTAAGGTCTTTCGTCTCCAACGGAAGACCTTATTGTTTTCGTTCGGTTTCTTTTTCCCTATTATTATTATTTTTCTTATCAATTTTGTGCACGCGAGTTCTCGGAAATGGCTCAGTCGATTTTCACCAAACTTTCAGATCTGATAGATATTCATCTGAACCTTGTCGGAAATTTTCGTCGTTGATAACGTCACTTCCGGTCGTGAGATATGGACGATTTTCTGATTTTCAGAGGGTCGGCTTGTCCTGGCAATCACTCCTAAACGACTCAAGATACTGAGTTGAGATTTTCAGTGAAGGTAGAGGAGGGATTGTAGATATGCTTTTTTGAGTCTATATCGTCCCAGCGCAAAAGGCGCCGAAGCTCGTCAGGGCTCGAAAAATAGGCTCATAAGCATCTCGCAAAATTTGACACGTTTTCTTTTATATCTTTACACCTGTAAATATTTTGTTAAAACATATGTAACAAAAGTTGTGCAGAATGATACAAGCTTTCATTTAATATCAAGAAAAAAGGGCTGATCTCTCCTATTAAGAGCTCAAAGGGGCCAAAAGTCTTTTATTAATAACTCTTTAACGGTCAATATTTCGCTATAAATTACTGAAGCAAAAATGTTTATCTTAACAATTTGCAACTACTTTTTATAAAATTAGGATCATATATTACGTAATAAGGGGCCATAAGGGGCCAGAATGATAAATCTTTGATGCTTTATATCTCGGAAAGGAGAAATATTTTGATAAGCAATATTGAACAAAAGAGGTTCAGAATATTGTTCTAAACAATATGCATCCTTTCAATTTTTGCAAAACGAACCCAGTAAGGACTTGAAGGGCTGACCCCTAAATATTTCTAATCTACATATCTCGAAAACGAAAAGAAACTTCTGAATAGTTGTTGAACAAAAAGTCTTCATAATCACAAGGCCTTTCATTTGATATCAAGAAAAAGGGGCTGACCCCTCAAATTAGGGGCTCAGAGGGGCCAAAATTCTTTTATCTATAACTCTTTAACTATAAATATTTTGTCATAAAATACTGAAGTAATAATGTTCAACTTAACAATTTGCAACTATATGTTATGAAACTTTGATCATATGTTGCGTGATAAGGGGCCAAAAGGGGCCAGAATGATCAATCTTTGGTGCTTTCTATTTTGGAAAGGGGAAATATTTTGATAAGCATTATTGAACAAAAGATTTTCAAAATAATGTTCTAAACAATATTCACCCTTTCAATTTTTGAAAAACGTACCCATTAAGGACTTGAAGGTCTGACCCCTAAATATTTTTAGTCTACATATCTCGAAAACGAAAAGAAACTTCTGAATAGTTGTTGAACAAAGAGTCTTCATAAGCACAAGACTTTTAAATTGATATCAAGAAAAAGGGCTGATCCCTCAAATTAGGGGCTCAGGAGGGACAAAGACCTTTCATCTATAACTCTTTAATGATCAATATTTTGTTATAAATTACTGAAGCAAAAGTGTTCATCAAAACGACTAACAACTATCTATTATAAAATTTTGGTCATATGTTACGTAATAATGGCGACAAAGGGCCACAATGCTAAATCTTTAATGCTTTATATCTCGAAAAGGAGGAATATTTTGATTAGCAATAGTGAACAAATGATGGTCAGAATAATGTTCTAACCAACATGCACCCTTTCAATTTTTTGTAAAACGGCCCCATTAAGGATTTGGAGGGGTGGCCCCTAAATATTTCCATTCAGCATATCTCCCCAACAAAAAGAAATCTCTGAACTGGTTTTGAACAAAAAGTCTTCAAAATCACAAGACCGTGCATTTGATATCAAGAAAAAGGGGCTGAACCCTCAAATTAGGGACTCAGAGGGGGCAAAAGTCTTTCATCTATTACTCTTTAACGATCAATATTTTGTTAAAATTACTGAAGCAGAAGTGTTCCTCAAAACAATTTACAACTTTATATTAAAAAATTTTGATCATACGAGGGTCATTTCAAAAGTTCTGGCAACTGGTATATAAAATTGATAATAAAACTACGTTACGGATTAATGACTCTGATACCACTGTAAAGCTTAGGCAAATATGCAGTAGTAGTGACGTCATTTTCAAAATGACGTATAGGTCTGATAAAATGACGTCATAATTAGGTATTCTCTGTATACTGGGCGTAAAAATGACTGATAAGGAGAACAATTTTTTTGTTGAGCAAAGAGCGTATTGCAAAATTCGCTCATTGCTTGGCTTTATGGCAACAGAAATAAAAGCCGATTTAGATGTAGTATATAGAGAGCATGCTCTTTCATATCGAGCAATAGCAAGATGGGTAGTTCAATTTAAAGAGAGTAGAAAATCAATTGAAGATGACCCCAGTTCGGGGCGTCCAGTTTGTGCATATGGCGAAAAAGAAATCGTCGCTGTTCAAAATACGATAGCTGATGATGCTAGATATACAGTTGAGGAAATAGCAGAATTAACTAACATTAATTCGTCAGCAGTTTTTCGTATTTTAAAGGAAAACTTAAAGCTTAGAAAAGTCTGTGCTAGATGGGTGCCGCATCTTCCCTCGGAAGAGCAAAAGGGCATCCGAGTAGAAATGGCTTCACAGTTACTGACAATTTATGAAGATTGTGACTTAAGGCGAATAAATGAGATTGTAACTGGTGATGAAACATGGATAAATTTTTTTGAACCGGAAACTAAGCTCAATAATAAAGTTTGGATCGGTGAAAATGATACAGGGCCTCAAATTGCACGCAGAAACCGGTCTGTCCGGAGAGTAATGTACGCCTTATTTTTTGATTCTAAAAGCCCTGTTGCTCAAGTTCCGGTTCCAGAACACAGCAGTGTTACTGGTCAATTTTTTGCAGAGAATGTCTTGTCTCAGGTTGTAGAGCACTATAAAACGACCCGACCAACAACCAGTACCAGAGGAATAAAGCTCCTCCATGACAACGCACCTGCCCATAGATCAGAGGTAGTAACCAAATATTTAAAGGAAAATGGTATTGCCGTTTTACCACATCCACCCTACAGTCCTGACCTAGCTCCATGCGATTTTTGGTTGAATGCCGTTATCAAAGAAGCCCTCCGAGGACGGCGATTTGAAAGTCGTCAAGTAGTCGGAAGTGCCGTATTCCAATGTTTGAAGCGTATACCGAAAGAGGACTATAGGGCAGCATTTTCCACGTGGATTTCAAGACTGAAAAAGTGTGTCCAGGTCAACGGAGACTATTTTGAGGGATTGATATAATTTATGATAATTACGCTCATTAATTTACCGCACACCAGTTGCCAGAACTTTTGAAATGCCCCTCGTATATTACATCATAAAGGGTCACAAGGGACCAGAATGCTAAATCATTAACGCTTTATATCTCGAAAAGGGGACATATTTTGATAAGCTATATTAAACAAAAGATGATCAGAACAATGTTCTGAACAATACTCATCTTTTATATTTTTGTCAAAAAGCCCCATTATGGACTTGAAGGGCTGGTCCTGAATATTTCTAAACAGCATATCTCAACAACGAACAGAAATCTCTGAATAGGTCTTGAACAAAACGTCTTAAAAACACACAAGACCTTTCAATTGATATGTAGAAAAAGGGGCTGATCCTCAAACTAGTGGCTCAGATGGGCCAATAGTCTTTCATCTACAATAGCTCTTTGATAATGGTATATAAAACAGAAGAATGAAATCTAATTAGTGAAGTCTATATATTATTATCTTTTAACAAAGATCACAGTCAAAATCAATTCTCATCTTAACGAAAAATTGGACGGAAGACCTACTCGTTGCTCGCAACAAGATCTCATCTAGTTATTATTATTATTATTCTTACTGATTTTGTGCACGCGAGTTCTCGGTAACGTCTCGGCCGATTTTCATGAAACTTTCAGATCTGATAGGTATTGATCTGAACCTTACTGGAAATTTTTTTCGTAGATGACGTCACTTTCTATGTCGAGATATTAAGGATTTTCTGATTTTCAGAGGGTCGGCCTGTCCTGGAAAATCCTCCGAAACGACTTAAGATATCGAGACAAAATTTTCAGTGAAGGTAGGGGAAGGTTTGTAGATTTGCAGGCAGGTGTCGAAATATCTCTAGCACAAAAGGCGCCGAAGCTCGGTAGGGCTCAAAAAAGTCTCAGAAACATGTCACAAAATTTTACACCTTTTCTTTCATATCTTCATACCTGTTAATAATTTGTTAAAACATATCGAAGAAAAGTTGTGCAAAATGACACGACATTTCATTTGATATCAAGAAAAAGGGCTGACCCTTCAAATTAGGGGCTGAGAGGGGCCAAAAGTCTTTCATCTATAACTCTTTAACGATCAATAATTTGTAATACATTACTGAAGCAAAGATGTTTATCTTAACAATTTCCAACAATATATGATAAGATTCTGATCATATGTTACGTAATAAGGGGTCACAAGGGGCCAGAATGCTAAATCTTTGACGCTTTATATCTCGAAAAGGAAGAATATTTTGATAAGCAATACTGAACAAAAGATGGTCCAAATAATGTTCTAAACAACATGCACTCTTTCAATTGTTGTCAAACGGCCCCATTAAGGACCTGAAGGGGTGGCCCTAAATATTTCCATTCAGCATATCTCCACAACGAAAGGAAATCTCTGAATAGTTGTTGAACGAAAAATCTTTAAAATTACAAGACCTTTCATTTGATATCAAGAAAAAGGGGCTGACCCTTCAAATTAGGGGCTGAGAGGGGCATAAAGTCTTTCGTCTTTAACGATCAACGCGGCTATATTAAGGCTGTCCGAAGGCTTTATATGCATTAGAAATATGTTATTATATTTTGAGGTAGATTTTGATTTCAGTTTGTAATCTATGAATACATGTTTAGTAAATTTGTGAAGAGAGCTTAAAGGGTATTGAGAAAAAGCATATTTGTGATGTCACATGACTGTGTTGATCACGTGACGGACACTTATACAATTTCGTATTTGTTGCACAAAAATCCCATCGGCACAAGTGAAAAACAAAAATATTGAGAACAGTTTGTTACATAAATCAATTAAACGTATTCTTGGGTTTATATAAAGTGCTGGGGGCAAGTCTGAGTTTTACTTCTTAAGAAAATATTTCACGAGAAATTCAACTTACCCATATACAAGGGGGCATTTTCCACTCTTCATCGCAATTTATACAAAATATAATAAATTACATACGACCCCCAGCAAAATTCAGTTAGAAGACACTTTTCTAGTAGATTCACATAGAACATCTTCAGTTTTTCTTTATTAATCACTTGTGCCAGTTTAATATATGCGTGATTTATAAAATCTAACTCTGCCTACGGACGTGTAAGGGGGAGAGTTTCATATTCATTTTTTTTTTTGTCATTGTTTGAATACGTACATTATCAGAAAGAGAAAGGAATAACGATAGTGTATTGCAAATAATCACCATCATAACAGCACATACAAACGTTAAACAACAATTCAGACACCTGATTTAAACATTAACGTCGAAATATAATCTACATGCCATGGGAAAGAATGTAAAAGTTATGACAGTTTCCCCGTCATGACTGCTCAAGTTTGCAGTGACTTGACGTCATATTCTATTATGACGTCATATCTTGATAGTTCAGAGAAGTAACAACGGCTGGTACACTGTGATATTTATCGGACAGCCTTATCCTAGCCGCGAATAATTTGCAATACATTACTGAAACAAAGATGTTTATCTTAACGATTTACAACAATATATGATAAGATTCTGATCATATGTTACGTAATAAGGGGTAACAAGGGGCCAGAATGCTAAATCTTTGACGCTTTATATCTCGAAAAGGAAGAATATTTTGATAAGCAATACTGAACAAAAGATGGTCCGAATAATGTTCTCAACAAATATGCACTCTTTCATTTTTTGTCAAACGGCCCCCTTAAGGACCTGAAGGGGTGGCCCCTAAATATTTCCATTCAGCATATCTCCACAACGAAAGGAAATCTCTGAATAGTTGTTGTATAAAAAATCTTTAAAATTACAAGACCTTTCATCTGATATCAAGAAAAGGGGCTGACCCTTCAAATTAGGGTCTGAGAGGGGCCAAAAGTCTTTCATCTATAACTCTATAACGATCAATAATTTGTAATACATTACTGAAGCAAATATGTTTATCTTAACGATTTACAACAATATGTGATAAGATTCTGATTATATGTTACGTAATAAGGGGTCACAAGGGGCCAGAATGCTAAATCTTTGACGCTTTATATCTCCAAAAGGGAGAATATTTTGATAAGCAATACTGAACAAAAGATGGTCAGAATAATGTTCTAAACAATATATACTCTTTCAATTTTTGTCAAATGGCCCCATTAAGGACCTGAAGGGGTGGCCCCTAAATATTTCCATTCAGCATATCTCCACAACGAAAGGAAATCTGTGAATATTTCTTGAACAAATCGTTTTCAAAATCAGAAGATTGATATCAAGAAAAAGGGGCTTACTCCTTAAACTAGGGGCTGAGAGGGGCCAAAAGCATGTCATTTATAGCTCTTTGATAATGATATATAAATCAAAAGAATGAAATCTAATTAGAGAAGTCTATATATTATTATTTTTTAACAAAGATCATAGTCAAAATCATATCTTATCGAAAAATCGGACGGAAGACCTACTCGTTGCTCGCAACGAGATCTCATCTAGTTATTATTATTATTGAGGTCTTCAACAGAAGACCTTATTGTTTTCGTTTCGGTTTCTTTTTCCCTATTATTTTTCTTACCGATTTTGTGCACGCGAGTTCCCGGAAATGGCTCGGTCGATTTTCACTAACCTTTCAGATCTGATAATTATTCATCTGAAACTTGTCGAAAATTTTCGTCGTCGATGACGTCACTTCCGGTCATGAGATATGGACGATTTTCTGATTTTCAGAGGGTCGGCTTGTCCTGGCAATCACTCCTAAACGACTCAAGATATTGAGTTGAGATTTTCAGTAAAGGTAGAAGAAGGATTGTAGATGTGCTTATTTACGTTTACATCTTCCCGGCGCAAAAGGCGCCGAAGCTTGCCAGGGCTCTAAAAATACATATTGTAGGCTCACAAGTATCTCACAAAATTTGACAAGTTTTCTTTCATACATTTATACCTTTAAATATTTCGTTAAATATATGTAACAAAATATGAGTAAAATCACAAGACTTTTGATTTTATATCAAGGGAAATGGGCTGTCCTCTCAAAGTAGGGGCTCAATGGGGCCAAAAGTCTTTCATGTATAACTCCTGACCAATCAATATTTTTTTTATAAATTACTGAAAAAAAGATGTTCATCTTAGCGATTTGCCACTATATATTTTAAGATTAAGATCATATATTGCGTAATAAGGGTCCAAAAGGGGCCAGAATGCTAAATCTTTGACATTTTATATCTCGAAAAGGGGGAATATTTTGATAAGCAATATTGAACAAAAGATGGTCAAAATAATGTCCTGAACAATATGCATCCTTTCAATTCTTGCAAAACGGCCCCATTAAGGACTTGGAGGAGTGGCCATTAAAAATATTATTCTACATATCTCGAAAACGAAAAGAAATTTCTAAATAGTTGTTGAGCAAAAAATGTTTAAAATCACGTCTTTTCATTTGATATCAAGAAAAGTCGCCCACGTGGCGCAGTGGTTAGAGCGTCTGCTCTAGAGTCGCGGCGTAAGGAGTTGATCCTTACGTCGCAGGTTTGAATCCCACTGTGGGACGTGGAGACCGGTCCTTCGGATGAGACCGTATAAACCGAGGTCCCGTGTCGCGGTAGGTGCTGGCACGAAAAAGATCCCTCACTGCTCAATGGCCGTAAGTGCCGAGTATAGGACAGAATTTGCAGCTTTCTCCATATGAGTGAAAAATTCTCAAGAGGGACATTAAAGAACATACAAACAAGATATGAAGAAAAAGGGGCTGATTCTTCAAATTAGGGGCTCAGATGGGAAAAAGTTTTTCAACTATAACTCTTTAACTATCAATATTTTGTTATCAATTACTGAAGCAAAAATGTTAATCTTAATGATTTGCCAAGATATATTATGAAATAAAGATCATATGTTGCGTAACTAGGGGCGGCCAAAAGGGGCCAGAATGCTAAATCTCTGACGCTTTAGATCTCGTAAAGGGGGAATATTTTGATAAGCAATACTGAACAAAAGATGTTCAGAATAATGTTCTGAACTATATGCACCCTTTCAATTTTTGTCAAACGGCCCCATTAAGGGCTTGGAGGGATGGACCCTAAATATATTATTCTACATATCTCGAAAACGAGAAGAAACTTCTGAATAGTTGAGCAAAAAATGTTTCAAATCACAAGTCTTTTTATAAGATATCAAGAAAAAGGAGCTGATCCTTCAAATTAGGGCTCGGAGGGGCCAAAAGTCTTTCATCTATAACTCTTTAATGATCAAGATTTTGTTATCAATTATTGAAGCAAAAATGTTAATCTTAAAAATTTGGAACTATATATTTTAAAATTAAGATCATATATTGTGTAATAAGGGGTCACATGGGGCCAACCCTTCAGGTCCTTAAGGGGGCCGTTTGACAAAAAATGAAAGAGTGTATATTTGTTGAGAACAGCTAAATCTTTGACGCCTTATATCTCGAAAAGGGGGAATATTTTGATAAGCAGTACTGAACAAAAGTTGGTCAGAATAATGTTCTGAACAATATGCACCCTTTCAAATTTTGTCAAATGGCCCCATTAAGGACTTGGAAGGGTGGTCGCTAAATATTTCCATTCGGCATATCTCCACAACGAAAAGAAATCTCTGTATTGATGTTGAACAATTAGTCTTCAAAATCACAAGACCTTCCATTTGATATCAAGAAAAAAGGGCTGATCCCTCAAATTAGGGCTTAGAGGGGCCAAAAGTCTTTCATCTATAACTCGTTAACTATCAATATATCGTTATCAATTAAGATCATATATAACATAATAAGGGGTCACAAGGAACCAGAATGCTAAATATTTGACGCTTTATATCTCGAAAAGGGTTAATATTTTGATAAGCAATACTGAATAAAGGATGGTCAGAATTATGTTCTAAACAATATGTACCCTTTCAATTTTTGTCAAACGGCCCCATTAAGGACTTGAAGGGCTGACCCCTAAATATTTTTATTCTATATATCTCGAAAACGAAAAGAAACTTCTGAATATTTGTTGAACAAAAAGTCTTCAAAATCAAAAGGCCTTTCATTTGATATCAAGAAAAAGGGACTGACCCCTCAAATTAGGGGCTCAGGAGGGGCAAAATCCTTTCATCTATAACTCTTTAATGATCAATATTTTGTTATAAACTACTGAAGCAAAACTTTTCATCTTAATAATTTGCAACTACATATTATGAAATTTTGATCATATGTTACGTATTAAGGGACAAAAGGGGAGAAAATGCTATATCTTTGACACTTTATATCTCGACAAGGGGAAATATTTTGAAAAGTTATATTGATCAAAAGATGTTCAGAATAATGTTCTCAACAATATGCACCCTTTCAATTTTTGTAAAATTGGCCCCGTTAAGGACTTGAAGGACTGGTCGCTAAAAATTCTCCTTTTCAAATCTCGGATATGAAAAGTTGTTGAACTGAAAATGTTCAAAATCATGATACCTTTAAATTGATATCAGGAACAAGGGGCTGATCTCCCACATTTTGGGGCGGTAGGGGCCGAAAGATTTTAATGTTAAACTCTTCAACGGCCAATATTTATCTATACATCAGCAAAGTAAAAATGTTCACTGGAAATATCTCTTGCCGTAGCTAGTTATATTTTTATATCATTTTACGTAATTATGGATCTTTAGGAGCCAAAGCACTGAATCTTTCCTCCTTTATGTCTTGTAAATTGAATATCTCAATGTCAAAATCGTATCTAATCTAATCAAAAATCGGACGGAAGACCTACTCGTTGCTCGCAACGAGATCTCATTTAATTATTATTATTAACACTACTGGACGAAAAAAGTGCTGAGAATCCCAAATTTTACTGATAATGTTTGATAATTACTGATACGGTGCTGTTCTTGCTGATAAATACTGATATTTACTGTTATTCTTACTGTCGTTGCTGATAATTTTAGTTGTTTCTGATAAATACTGATAATTACTGTCGTCTTTACTGTGGAGTCTGATATATACTGATAAATACTGTTGATGTGCTGTCGATGCTGAGATTTACTGATAATTACTGTGGTCTTTGTTCTTAAGCTGGGAAGGGCTAAAAAAGAACTGAGGGCTGTAAAAATCTTCAATTATTTCTTTCTTTTAATTATAAATTATCATTACGACATTTTCATATTTCTTTAAATGTTCTGCTAGTGACAAAAATTACGCTTATCTCATTTACTACAATACGGTTGTGAAAATGTTGACAATAAATAAATGAAACCTTCCGCGTATATTAAGCAAATGTGTTCTACCAATCTATGGAAATAGTATAATTTATTTGTAAGCAAGATAAATGGAATTTTATTAATGTACTGTAAATAAAAAGAAAATAAGGCTATCTTTTATAAAGATTCATCGCCGCCCTCTCCCGACTCCAAGATATTTGGGTAGGGAGGTCGGTGTTTTTTGTTTGTTTTGTTTTTTCAATAATAAGAAATAGTTCTTAATGGGTGGAAAAAATTCGGGAGAAAAAATATTTCCAGCAGGTTAAAAAAGTTTGATTCGCACGGTTTCACTCCGTCAACTGGTCAAGAGAGGACGACATTTTCTTTTTAAAGATGACCTTTCATATAGCTATTTTTGTTTTTTTTCTTTCTCAAAGATATTTATTTTTTTCATTTTTAAATGTTCGGTTTTCTGGTCTCTGTCAAGATATTTGAAAATTTGCTCGAAAATTAGAAATTTTATGCATTTTTAAATTTTATAAAGAGATGAAAACAGAGGTGAATATGTTCAATCTGGAGGCACAGATTATTTATTTATTTATTCATTCATTCATTTATTTGAACGTAATATAGGCATTTTAGATTCTTCCAGAATATCTTTTCTACATCTACATGTACACGATACATACATGTGCAACCGGCAGATTGGGGGCTGATTAAAAATTAATGCATGGTCAGAATCCCCAGTGCCAGAGCGAAGGTACACATGTGTTTATGTTATTTTGATGTTGGTCTCTTAAAATTTCATGACAAGAAATATTTTTATTCAATAAGTTTTAAAATCTCATTAATTTAATTTTATGAAATGTGAAATAAGAAATGAGACCTAATATAATATGTTTACTTAGTAAAGTAGGCTACATGTATATGATCAAATTGATCGATTTCAATCTTGTGTGGTCAAAAATTGCATGGAATAAATTGATCTTCATTGATCAAAAATCGAAGATCAGTCTCTGATTTGGCTGTATTGTGTACAAGTCTTCCGCCCCGGGGTAGAACGGGGTACAACTTGTATATTCCATGTAAATTTTAGTGGTCAGCGTAACAATGGGCACTAATTACCTATTGTTCCTCGTCTGCGGCCACCGGTGTACATAATAAACAAACTACCTACACTGTACATGTACTTTCTTCTTTTAGCAGGAAAATCTTTACGGTCGCACGGAAAAAAAATTTTCCTGTAATATTCAATTTGTTGACGAATAAAATTGAAAATTGAAAAAAAAACTATTTAGCAAAATAGGATATTGTGGTACTAAGATAAAAAAAAAAAGAAATGAGTTATATACATATACATTGTACAGACTTAATATTCAATAATTATTTTAATTCACATAAATCTATCTTTGCTCAGTGTTTAATTTTATTTGTTAGTTTTATGCACATTACTTGACATGCTTGAGAAAAATTTAAAAGAAAATCCCGGGGAGGGGGCTACATGTATTTTCAATTCTGAATCTCGGTTAATGATGGTTTGGGGCCCGTGAAACGGAGACGAGAAATTGATGCGGAACATTTGACTTCATCTTACAATTAAAACATTATGCAAAATGTACATATAAATTAAAAAAAATTGATGGTTTAGTGAAAGCAATTATTGAAATTATATTAGCATTAACTGTTCACAATTCAGAAACAGGGAATTAAACTCCACATCGCTCAGAATCCGTGAAAAAAATCTTTTATGAATTTTGAATGACAGTAAGATGACGTTGTTTATCGCACTCATGAATAAAATTAATGTTATAGTTCTGAATTTGGTATCGTTCATTGATTCTCTAAAATAATTTATTCATGTATATAAAAATAATGTAATAAGTAATTATAACATGTATGACTTATTAAACATAAAACTAAAGAATCAACCTTGCGCGTATCAGTTTTAAGTTAACAGTATTTCACCACCCACCCCCCTCCTTTTTGTGCTACAATAAAGCATAATCAAGTCGGTAAGCGCCCAGCCTGTACTGTTCGTTTATACAAAGATCTCCGACAAGGAGAAAATGGAATAAAAAAAAATTATAATCTCTGTACAACACTATTTCTAATTTTACAAAATATTCATGTCGCACGATACACAGAATGTACTAATAATTGACCCGATTCTCAAAACGAAAGTAGAACTTTTACACGTGGTTGACATGTGTGTTCCAGAACAGCAATTTAGCTAGACGGCATTAATGGACGAAAGTAACTTCAAGTTTTGTTTTATTTTATTTTGTTTTGTTTTATTTAACTGACTGATCGCGTATAACATGTATAAGCAGTTATTTATTGATCTCCCTGATACTGACGTATGTCCGTAGACCTAACGCAGATTTATGTACTATTAACAAAGAATTAAAGAAAGACGTGTATTTCATTGATTGAAAATCACACTGCGTAAAATTTATAGTGTACTGATGGCTTAACAATTAAAATAAAAAAAGAAAGAAAGATAGAAAGCGTCGATACTACACAATGATATCAAATTCGCATCGACGACATAATCAGAGAACTACAGAGCACTGGCTATATGTATATAAAAGAGATTATTCTACAAATTAAAGACGTTTTATTTTTATTATTTAAACCTGTCACATTCTTCAATAAAAGGACATAGTGTACACAACATAAAATCAGAATAGATTTTTTTGTGAGATATATTTAATACTGGCTAAAGTGTCTTCTTAAAATGAGAGTTTTATGTAAATAGAGGGGGGGGGGGTCTCAACTTATAGAGCTCATACATGTTCAGTTCTCCACACGAAAAAATAAATTGACAATAACAGCCACTGACTATATTAAAGATGCCCTCTAAAAGCTTTTGATGACAATACAAATACACGTGGAAAAAAATATGAGATGGGATTTTTTTTTTTAACCTTTAAAAATAAAAACTTGTTTTAAAAAGTACTTGGGGAGAAAAACCACTGCAATAACAACACAATTATTATTTTCCGCAGATATTGAAAACTTTGTGAAAGGAGAAATATAAAGGTAAAGAAAAACACAAACATTTATGATCTAATTTTATAACATTATGATGTAAAAATGATTATAATAAAATTAATACATGAAATATGAAAACAAATAAAATGCGACTTTTTTTCTAGAATAATTTTTTTGTTAGAATACTGTAATGAATTTGTTGATAAAATACTTTCTTTAAAACAAATAATCATTTCTTAGGCTATTTTAGTCCCCTCCCAGCTTAAGAACAAAAACCACAGTAATTATCAGTAAATCTCAGCATCGACAGCACATCAACAGTATTTATCAGTATTTATCAGACTCCACAGTAAAGACGACAGTGATTATCAGTTTTTTTATCAGAAACAACTAAAATTATCAGCAACGACAGTAAGAATAACAGTAAATATCAGTATTTATCAGCAAGAACAGCACCGTATCAGTAATTATCAAACATTATCAGTAAAATTTGGGATTCTCAGCACTTTTTTCGTCCAGTAGTGTAAGGTCCTTCGTCTTCACGGAAGACCTTATAGTGATTCTACTGTTTCTAATTATTATTATTTTTCCGCCAAAATTTTGTGCACGCGATTTCTCAAAGACTATTTGGTGGATTTGGATGAAATTTACAGGAACAGTGTGGTGTAATCTGAAGTTATCTTATCCGGGAGGAAATTTGAAAACTCACTTCCGGTTCCGAGTTACGGACGAATTTCTGATTTCAAAATGAGATTTTGTCCACGGATAATCTCAGGAACGGCTAAATATTTCAATGTCAAACTTTCAGGAATTATAGATCGTGATATATACTAGCCTGGTCGCTACTTTTTTTTCGTCTTTGGCACTTTCGATCGCTCAAGGAAGTGATCATAGAAATCAAAATTTTCATCTTTTCCTTTTTGAATCTTTTCTTGCATCACACGGCGGATGTGACCGGTCGGAAGGGGATGCTCACTCCTCCATGGCACCTGATCCCACCTCTGATGTTTGGAGGTCCATGTTTGCTCTGCTCCTATTTTGTATTGTTTAATGGACTTTTGAGCTTGAATACTGTTCGTTATCTCCATATATTTCATCACGTTATTGCATCTTATTTGTAGTTTCGAAATATGTTAGTCTCACCGGAAACAAAAATGACAACTTCCGGTTATAAGAGATTAACTACAATATTTGAGTATTTGACTTTCCCATAAATAGCTTTTATAGATAAAGTATTTGAAACGATTTTTGAGTATGTTATTCAGACTGCAAATTTCTAGAGTTGCATCAAATATCTTTGTAAAATTCACTTCTGGCCTCGCGTTTCCATGTCCTAAAAATGAGAACTTTCCCGAGTGAAATCTCTGAAACGATAAGAGATAAAGACACCAAACTTATATAAATAATAGAACTTGAAGAGTAGGCAAACCACTTGAGTTAAGAGCGTCAGCTGTCACTTCCGGTCGTCACAGGAAGTGATCAAAGAAATTGAAAATTTCAGCTTTTCTCTTTTTAAATGATACTTGCTTCAAATAGTTAAATCTCTTTCACAGTTTCAATATGTGTTGGTTTCACCGGAAACAAAAACGACAACTTCCGGTTATAAGAGAAAAACAACATAATTTGGTTTTTTAACTTTCCTATCAATATCGCCTATAGATAAAATTTTTGAAATGATTTTATACAATTTATTAAGACTGCAAATGTCTGGAGAAATTTCAAATATCTTTGTAAAAATCAGTTCCGCTCGCGTGCTTTTCTGTCCCCAAAATGAGATTTTGTTCACGCAATTGCTCAACAACAGAACAAAACTGTAGTCTAAAACCTTCAGGACTGATAGTCAGTTATCAGTTCCTCTGCATCATGTGAAAATTGTAAGTGGCCGTCACTTCCGGTCGTGACAGGAAGCGATACAAAAAAGTAATTTTTTTAAGTATGTGTGTTTCAACCGATATTTTGGACTAGACCGAAGTTAAATATGTCATGGTCATGCAAACTTTTTCCGCCGAAAGTGCCAGCTGATAAACCAGAAGTTGTTTCAAACATGAGGATTTTTTATGTAAACTTGTAGTGATGATCAGTTATGAATAATTTAGATGCAAACAAAATTTTTATTCGTTTGGAGCATTTCCGGTCATGAAGGAATTCTACCCACCTATTTCATCGTGATATATTCCATAATAAGCATTTCTTTAAAGTGCGTTATTTCCTCTGTGCGTCACTATTACTAGCATAAAAAATTAATAACTAAATATGTTTGCTTGCATACAATAATACATGGATGGAGAACTGGACGGCAGACCTCTCGTTGCTCGCAACGAGTATCTAGTAATTATTATTATTTTTCTGACCATCTTATTTTGTGCACGCGATTTCTCAAAGACTACAGGATGGATTTCAATGAAATTTACAGGAACAATGTGTTGTAATCTGAAGTTATTTTATCCGAGAGAATTTCTGGAAATTCCTTTCCAATGCCAAGTTACGGACCATTTTCTGAATTTAAAATAACATTTTGTCCACAGATAATCTCAAGAATGCTAAAAGATATCAATGTAAAACTTTCAGGGATTATAGATCTTGACACATACTAGCCAGGACGTGACTTTTCGTTTGTCGTCAATACTTCCGGTTGTTACCAGATTCGAATTTAAAAGGTTGATTTTTAAAAAATAACTTTGATTTTCAATATTTTTTTGGATAGTAGTAGTGTTAGTAGAGGCACTTCTGAGAATGCTTAATGTATAATTTGTTTTTAGATTGATGAATCCAAACTCTAGATATTCGCATTTCAAAATTTGAAGCGGGACTAAAATGGCGGCTGTCTTCGTAAACTCCGACGAGCAGGTCGGCACTCGGAGCTCCTTGGATGGCTCGTTCCCCGCACACTAACCTCGGACGTCAGTGTTGTTCTACCATGTTGCTGATACAGTCATGTGATCTTGTTTGAAATTCCTCCAAATGTTATACCTTTCAAGTCTGAGTTACTTTGAAGCACGCCCAACACTATGTTTTGCTTTCAAAGATTACTTACATGATGTTGTGATCAAAACCAATATATAAGGAAGAATTCCACAAGAGAAAAAAATGCTTGAAGAACTTTATGCAGAGTAAAATATAAATGAGTTAAAAGTCAGTTTCCGGCTTAGAAATGTAATCGATTTGGTGCATATTTCTCCACCAATCATTTCCAAGGTTTGTATGGAGCGTAGCGGAGTCAGTAGAGGATTGCCGATTGGCAGGTCGGAGTTCACGGAGACAGCCGGTCGTCTTGTTGAACGAAACTACCATAAGGATCAATGAAATATGAAGGAATTTTTGGATCTGACGGATTATGAAGTTGATAATCTGTCTTTGAAAAACATATATACTCTGACCTCATAGTGCAATAAAATGAGTAATTTGTACGGTACATACAATAATATATATGAGAATGGAGACATTCAATAGAACATACATTTCAAAGAAAAGGCGAGAAGATTTACTCGTGACATTTGGTGCAAAATAATGTATCGTGACTCTTCTTTCATAGTAGAAAAATGGTCTGATGCAGAGGTGCAGAAAAATATTACACGGACAGGTTTGTATGAAATACGGGAATATGGAATTGCATGGAATAAAAAGTTGAATACACAAAGAATAAAGGAAGTAAACAGTATCATCAGTTCATCAGTGATAGATTATTTGTTATTTTTTAAACTTAAGTAACGAATTCCGATTTGAATCTGCTTGCACAACATTTGGCTAGCTAGCTCTCAATCTATAATTCCGCACTATATATAAAAAAAACTTTAAAACTCCCTGACGCCCGTTACTTCAGGCAATGATAGAAAGTAAACATCGATGATAGCCGGTAAAATTGCGCTGGTGTAGTGGTTTCCAATTATTACGAATGCGATCTGGGTTTAATCCCGAATTTGTTTGCTTAAATTTAGGTTTTCATCTTTATAAATCATGATGTTGAGGTTTTTTTTGTAAGAGATGATGGAACATGATTTTTAAATTGGCGAAGGGACCTTTTCATGCGTCGTCGTTAGTTCCGGTCATTTTTTCAACTTTAACATTTTAACATTTTTCTGTAATATTTGTAGGTTAAGAGAGCCTCTTTTCAAAATACTAAATATATAATTTGTTTTCGAATTGATCAATCCAAACTCTTAATATTTGTCATTTTCACTTTGAAGCGAGAGTTGAAATGGCGTAATGGTTAGCGCGTTGGATTTTCACGCTGACGGCCAGGGTTAAATCTCCAGAGTGTCTGAATTTTTTTTCACTTGTTCAGCATGAATTTACGTTTTTTTTTTTTTCAAAATCGGATGGAAGATCTCTCATTGCTCTCAATGAGTTTCTAGTTTTTATTTATTTATTAATTTTTTTTTTTTTGCTTTCAAGACAGTCTGAATCTTAATTCTTAATGACAAAAGGGTCCAGTCTTGTATTCCACCATATTTCAAGTTGAAGACTACACCTTGTATTTCCTACAAATATACATCGACTATTGCTTAGAAACTTTTTAATTACAAGAAAACTCTACAGGCCTTGGATATCGAATATCTGAAACATAATCATCCGTGTTCTTGTTCTTCTTCACCCTATAACTATAGTCCTGCGGGATACAGACCTGTTTACCCAAATTAGTGTCTCTCAGTATTTTTCATTAGATTTGTCAGTGAGATTTGGCATTTGCCCGTACGATTTCACATTTCATCGACTGTACATAAACTATATTTCTGATTACCAAAACATGGTTTAATAACAAAGCAAAACGTCATACACTGCTCTCATTTGAGTTATTTCTGTCATTTTTTAAACCACCGCGTTTTGGCAACTTAAATGTTTGAAAATTTTCTCTTCTTTAGCGATTTAAAATCGTCAAACTGAGACATATAACGAACACTAATTGATAAAATCCATATGAACGGATTTCCGTATTTTCGTTATAGCAAAACGTAAGACGTATTTTGGACTGAAAATCCGTACAAAATACAGCGAAATCGTAAAAGTAAACAGGTCTGTGGACATGTTATTATTGGTGATGAAAATATAGTTAACAATGAGGACCTTAGATCACTCAATATTAAGCAATATGAAAACCATCTATCCTTCTGTTTTCAATAATTCAGAAGTGAACAAAGAATTAGATAGATTACAAGATCAGTATGTACTGGTCCCAGCTGACAAAGCAGGTAACAACATTGTCTTTGTTTGTAAGGCTCATTATATAAATTGTATTTTAGAGGAACTTGGATTTAATTCTACAAGTGGTAATCCACCTTATACCCATAGCCCTTTCTAAGGAGAAAATTCTTCAAAATCATATTCCAGCAACCAAAATGAATTTGAATTACCATATCTATATTAAATTCCGAAACTTCTTACAAACAAGATACATAGCTGGTTCCAGTAATTGTTCTTCCAAGCCTCTTTCTTTACTCCTCACTAAGATATTAACAGTAGTGAAGGAGTAACTTCAAGAGTACTGTGCAACAATATATTCGAGAAGTGGTGTAAATCATATGTGGATACTAAAGAATTCCAAGGAACTTTTGGAACATTTGAAATCACAAAATTTCACCAAAGTCAACAACATAAAAACTTATGACCTTTCAACTTTATATACAGCTATTCCCCACGATAAATTAAAGTCCATATTTTCTGACATCGTTGGCAACTGGTTTTTCAATAAAAATGGAACTCGTAGTTTTACTTACCTTGTCATTGGTCATTTGCAAAATTAATTTGGTTAAAAAACAATCTGATTGTACACACAAGTACTCTGAAGTTGACATTAAAAAGATGCTCGATTTTCTGATTGACAATATCTATGTAGTTTTTGGAGACCAAGTCTTCCAACAATCTATTTGAATCCCCATGGGTACCAATTGCGCCCCGTTATTAGCAGACCTATTTTTGTATTCATATGAAGCAGAATTTGTTCAAAATCGTTTACGTGAAAAGAAGAAAACACTTGCTGTGGCCTTCAACTCGACATTTAGATATATCGACGACGTATTGTCAATTAACAATGGTTATTTCCATTCTTATGTCGACACATATATCCCGGTGAGCTTGAGAAAAAAGATACCACAGTCTGACACATCTATTTCATGTTTGGATATTTTATTAGAAAAAGACATTAATGGTAATCTAACAACAAAGCTTTATGATAAACATGATGACTTTAACTTTTCACTCGTCATCTTCCCTTACTTATGCAGTAATATATCCTTATCACCTGCATATGGGGTTTATATCTCTCAGTTGATTCGATACGCCAGAGCATGTTCTACGTATTACCAATTTCTAAAACGAGGTAGGTTATTGACAAACAAGTTGATGAAACAAGAATATCAGCAGTCTCGCTTAAAGTCATCATTTCGTAAGTTCTATGGTCGGTACAATGACCTTGTCAGCAAATATAATCAATCATTAAGTCAAATGCTGACTCGCTTTTTTCATACTGATTGTTAGTCCATTATTTACACACTGAATTGTCGACGGATTTTTCCGTTATTTCAAGATCATAACTAGGAGCACACGCCGGGTGTGACCGGTCGGCAGGGGATGCTCACTCCTCCATGGCACCTGATCCCATCTCTGATGTCTTAGAGGTCCGTATTTGCTCTGCTCCTATTTTATAATGTTTAATGGACTTTTGAGCTCGAATACTGTTCGTTATCTCCAGATATTTCATCTGAAATAAAAATGATCACTCCTTCAGCTTTGAATATCCTGTGCTCTCCTTTAATATTCAATTGTGAAAGTACTTTTTGAAATGCCAAATTTTGTTTGCTGCCAATTTGATCCTTTGCATCAATTCCACTTGTACCTGAATGATGTAGATTAGAAACCAACAAAATATGTTTAAAGAGTGAATTTTAGCATTTGCAAAATCAGGTATTTTTGTCTGTGATTTATGTAGAATTGCTGTCTAGTCTAGTTAAAAAACAAAGAATTTTATTCGAATGGATCATATTCATCTAAAAAAAAAATGTATGGCACGTTCAGACAAAACTATCTTATATAAGCGTTTTTTAAAAACAATATAATATATATAATCATAAAAGTAATGTCAAAATTGACAAGGATATAAAAATAATTTAGCAGATTTTTATTTATTCTAATTGAGAGTACATCGTACCACAGATTAATGAGAACACAATGTACAAAAATTTTGCTTGCAAACAGGTTCGGAGTGGGCAACTGAATATAATAAATAAATTTTTACGTAACAGTGATATACATGTTAAACAACAACATAGTGTGTTTTTATGTATTACTAGATGAAATCCCGCGCAAGCGCGGAGAATTGAATTTATGCCACTACCGACAGAAAAATTCCGATAATACATATTTTGTAGTTTCTACTGACAGCTTGCAGGCTTATAGCAGGAAGAAATACTATGTTCAAAATCCCGCATGAAATAGATGTACGTCTCCCCCCCCCCTTTTGTAAAAACTTGAAAAATAAAATTGTTAATAGACACTTTTTGTGAAACCTGTTATACTGTGTAATGGCTATTTTACTTCAGATGCTCTTATTTCATTTCCGGCAAGGATAAAAGCAGCGAATATGCATATTTTACTGATAATTTGATTATTTAAAATTTTATTTATTATTTATTTATTTGTAAAAATTCATGTATGTACCTTATTGACATGTGAAGAATGTACTTTACTTTTTTTTTTTACATATCAATAAGGTACATACAAATATAACCGAGACCCAAGTACCTGTGTAAAAATAAGCTCTTAACGCCCTATGAATAGGCCGAGTATATGATACAAAAGACTGTATTCAGAAAAAAAATGAAATGTTTTGATTAAAGCCCAAAATTTAGAGCTTTAATTGTATTTGAACAATATCTTATTCACTAATTTTCTCTTTTCATGTAAGCAAGTTTATTATGAAGACAAATTGCACTCCAGGTTCGTTGCCACGATGCTCTCAGTGAGGAATATATACAAATTTTACCGATAAAATTATTAGGAATTAGTCTTTCGATATATAAATATATTCACAACATAAAGTGTTATCAATGATTTATTATTTCAATGACCATTCACACAAAAGCTTTTTTATGCCCATTCAGTTATAATCGAATCGTTTTTGTTTTTAACATCGGGCTCGATGCTATATGATGTTTTAGAAGCTTCCGTCAATATTAAGATTGGTGATTGACGAAAATAATTTGCACATTTCCTTTTTTAATAGTTATCACAACCTATTTCTTTTATATCATTTAAATCAAGTTTTAATTGAATAATTCAGTGATGACGTTTTATGAAATAAATAAATGATTGCTTGCTGTCAGTTTCATTAAAAATTGCCAGTTACTTAGATCCGCCAACCGGAACCGCCAATGTACTTACGTTTTTGCTATTTCATGGCTGTTTATAGAAAATGAAAGTAGACTTTTAATTTAACATACGATACTTACTATGCGAGTGAAATCTAAAAATAGTTTATCTTGTATCTAGTGTATTCATAGAGAAGTAGGTAAGAACTCTCGTGCACCCATTTCGGAGTTTATTTGCAAAATTTATTAATTTATAAGTATATATGCCTAATAGTAGTCAGGGTTTGATACCTAGTGCAGTTACTTATTAAGCTTGTGCACTACGTGTCAAATCCTGACTACTATTGGGCATCTATAGTATATTATTTGGGCATAGTATATGCAAAACACAACACTTAAATAAATGGACTAACCTTGATCACAGTTTGTTGATGTCCAACCTGCAGTACAACCGAGTGAACAATTTCCAGTCACGTGATCACAAATACCACCAAAGCAATGCCCACAACTGTACATACAGTTTGCACCATATGTATTATTCGAACACTCTACAATAGTTGACGTCAAAATTGTAAATCTGAATTGCTTAAAACTACATATTTAGCTTTTTGAAATCATAATCATTGTAAGTTGAGTAATCTTTACCATCTGTGCAGTTTTCTCCGGTATACCCAGCTTTGCAAATACAAGATCCATTGATAGCGTTACACTGTTCACAGTTTTCAAAGCAGGGTCTGCAGGGGCTACCATACTGATTTCTAGGGCATCCTAATTAAAAAAAAATATGCGTAAGTAATCTAATCATACAAGATTACTTACCTCTATCCGAATCACAAAATAATAATACATGTATTTATTTCTTTAGTCTTTTTTGGCCATATATATTATCCAATATTTCTTCTCATTATAATCTTTTTTTCTAAAAACAATGACTTTGTAAGATTGCCAATTTAACTGGAAGGAAATTTTGAAAATTGCTTTTGTCATCACTGGCGGATTTAAGGGGGGGCGTGGGGGGCGCACGCCCCCCTAAAATTTTCAAAGTATGATATGACTAATATCAATAATGCAATACTTTGGTATATAACAAACCAATACCGCTATTTTTGTGCCTGGTTTTACTCTTAAAATACACGAAAATCCAGGAGCTTCCGGGGGCTTCGCCCCCTGGGCCCCCTCTATTCAAAGTATGATATGACTAGTATTAATAATGCCAAACTTTGGTACATATAAACTAACCAATACCCCTATTATTGTGCCTGGTTTTACTCTTAAAATACACGAAAACCCAGGAGCTTCCGGGGGCTTCGCCCCCTGGGCCCCCTCTATTCAAAGTATGATATGACTAGTATTAATAATGCCAAACTTTGGTACATATAAACTAACCAATACCCCTATTATTGTGCCTGGTTTTACTCTTAAAATACACGAAAACCCAGGAGCTTCCTGGGGCTTCGCCCCCTGGGCCTCCAACAGGGCTTCGCCCTGGACCCAGTTATCCACGCCCCCCCTAATTACAAATCCTGTATCCGCCCATGGTCATAGTTCAAGATCTCCTCCAAGGAGACTGATTGATTGTTTGTTGTTTAACGTCCCTCTCGAGAATTTTTCACTCATATGGAGACGCCACCACTTGCCAGTGGAGAGCTGCAAATTTTGACCTATACTGGGCACTCAGGGCCATTTTGCAGTGAGGGATCTGTTTCGTGCCAGCACCTTCTGCGACACGGGACCTCGGTTTATACGGTCTCATCCGAAGGACCGGTCTCCACATTCCACAGTGGGATTCGAACCGGCGAGGTAAGGATCAACTCCTTACTCCGCGACTCTAAAGCAGACGCTCTAACCACTGCGCCACGCGGGCGACTACTCCAAGGAGAAGAGGGGTGTCTACGTAATACTTTATCAGGCACAGCGCTTAATCAAAATATAAAACTTCCATAATTTGATTATATTTTTGTATCTCTTATTCCCTTAAATGCCTACTTAACACATGTTAAGGCATATTTTTGATTATTTTGATATTTTTTTATTGAATAGTTTGTGGTTCGAACTAATCATTTGTTGTACGAGTCATTTGTGTTTGAGATTTTCGCCATACTCGAACGTGAATTTCTTGTTCATTTCAATCCCCTGCTATCTACAGTGGAAGTTGTTAAAAGATTTTTTTATGTGAAATTACTTGCTTATTAACTCGTTTATTTGAGTGTTAATTACTATTGATGCTAACCTTGGCATATTTGTAAACGTTGTAAATTATGTACGGAGTAGGGTGCGCAATTATGAACATAAGTTTTTGATTAATGTATTGTCATCTAAAAATTTGATCTATATATACATATGGTAATGTTTTTCGAAGTAATACGCTTTACTATCACAGTTTTAAGTATTTTATTATTATTTATTATTATGTAAAATGTAATCTGCTTGCTTTAGTTATAAGCACACCTTTTAAATACATTTTTTCTATGCAAAGCCATAGCTGTCATGGAGTTTTCGTAATTTGTTGAAGCTTTTTACCATATCCATATGGTTAAATTTCTGCTTATTAAAGGTAATTATTGTGGCAGAACAACACAGCTTGCAAAAAAGAGAAGGTCTTACCGTTTATTTCTACTTCACAGATGGAGAGTGAGGGTCTGAACGTTTCTGTGACGTCATCAACCGACAAACTGAACCACATAAAAGAATTGGAAATTTGTGTTGGATATGGAATTATTATAACACTAGAGGAAGAGGCAGGTATCGCTCTAATCCCAGAATACTGGTACTGTGATGCACAGTATCGACATGTGTTATAATTGAATAAAATGGATGCATTGTCTGTCATGATAAGAAAAAAAAAACAGAATTACAAAAAATAAGCAGAGGAATCAAAAGAGCAATGTCTTTACAGCTCATTGATAACATTGCCATACCTTTATTGATAAAATAAAATCGTATATCTTTAAAGTTGTAAAAACGCTGTAGATGTACGTTTAAATAATAGCTCCTTCCAGTCCTTAAAACTGTGCAGCTTGGCTGTGAAGTAAATCCATCGAACAAACGATAGGAAGATGGATTATACCAATGTTCATCATAGTAATGCATGTTTGAATATGTTTGTAAAGCCACATTTTCGGTATCTACAAAGAAAAATTACAGCTTCAAGTGTTAAAAAGTGAGAAATTTGTGTGGAATTATATAATATGCCGTTCTTAACAATTTTAACAAACTGTTCTTTTGGCACCCTGATTAGAATTAAACATCTTCATTAATCTCACACCAGTAAAGATTGAGCTGATTACATGTAAGTTTCCATACACTGTACATGTATTTGTTTTTCGACAATGTGAGAATAACTAGATGTCATTGAGATGTTGACCATCTCAACGGCTCCAATCTTTTTTGTATAGTTCATTGGGATGAAATGGACTTGTAAAGAAATGTATTTGGAGCTTGACCTTGACTTACATTTTTACCCATGGACACTCCTTAGGAGAGATATAAACCAGATGGGACCACAGGTAGAAAAGTATCTCTATAAAGATTTAACAAAGATTGCTATTACCTTGAATCTATAAAATTGTTTCAAGGTCACTGCATACCAATAATGTTTGAGCACATTATGTATAAAATATATAAAATACAAGTCAGAATATGCCAACTGGGGAGACAATAAGCATCACTACACACTCTCTCTCTCTTCCAACAGGCAATCTAGGAGTTACGCTCAGGAGAGTGAGGCAAGGGGAAAGAAAATATGCTTCAAACAAGGATTTAAATCGAAGATGTTTTTGACTTTGACCTTTGATTTAAAAATTTGTCAAATCGCTGCACGTCCTCTTTCTACAAGCACTTTATACTTGCAGTTTGTACAGCGAGTCAAAGGAAGAGAAACTATGCTCCGGACAAGGATTTTACAACATATTTTTTTTACTTTAATCTTTGATATAATTGCCTTAAGGTCAATGCACAAACTCTTTCCAAAAGCACTCTATGTGTAAAGGTTTGAAAAGTTTAAGCCAAGTAGAGAAACAATACGCTCCGGACAAGATTTAATGCATGTTGATGACTTAGGAAATTGGTTCAAGTTCACTGCAATCTCGCTAATCATGGACACTCTATTGGTGAAGTTTGAGACAGTTAGAGCCAAATATTCAGAAAGAAATATTACAATGATCCGCCGTATCACAATGTTGTGACAAGCAAGGTCCTAAGATTTTTTTTTTTGAAAGTTCGCCTACCTCAAATATTTGAATATTTACCTTAATGTCTAGCAATCTAGTTCAGAAAATCTCCGTTTAGAATGATAGAACAATGATTGGTATTTCAGGAAATCTCTGTTTATAAAGATCTAACATTGATCAGTATTGAAAATAATCTTACTATTTTATGAGTTCTTAATACATATGTGAAGTCAAAAGCGGTGGTATCGCCTGATTAAGATTACATACCTTCAAAGGAAATTTGAGTTAAAAAGGAAAGGCGATTTAAATACGATTATTCAAACCATTCCTCACATCGAAGGAAGTTCTTATCAACATGTTGATTGAAAAAAAAATCCATGATTCAAGTATTTTATCTTTGTCATCGCTATCAAATTTGAAGTTCGGAAGCAGGTTCACTATCACAAAAAATTATATGCAAGATAAAAGCTCACCGTATGACTCGGTCATGCTATGACCTTTGACCCCCTAATAAGTTCATAGAGAATTGAACAATAAGTTTATATAAGGGAAATATTTGCAAATGTAAATTTTTCTAGTTATTGCATCCAGCTAAACTAGATGCTGTCATAAGACAGTAATACCGCACTAAGGTGTTTGCCTCTAAATGCAGACTACTTCATATTTGGGTTAGCATGGAAAAAGCCACAATAATTCTATAATTTACTCAGTTCACGTATTTGTCAAATCGAGCATAATATGCTCAGGCGAACATGTGACCCATGAGCCCTCATGAGCCTCTTATGTAAATATTCAATATTCTAAATTCATTATTAGTCTGGAATTACAGATTTTAAGTAATGATGTAAAGTATGGCCTAAAAAAACTAGGACGATTAACAGTTTTGAAACCTCTTTTTTTGCCAACATTAAACCACATTTTTTCCTCTCTTCCAAATCCCTCTGATTCACTTCTTAAAGATTTAGAAAACACCATTTATTCTTTTGTAATGGGAAGTAATACCTTTAGACTGGAAAAAGGTGTTTGTATTAAGGATTTCAAAAATTGTGATTTCAAGATGATTAGTATCAAAGAGTTTATTATGTCTCTGAAATTTGTATGGATGAAAACTGTTATACTACAAAGTAAAAATTCACATTTAGCTCTTGAGTTAAATTTAAAGAAAATAGTTTTATGCGGAGAAGAATATATCCTCAAGAAAATAAAAGTCTTCATAAGTACAGTATATAAACAAATTCATATGACTACATCATAATTTTGTTTCCATCAATTATTTAAATGTGTAAATTGTCGTGTGTTGGACATGGACTTACACTCATTAACAAATCGAAATCACTGAGGAATTTTAATATCAGCATAACTCCTGCACTGAATTTCCTGAAACTCTGTAGGTATTTCAGACATAATGTATAGATTTGTATATTACCAAGAAATTTTTATTCCATTATTTATCTAGAAACAATTAAATTTGTAACATACAAAGATTTGAATGTCCTTATATGCGAGAAGTTTTGATGTGATGATTTTTTGCAAGTAATGCCCCTTTTTGAATTATACTGTATATTTAAAATGCACTGTGCTATTCAGTACATGTTGCATTGTCGAGTTTTCGGGGTGCTTGGGGTATGTGAGCTTGCTCACTTTTTCTTTCATTAATGAAGTTGAAAGTACCTACATGTATGACAGGCGGTTAGTACAAGTTTAGATTTGTTTGTTTGTTTGTTGTTTAACGTCCCTCTCCAGAATGTTTCACTCATATGGAGACGCCACCACTTGCCGTTTGAGAGCTGCAAATTTTGACCTATGCTCGGGCACTTAGGGCCATTGAGCAGTGAGGGATCTTTTTCGTGCCAGCACCTACTGTGACACGGGACCTCGGTTTATACGGTATCATCCGAAGGACCGATCTCCACGTCCCACAGTGGGGTTCGAACCGGCGATGTTAGGATCAACTCCTTACTCCGCGACTCTAGAGCAGACGCTCTACCACTGCGCCGCGCGGGCGACTTACAAGTTTAGGTATAGAAAAGGTTAAATAATCTGAAATGCAAATGGTTTGGTTATAGTTTAAAAAGGGTCATCGGATTCCTCATGCAAATTGTTCATTGAAGCAAGTCCATGAGAGTCATTCCCATTTCCTGGATATGAAAGTCGGAAACCCCAAAGCTGTCTTTGTATTATGACAGATTAAATGGTATAAGGGGCCATGACCTCCAGAGGTTTCCCTGGCCAACCCCCTGTCCATGGAAGAACAAATAATCATTTAACTCAAAAATGATTGAAAACTTCTCCCCTTGACCATATATAATTTTGTTTCTTGTGTCATTATGTAGCTAATGGTATAAAGCTAAGAGCCTCTGGAGGTCATCCCCACCCCCTTAACTGGAAATGTTCACAATATGACCTGCATCAAATTCAAAAGTGCATCAATGATAAGTTTGCTTGATATTCCATTCAAAATTTTGAGACAACCCACCCTCCTAGAATTATGAATGAAAATTATTCAGAGAGACACACTATTAAATTTTGTGCACTTTTGTGTATACATTCACAATTATTTTTAATGTCAAAATATTGGTTTGGGGGCAGGGAGGGGGGGGGAGGAGAAAGAATTATCTCTTCATGTCTTTATTGTTGAAAACTCCTAAAATTTGTGAATATTAACCCCACTTCTGACTTTCATCCTTATTTACTCTTCTGCATGTCAACATACATGTACATGTTTATTAGTCAATAGATATTATGTACACGTTTGGTCATATTCCTGGTTCTCCCTTGAATCTGAAATGATGATATAAACATTTAAGGAATAATTAAGAGTTGAACAGGTCTTTGATCTTAAAATTGATTAAGCTCTGTTGTTGAACTAGCTATACCGGTATAGCTTGATTTTGCTATTCGAAACATCATGATTAGCTATCTATGATCATACTCTTTTTAGGTCACCTGAGTCACTCAGGTGACCTATTGCTATCTCTTTTCGTCCGTCGTCGTGCGTCGTCCGTCGTTCGTAAACTTTTGAACATTTTCAGCTTCTTCTCTGGAACCAGTGAACCAATTTCAACCAGATTTGGCATATAGCATCTATGGGTGAAGGGGAACAAAAATTTTGAAATTCGTGGCCCCTGCCCCCCTGGGGCCTGAGGGGTGGGGCCAAAACCATCAAAATTAATGCAATCTTTAGCAATTTTCTTCTTTACTCCTGGACATCAAGCAGTCAAACTGTTGGCATGATTGTAATAAGCATTGAGCCCTCTACCAAAATTGTGAAATTCATGGCCCCAGGGTCAGGGGTTCTGGTGCTAGGGCGGGGCTATTTAGATCATATAGTGAAAGTGCATTATTTCTTTGAAAATCTTCTTCTCTACTCCTGAGTATTATTGAAACAAATTGAATACATAGTTATGATGAGCAAGGGTGACTCTACCAAAATTGTGAAATTCATGGCCCCAGGGTCAGAGGTTCTGGTGTTAGGGAGGGGCTATATAGATCATATAGTGAAAGTGCATTATTTCTTTGAAAATCTTCTTCTCTACTCCTGGGTACTATTGAAACAAATTGAATACATAGTTATGATAAGCAAGGGTGACTCTACCAAAATTGTGAAATTCATGGCCCCAGGGTCAGGGGTTCTGGTGTTAGGGCGGGGCTATATAGATTATATAGTGAAAGTGCATTATTTTTTGAAAATCTTCTTCTCTACTCCTGGGTAATATTGAAACAAATTGAATACATAGTTATGATAAGCAAGAGTAATTCTACCAAAATTGTGAAATTCTTAGCCCAAGGGTCAGAGGTTCTGATGTTAGGGCGGGGCTATATAGATCATATAGTGAAAGTGCATTATTTCTTTGAAAATCTTCTCCTTGGTATTATTGAAACAAATTGAATACATAGTTATGATAAGCAAGAGTAACTCTACCAAAATTGTGAAATTCATGACCCCAGGGTCAGGGGTTCTGGTGTTAGGGCGTGGCTATATAGATCATACAGTGAAAGTGCATTATTTCTTTGAAAATCTTCTGTTCTCCTGGGTATTATTTAAACAAATACATGGTTATGATAAGCAAGGATGTCTTTTCCAAATTTGTGAATTTCATGACCCCTGGATCAGAGGTTCTGATGTTAGGGCGGGGCTCTATTTATGATATAGTGAAAATGCATTAATGCTTTAAAAATCTTCTCTGCACCTGGGCATATCAGAGGCAAAAAGAGTAAGAGTTTTAACAAGGAAGGGTATTTTTACCAGATTTTTGAACATCTGGACCATTTGGTCAAGTGTTCTGGTCCTGGCCAGGGCTCTATTAATTTGTATTCTACTGAAAGGAGTTATCCTCCTTTGCCATTTACTTGTGATAATTAATCACTGTAAATAATGTACTTGAAAGGTTAATAGAATAAGATAATTATGCAAAAATTTTTATTGTATAATACAAAAAGGAACTACTTTCATAGTTTTAATGATCAGGTAGACTTAAGACTTGTCTTATTAAGGTTTTCCATCCCTAATAGGAACTAATTCTCTATCCTTAAATATCAATCACGTATATAATACTCTGATATTAATTCAAAGAACTTTACAGTAGAAAAGGATTTACCTAGTGAAAGTTTCAAAAATGTTATTAACTAAGCAGTATTTAATTAATAGAAATTGCATTGAAGTCTATGGAGACAAGCGATTTTTTTTAAAATAAGAATTCAAATAATAAGAATATCAATAAATACTATGGTGGAAAGATGCATTAAATCATTAGAAATAGAATGACAATTGAAAACAATTTTTTTACTGTATATTTTTTTTAAAATTGATTTTTATTACTTAAAAAAAGAGGGAGATAACTCTTCAACAAAGGTCAAATCATAAATTAGGACACGTTCCATTCTCACATGCTAATAGTAATAAATGGAGATTATGTCTAAATATACTGAGTATTCCACCCGTACACATCTGTTATGTATTCAAATTCATTGAATCTGAGGCTATTAGGGATGGAATACCAGTACCTTAAATGTTCATCAAAGACCAAGAGTCTTTATCAGGGCAATGTAAGAGATTTCCACAAGGAATTAAAAGAGTACAGAAGCACTGATAGTTTGTTAATATACTGTCTGGTGAGAGTGATAAATGGGGAACAGATTAGAACCTAATTTATGAACTGGTAATGAATACTAGACTAATTATTTTGTTGATCCTGATCACCCTATTTTTCTTCCTTTTGGGCAACAAAGCTTCACCTTTCAATTTTTTATACTCTATGGATTCTCTAAATTGTTGTATTATACTCAGGTGACCATTAAGGCCCTAGGGCCTCTTGTCATTTCTGAAGTTTTTTTTATTTTAATTATATACAACTTACTTTTTTTCATATTGGGGATTTTTAGGTATAATTTTGGGGAAAACATGCACTTTTCAGCATTGGGAATGGGGCCGAATTTCGGCACCTGATAGACCCTAAAAAAACCTGTTAAGGGTGAAAACAAAAATTCGGGAATCTTACGGCACATCTTCAGGACACCAAAAGTCATCTTCCAAATGATTATAAGGCTACTACTGAAAATTTAATAGATCTTGGAACGAGGTCATAGTAAAAGAAAGAAAAAATTTCGACCCCCATTTGACCCCCAGGACGAAAATGAAAATTCCGAAATTTTACTGCACATCTACAGGACACCACCAATCATCTTCCAAAAGATGGTTATTCTACTGCATAAAACGTAAGAGGAGTTCTAGGAATCAGGGTGTTTTGTATAAATAACATCATTTTTCGCCCCAAATTAACCCTAAGGTGAAAATGAAAATTCCGAAACCTTAATACACATCTACAGGACAACACCGATCATCTTCCTACAGATGATAAGGATTCTGTGTAAATTATAAGGGGAGGTCTGGGAACCAGATCATAATTAAAAAAAAAAACCCATCATTTTCGATTCCCAGGGTGAAAATGAAAATTCCAAAACCTTATTGCACATCTACAGGACACTGCCTATCATATACCAAAAGATTTATTGGTTACTGTTTAACATTAATAAGGAGTTTGAGGAAGAAGAAAGTGTGACAGACGAACAAGGATAACAACATTCTTTAGAAAGTGCAGGTATAATAATAGAAACAGTTTTCTGGGCAATTAAAAACAAGTACACAAGGCACTTGCATCTTTCAGTTTGTCAGGATTAGCACAAGAGAGCTTCTCAAACTCATTGCATTTTTTTTTTTACATTAACACTAATTTACATAATTAATTATAAAAAAAATGGCCTTAAAGTCAATAGGCCTTTTTTTTAAAGTTAAAGAAATTCAAGACCCAAAGTTTCATTGCAGAAAAACTAAAATAATTATCTCAAAACTATATTTGCAATCTATATTTCTCTGAAAATGTGATTTAAAGTGTTAACGGACGATTGACGACGCACGACTCAGGTGACCTAAAAAGGGATACTTGGAAGGCACATCAGCGGGAATTGTATTTATTCAAAAAACACTCTGTGAAAAGTTCCTTCATGGCAAACCTAATGACATTTGGGCTGCCTGATGTTCCCGCAATAGGGGAGCAACCTAATTCTAGAAAGAAAAAAAAATGTAAAAACTACGATAAATTGCAAAATTATTCTGATTGCGCCTTTCTTAAGAAGCAAGGTATTTATTTTCAAAAAGCGCATTTCATTAGTTCACAAAAGTAGTTTAAGTTAGAAAAGTGAGCTGTATAAAAACAAAGATGCTAAGTACATGTATTTCCAAAGAGACTGGACCTAAATACTGATTACATGGGATGGGGAGATTACATGGTGAGAAAATATTTTTAACCAAATTTCAACCCTATTTGAGCGGAATATTTTGCGTTTTTTGTTCCTTTTTCTAGACTCAGAATTAATCATCAAAAGTTTAAGGTACTGTTTCCCTGTTACTATTCCAGTTTTAAGATAGTAGGTACGAAAAACTACTATCATGTACAAGATACATTATAAAGTGAAGTATGTCTAATACGAAGAGTTTGTTAACTAAATGTAGCTGTACTGAAGAAATAGTGTTTGACTACATGTTCTTTTACTTCCCGTGAAAACTTCATCATATGTTTTTCATCATATAGAGACGTCACCATATACCGGTGAAGGGCTTCAAACTTAGACCTTTACTTCGCACTCAGTGCCACTGAGCAGTGAAGGATCTTTATCGTGCCAAAGCCTCGGTTTTTAAGGTCTCATCCGAAGGACCCGCAACTTTCACTTCAATGTGCCGAGCTCTTGGCGAAGGAACAGTTGCTACCTATTTTTAATCGACTTAGGTCAGTCGCGACTGGGGCTTAAACCCAGGACCTTCCGATCACGGAGCGAGCGCTCTACCGAATGAGCTACCGTGACGGTTACTGAAGAAAAAAGAATCTTTATAAAGAATAATTTTCTTTACTGGTATATGTGCTTGACAAATTCTGTCAAACTATTGAACCTTGAATTCTACAAATAGGTGTGAAAAAATATTTGATATAGAAAGTCTTGCTTTTATTTTCCGTTTTCTGTACTTCAAATGTCAAGACAGGATGTCTTTAAATAATTATTTTGTGTGTTATTATCCATTTATTGGATCCTAAACAATTAAAGTGAAATTTGTTATTTTCTAATTAACTTAAAGAAGATTTACATATATTGACGGAAATTGTTAAAATTAATTAAGTAGGAGTAAAAGTATATGCCTAACACCAGACAAATAATACTAACAAACAGGGTCTACATAAAAGATTCCAAAGACATAAAAATTCTTGAAGTTAGCAGAGAGTTGATTTTGTGATTTTTTTAAAACGATTTGCAAATTGATAGTTTATAAAATATAAGTGCATTATAACGTTACAATAAAAAGGAAAGTAAGGAAGAGGGTAATACTTATGCTACAGTTCGGTCCTGTGTAACTTTCTCTGCAGACATAGCATACTCCATTGTTAACGTCACATACTTCACAATTTTCAGACTTACTACAGGGCAGACAGTCGCTACCATAATGGTCAACCTCACATCCTGTAGAAAGATTAAAAATACGAAAGCAGTACTTTACAATTAAATCCCTGATCATGAAGATCATAAAAATGATTATATAATGAAGGTGCTTTTAAGATGACAAACACAACAGTTTATGCAATTCCATGTAACTCACCATTTATTTCTATTTCACATAATTCAAATTCGAAAGGATTGCTAAAATCACCCCATAAGTAAAAGGAAATGGTTGATCCTGTGCGTTGAATATCAAAGTCTACTGTGTGTGGAACTTCGGTTCCATATGTATCATACACGTAAAATGGCCAATCATGAGTGTTATCGTGATACTCAAAATTCGTTCCGTTTGTAGAAAAATTTCCTAGAAGAGAATTTCAATCAAGTACTTAAAGAATTCACATAAAACTTTTTTAAAAAATCAGTTTTTTTCAATCCTTCAATCAGTTTCCTTTATAAGCTATCTTTTGATTATTCTAACAATGGGATAAACTTTTAATTGGAAATTGTGTTCCATGTTATAGTTATTGAACAAGTAGATTTGGTATCACTTGATATTCTGATTGGTGGTGACGAGTTCCCGAGTTTTTCTTCACACCCATCAGAATATCAAGTGACACCCAAACTACATGTAATTATTCAATAAGGAATTTGCATCATGTTTAAATGTCAATCATCCGGTCAAATGACATTCTGATTTAATTCCACCGAAATTAGCAAACTTTTCGCCACCACTATCATTTTACTTACGCAATGCACAGTGGGATGATGGATGTTTATCAACGAGAGTCCGCATTGCAAGACCTATTCAACATTTTACAGTCGCTATGAGTAGTTTTTTCATTTATACCGATTTACCACCAGAATAACATAAATTTCAATGTGCAGGAACACGTATAAGTAAGTAATTTTAACTTGATTTTTCTGGGTTGGAAACTGTTGGTCAAGGAATCTATTATTATTTGTTATACTATAAGCAGAATCTGAAGTACACAATTTGACAAGATTGCGACAAAATTAAGCTGATGTTTTATATGGCTTGGGCGTTTTATGAACAGCTAACTTTACATTTAATCAATTTTATCATATACCTAATACTGGGGTGGGGTGGGGCTTTCCTTAACTTTTGTCCGATATTTCACTGATAATTTAGTATGGAAATTTACATTAAAAGACCCCCCCCCCCCTCCCGAAAACACACACACACACACGTGCAAGATGAGTGTTTTGTTTTTAAGATTTGATAGTTTTTTTCCTGTTTTTGAATGGAAATATGAAGATAACGAATAGTATTCAATCTCGAAAGTCCAAGGAAACGATACAAATTTGGAGCAGAGCAAACACGGACCTCAAAATTTAGAGGTGGGATCAGGTGCCATGGAGGAGTGAGCATCCCCTGCCGACCAGTCACACCCGCCGAGTGCTCCTTGTCATGCTCGGGGGAAAAACGGAAAAATCCGTAGATAATTCAGTGTATAAATAAGGACATAACAATTAGTGTGAAAAACGTTAGTCAGCATTTGACTGAATGATAGGTTGTATGTGCTGACAAGGTCATTGTATCGATCGTAAGACTTGCGAAAAGATGACTTCAAACACACTGTTGATATCCTTGTTTCGTCAACTTGTTTTTCAATAGTTTGCCTCGTTTTAGAAAGTGTTCATACGTAGAGCATGCTCTTGCGTATCGAATCAACTGAAAGACATAAACCCCGTATGTAGGTGATAAGGGTATATTGCTACATAAGTAAGGGAAGTTGTCGATTGAAAAGTTGAAGTCATCACGTTTAACATAAAGACTATTTTTCTAGCAAAATATCTAAATATGAAAGAGATGTGTCAGAATCTGTGGTATTTTTTTTTATGTCAAGCTCACCGAGATATATCAAGTTGACATATGAATGAAAGTAACTATTGTTAATTGATAATACGTCGTCGATATATCGAAATGTCGAGTTGAAGGCCACAGCAAGTGTTTTCTTTTTCTCATGTAGAAGTTTTTAGCTCTACTGGTCAGAGACCAGAAGAGCTTATGCGATAGTAAGGTGTCCGTCGTCCGTCTGTCTGTCTGTAAACAATTTTTCAAAACGCTACTCCTCTCACAGTTTTGGTCTGATTTCAATATAACGTGGCACACAAGTCTACTACACTAAGATACATAATTTAGTGCATCGGTTTTTGTTTCAATGAACGGTGTTGCCATGGTTACTAAAAATAGAAATTTCTCTGAAATTTCTTTAAAACACTACTCCTCCTACAGTTTGGCTGATTTCAATATAACTTTGCATACAAGTATACTACAATAAGATACATAGTTTAATGCATCAGTTTTTGATTTCGATGAAGGGTGTTGCCATGGTTACTGAAAATAGAAATTTCTGTGAAATTCCTTTAAAACGCTACTCCTCCTACAGTTTTGGTCTGATTTCAATCTAATTTGGCAGACAATTAGAATACACTACGATACATAATTTAGTGCACTGGTTTTTGATTTCGATGAACGGTGTTGCCATGGTTACTAAAAATAGAAATTTCTGTGAAATTCCTTTAAAACGCTACTTCTCCCACAGTTTTGGTCTGATTTCAGTGTAACTTGGCACACAAGTAGACTGTACAATGATGCATAATTTAGTGCATCGGTTTTTGATTTCAATGTACAGTGTTGCCATTGTTACTAAAAATAGAAATTTCTGTGAAATTCCTTTGAAACGCTACTCCTCCTACAGTGTTGGTCTGATTTCAATATAATTTAGCACACAAGTAGACTGCACTATCATACATAATTAAGTGCATCGGTTTTTGATTTCAATGAATGATGTTGCCATGGTTTCTTAAAATAGAAATTTCTATGAAATTTCTTTACAACACTACTCCTCCTAAAGTTTTGGTCTGATTTTAATATAAATTGGCACACAAGTAGACTGTACTTAGATAGATAATTTAGTGCATCGTTATTTGATTTCAATGAACGGTGTTGCCATGGTTACTAAAAATAGAAATTTCTGTGAAATTCCTTAAAAACACTACTCCTCTTACAATTTTGGTCTGATTTTGATATAACTTAGCACACAAGTAGACAGTACAATGATACATAATTTAGTGCATCGGTTTTTGATTTCAATGAACGGTGTTGCCATGGTTACTAAAAATAGAAATTTCTGTGAAATTACTTTGAAACGCTACTCCTCTTACAGTTTTAGTCTGCTTTTAATATTATTTGGCAGATAAGAAGACTATACTAAGATACATGTTTTAGTGCATCAGTTTTTGATTTCGATGAAGGGTGTTGCCATGGTTACTGAAAATAGAAATTTCTGTGAAATTCCTTTAAAACGCTACTCCTACAGTTTTGGTCTGATTTCAACTAACTTGGCACACAATTAGAATACACTACGATACATAATATGTATATCGGTTTTTGATTTCAGTGAATGGTGTTGTCATGGTTTCTAATATTAAAATTTCTCTGAAATACTTTCAAAACGCTACTCCTTCAACGGTTTTCGTTTGATTTCAATATAACTTAGCACACATGTAGACTACATTAAGATACATAATTCAATTTGCATGTTGCAAAGCTTCAAATTCAAGTGCTATTTTTCCTTTGTTATACGTACAGAGAGGTAGAACTACAGTCTCATCAGAGACTTCTGGTTTTTAATAAAGTCTGCTTCATATGAATACAAAAATACGTCTGCTGATAAGGGGGCCAATTGGTACCCATGGAAATTCCAACAGATTGTTAGAAGACCTGATCTCCGAAAACTACATAGATATTGTCAATCAGATACTCAAGCATATTTTTAATATCAACTTCAGAGTACTTGTGTGTACAACAGAGTGCCTTTTAACAAAATAATTTTGTAAAAGACCAATGACAAGGTAAGTATATTTACAAGTTCCATTTTTATTGAAAAAGCAGCTGTCTCTGATGTCAAAAAGCCTGGAATTCAATTTATCGTGGGGAATGGTTGTATAAAGTGTTGAAAAGTCGTACGTTTTGATGCTTTTGAGTTTAGTAAAATTTTGCGAAGTCACGTGACTTATGGCCGGGTAGTCATGAATTTCTGAGGTCCGACGTTTTGGACCTCAAGTGCGTCTTTCTGGATCGGAGATTGAAGTAATGTTTGGCCAGACCTTAAGAGCAATGATTTCTTTTGCCTGAGAAAAAAAATGGAGTTTTTGGTGAGTTTTCAGTGATTAATTTGGGTTTTCCTTTTTGCCTTCCCCTCGAACAATTGAATTATGAGTTCTAGTCGTGAGCGGATGTCAGTACAAATAGGTAACAGTGGACACGGTAAGCCTACTTCGGATTCCAGCACTAGCGGTATTTCGTTTGTTCTTGAATTCATGCCGCCGTTCACGCCTGAGTTACTCGGTGCGATGCAGACACTACCGATCTTGCAGATAAGCCTGAGGGAAATAACAGAATCGTTGAAAGCAATTAAAGGTTTAACACAAGATATAGGGAAAGATCTATGGGAGGAAGATGGATTTGGTTTTCGCACATCTCATGTTGCTCAACAACAAGTGGAGAATATTGACAATATTCAATTGCTTGAAGAGGAAAAATAGAAGACATCGATCTGTTAAAATCAGTTGTCATTGATTTAGACAGAACGGTCAGAAAACAGCAATCTGAAATCACAGATTTAAAATCAAGGTCAATGAATCAGAATATTCTTATTCACAATCTTCCAGAAGACAATGAGGAAAATTTATTTGAGAAAATCCAACAACTCATAAAGCAGCATTTTGGAGTGGACACTTCCTTTCAAAAAATTCATAGAAATGGGCCGAAAACTCCAGGTAGATCGCAAATTATTACAGGCAGGCTGTCAAAATTTACTGATAAGGAAAAAATTCTCCAAGCGCAAAGGGAACTGAACAAAAGAGATCGAGAAGCGTCTGACCAGTCTGATCAGTCCGCGCAACCAAATGCACCCGAAAGACCTTTTTACGTCACGCCACAGAGACCAATAGAAATCGCGGAAAACAGAAAGAAACTTCATGAGATAAATAATCAGTACTGGAAGGAGAAAATAATGACACGATTTGTGGGAGAGAAATTAGTATTCCCGAATGGAAATGTGTACAGAGACAAAGTATTGAAACCAAAGCCAGAAAATATCCGGGAGATACCCCAATCAGATAAGGAAAAGCTTCAACAGACTCCTATGTCCACCATGGATTGCTCAGATGAAGGAATCACATTCAAAGCAGCTGCAGCAACAAAACAAACATACAATCAAGTCGGGAACTTTTATGAAAAAAAATATTATTGACCCAGTCTACTCAACTGCTGAACACAGTATGTTAGTGTACCGTTTTAAAGATAATACCGGCGCAATCCAAGAGGGTCATAACGATGACGGCGAGTATGGGGCAGGGAGGCGGCTCGTCAAAGTTCTCCTATCGCTATATGTTACACACATGGCATGAATTATCTCCAGGTTTTACGGTAAACATTTAGGCTTCCTCAGGTTTCAAATTATTGAAAACCTGACTGCAGACATTAATCTTGCACATAGTGGCTAAATATGTGCTCATGTCAGGTTATTTCGTTATTGAAACTGTCACGGCTTTTTCCATCAATAATGATTATTATTATTTATTGCTAATTATGTCTAAATTGACAAATTTTCCTTTCCATTTATTGTATTAAACAATACGGATTTTTCACATCTGCAGTGTTTAAGTCTAAATTATGTTACCGTTTTTTTTCTTTCCGATACTGAAATTCCCGATACTGATTGAGATGACAAAGACACATTTTTGGTTTAAAAAGCCCAAAGTACTCGAAATAAATTGACTTATCCTTTTTAGTACGTACGCTGTATGTTTTTTTTTTCTTTTTTGTTTCTGTTATATACCTGGCTCTATGTTAAAAATTGACTATTTGTTTACATGCAATTGCAATGGTTATTGCACTCTTTTTTATTGTGAGTGAGCCTGTGTTAGTGCTCTACAACAGAATTAAAATGGATTATGTTTTAATATAACTTGCATACCTCAAAATGTAAGGAGGTTAGGTTCAACTAGTAAAAGAAGATGTTTGTTTACATGGTTTAAAGAGAAATTTCCCAATCATTTTATTTATTTACAAGAAACACATTCTACTGAACAAGATCAACAGATATGGAAAATTGAGTGGGAATCGGATATCATTTTACTCATGAATAATCTAATAGCAAAGGGGTAGCAATTTTATTTCCACATCATATAGATTATTAATAATTGAATACAGTGATGATATGGGCAGATTTCTGAAAGTATCTATTTTACCAGATTACACAAAATTTACATTGATAAATATTTATGCTCCAACAAAAGATAACTTAGTTGAACAAGTTGAATTTTTAGATTTTTTGTTGAATCATTTAAAAGAAGAGAGTGATAACAATTTGATATTAGATGGGGATTTTAATATTACCTTAAACCCTATTATAGACAAACAAGGCGGAGGCATTGAAGGGAAATCCAAATACAGAGATAATCTAACCGCTGCAATGAATGATCTATCTAAATTTAAAAGATATATGGAGAGAAAAAAATCCAGATAGAAAACTTTTCACTCTTTTGCGAAAAAAAAATTATTAAGATTAAACTTTTCTTGATTCCAGCTTTTATGACACCTTTTGGAATGACAAGTATAAAACCGTCAATAAAAACGGATCATAGTGTTATTACAATAACTTTATAGGGAAAAATTTTCGTCGATAGAGGCCTTGATTTTTGGAAATTCAGTGCATCCTTATTATAAGATAAAGTATTTGTAGAGAAAATAAAAAATACAATTGCACAGTTAAAAGAAAAATACTGCAACGTAAAAAATTGTATTGGTATATGAAGTTTTATGAAAATAGCTTGAACACTTTCTTTAAATCTGAGTTTTATAGACAATAAACAAAAAAAGTCAAAGGTCACTGGAAAGGTCAAGGTAAAAAAAAAAAGGAAGAAAATAATTGATAAATTCTCATCAATTTATATATCAGTGAAAATGCTTACTTAAAAACACTGAATAGATTCTTTCAAAATTGGCAGAAATACAAAGAAGATGGGTGAACAAGGCGGGTGAAGTGCCTATAGTGCGACAAACATGAGGTGAAAAATAAGATCTCAATTACATCGAAAATTTCTTTGATATTTCATCTAACATTAAAGGAAACTTTACGTAAAATCTCTACAATTTACAAAAATCTCACCAAGACTGAAATTATTTGCCTACAAAATAGCATACACACACTAAAGAGGACAAAAGGGATCATTTTCTCATACTTTAACAAAATTTTTCGATATGAGTGGGTCTTTGCTCCATTTTTTTGAAAGTTAATCCTAAAAGTTTGTATAAAGATATACATTTTTTAGATTACAAAAACATGGAGCAAAGACCCCCTATACCTTAAAAGTACACTTTTATGACAAAACATTCGCATCTTTCCGAGAAATACTTGAAGTCCATTAAGTCAAGGGTCATATCACAAACATGATTTAAATGCCACTATTCATCATGAGCTGCGTAGCGTTGTGGATAGCGTGTTAGTCTGAAAGCAATATGATACTCCGGATTTTTATTGTTAGGGGTTCGAATCCCACGAATACCATTTTATTATTTAATAAAAGAATATTTTTTCCGAGATTTTTTTTCTCAGAAAAGCTTTGTTGATCATAATTTCATAAATTTCAATAATGAAAACTTTACTTTAAATACTTCATTAACAAATTGAATATGATTTTTTTTAAATATCTGAAGCTATAGGCATTCTGCACGCCTTGTTCACCCATCTTCTTTAAAAAAAAGTTAGGTCAAGGTTACAATAAAGTTAAAAAGTTTTTGATGCAGTTGAATACCTCTCACAAATATGTATCAGCATATGAAGTTTGATAAATATATTTGAATAGTTTCTTTGAAACCGAGCTTTGAATCTGAGCTAAACGCAAAGTGTGACGGAAGGACAGAGGGAGGGAAGACGAACATGACAAATATTATATTATACCCCGGCCATATTCATGGTGGGGCATAACAAACCTTCGAAAATGTACACAACCTGGCCAGAATTAATATAGAGTAAATACAGTTGTATACATTAGAAACAGGTAACAAGAAATACATTTTACTAAAAACAAGTACAGTACATGCATTTTTCAAGTTGTAATATTGCTGTCACTGTCAATCTCCATTACATAAAATAGAAATGGCAATCCTTATAAAATCAAGATTTGATCTGAAAACGAGAGATTTTTTTCTTGTTGAAGTTCAGCTGTTGGTCTTGATCATCTGCGTCCAACACTTCAAGGTGGTTCATACCTTGCTGGTCATTCAGTCTGGCCTCTACAATTCTTTCTTGCAGAAGATGGATATGTTCATAGCTTTTGTCTACTTCGACGGGAGAAACCCTCCAAGGACCTCTTTTTTTGTTGATTGTCCTATGTTGCCTATTCATGAAGAAAATTTTTTTATAAAATTGAAATAACATTAATGGATGTAGTACAAATCTTTTGGAAGATGAATATATATCAACCATGGCAATATGGAAAAGGATCAACTTAAAGATGGAATGAATAAAATAATGAAAGAAATACAATTTATGACCAACAGGACCATGGGTCACAACATTCACTTAAGTCACTATGGCCCTACTGTTCATTCATATGTAAAATTTTGATCACATTATGTGGCCCTCCACTTACCACCCAGGGTTACGATTCAAACAAATTTGAATCTACACTACCCAAGAATGCTTTCATACAAATATGACCAATCACTTGTTCAACATTCAAGATTTTCATTCAAATACCTGGTTAATATCACATGGTTCTATAGAAGCAGTCTTGTTAGCAAGGCTATATATGAGGTGACTAGTTGTTTAAAGGTCAGTTTAGGATGACTCGTAGAGCACAATTAAAGTTTGAATTTCATTTATATTTAGTCAATCCAACTTTATGATAGACAGTCCTGTACATATATATGTAAATAATTGATTTTCATATTTACATGTTATATGTGCATTGCACAATATAATAAAGCTGCTGCATGCCGTTGCTATGTCCAAATAGTGTGTTGTTGTTTAGTGTTCTTTCATTTGAAAGTAATGAATGAGCTTTCAGCTCAGGTGAGCTAACTAGTCAGATGCAACTGCAAAGCCAAGTTTAAGCCACGTTTGATGTTTTCATGTGCCTGAGACAGGTACACATAAAAGGGATCACAAGTTATTGAACAGACTCAAAGTCCAAAGGAGTATTTTACTGCTTAAGGACTGTGAGTGAGAAAAGTATCATGCCTGGCATTCATTGATCACAAGATACTGACTGGACGATATTTTCATTCTTGTTTGACCCATAACTTTATGACCTTGTGACCTCAAAATCAAATAAAACTTTGCTTCTGAGGGCCGATTAGATGTGGTGTGTGAAGTAAGATGCTATAAAAGGAAATAGTTGTTGAAATATTTGATAATAATATTTCCTTATTTCTGACTGAAGCAGATTTTTTTGTATCAAAGTTAACTTGCTGAACTGTTCCATCCAATTTTATTTTCACTTCTCGGTCAACCTTGGCATTGTAATCAAGGGTTGCCAACTGATTTTGAGCACGGTTTACAGGTGGGGATTAAGCGAATCTCTTTTTACTGTATAGCAAGATCAGATTGTTAACGTTCTCCAGCTCTGCAGTGCTTCTGTAACACAACATAACAGAGATGAAATATTTCATCCTACCATGGTTTTAAAATACAGGAAATACCACTTTCTGGTAAGAAGATAATTATTTACTAAGAAGGTAACACATGATATTGTACACCTAAAATTAAAGTAGTATGGAATAGACTTTAAAAATTGTTTGCTAAAAATGATTTCGACTAAGGCTTTGTGTGGAGGACTGCCTTTGTTCATCCACTCCTTGTGGCCCCCCTGCAGTGGGCCATGCTTACATTGGCAAGCAACAAAAAGTTGCTGCCAAAGGAAATATCCCATTCGTGTTCATTCATGATATGGTGAACAATACCACACTATATTTCCGAAAAAGAAATCAATAATATCATTATCAATACCTATCAAACTTATAAAAGAGTAAAAACATTTATTTCATTCATAAGAATCACATGAAAAAAGTGTTACCATAAAATTATCCAAGTCTGTAGCAGAGCAACAGGAAAACCAGAAGTGGTTTATGATGTCTGTATTCCAATCAAGTAATGCTCTGCATACCTTTGATTGGCGTGGATTTCCAAGGTTTTTTGCAGCATGCCAAACATAATGTGAATATTATATGTTTGGAAAGACGTTCTCTGAAATTATAAGTCATAGAATTTATATGCAACATAAACATGTATAAATGATGAAATTACTTGAGGCCCATGGGCCACATTGCCCACCTTATCACTTTAGTAAGAGAAAGCATTTCATTATTGAAAAGTTTAAATATACGTGCCTCCAGGAGGGGAGGGCATGATATGAATAAATTTGAATCTACATGAACTGAGAGTACTTTCCTTATTATATACAGTACCATCCAGACCCAACCTGACACAGAAGCAGTCCCGGGGACTGCTAAAGCAGTCCCACAGCAGTCCCAGTGGTCCCAGAAAGCAGCCCAGTGTGCGGGGTTAATTATATTAATGGGCGGAGATTACACAGATATGAAATTACCAATAAACGATGTAACTATAAAAGGCAATCGAAATTGATGATGCATTTCTTTCTGAGCAGTAACAACAAATATTTACAATTCGTATGCGACAGCCATTTCTGAACTGTTAAGAAAATCACAATACGTGTATAGAAACAATTAATAAAAATCGAACGAAGAAGACATTTACATCTACTAATAACATGGACTTTTAAACACAGTTTTGTTGCACATTAATTTTTCACCAAAATAAATCTATTTATTTATTTTCTGTGATTGATATTGGTTTCCATATATTTTTTTTTATAGAAAATTAAACTTGAATGTTTATTTTCCATCAGAATTAGCTTTAAATAGGTCTTATAATTATAGAGCAAGGCCGATTCCCATACTATACTCTGAATGCATTTTTAGTAAGTACTGGAGCTTTTGAAAATTCTTTGTTAAATTTTGCCGAGTAATTTATTTCAGTCATGATTATTTTTACTGAGTTGCCAATTTAATTCTCGTTAGATTCTCTATGTAACAGAAAACAATAACACTCAGCTTTAAGTGTTTTATTTAACATGTATAAACGTTCGAGTGTACATCTGTTAATCACGCGAATTGAACCCTCGGATTATGTTCAATTAATTAATCCCGAAATAAATTTATACACAATTATTGAAACAGAAAGATTTTTTGCAGTAAATAGATTGATATTAGTGTCATTGGTGATCAGCATGTTCAGTGATGTGTAACACTGATACCCAAGTAACATGCATTGACTTTCTGCTAATTATGCCCAAAGGCGATTGAAACCTCAGGTGTTGACACCATTTTATACAATTGTATATTGCTCTTTATTAATCGGCCAGGTAAACACAAACAAAACAAATAAGAAATAAGTCACAATTCCCGATATTTTCAATTGTTTATTTTTAAATAAATGTACTCTTTTAATAACGTGTTTATAAATAAAAAAAAAATCATAAATAAATCCCCCAGTAATTATTCATATTATTTATATGACGAAAGAATGGTAGAATGATTTTATTTCATGGTCATTTAATAAATCATTAGGTTTTATTTGAGGGCGGTAGAAAAATGGCATGGAATGTTCTTTTTTTTTTAAATAGCATGGAATGGTCTTTTTAAGCATGGTTTTAGCTTTTTTAATTAAAAAAAATCCAGTACAGTACGTCCCTCTGAATATCTTACTGTAATGATAGAAGACTATCTAAGTTTCTGAACTTGTGTCCGATCCTTATGACTTTGTCAATAAAATATGTTCAATTCACTATAATGACAAGTTTGTTTTTGTTTTTTTAAATAGTGCTAATGCAAACTTTGAGTATAATTTGACAAAATTAATTAATTAAATAGGCCTAAATAATTTTTTTGAACACCTGTGTAAAAGTTTAATTAAAGAAATAAAAATAATCTCCTGACTTCCCTTTTTAAATACTTTCATTTTTTAAAAAATTAATTCTAGACTTCAATTGTGTAAATTTACAGCCCCTGAAGACATTTAGTAATTACATGAATTTCTACATGTATCTTTACTTATTAAAATTTTGTAAGAAATCCTTGTTTTTTTTTAATTGTTCAACTCAAACACCTCTCTGCTGAAAGTAAACAAAATAACAACAGGGAGCCTGTAAATTCAGAATACACAAGGGGCGGAGCTATCATGTCACTAGAGCTGTCCCACAGCGGCCCCAGAGCAGTCCCAGAGCGGTCCCAAAGCAGTCCCGGGGACTGCTTTTTATGAATGCTTAGGTGTCAGGTTGGGTCTGGTTCGTACTGAACGACTAATAACGGCTTTAAAAGATTTCACAGATATTCTCCTATACACATTCGTATTAGTATAATCTTCTTTTGTGGGGTATCCCTTCATTTGAATAAACTTAGATTTCCTTCATTCAAAAATGCCTTTTGGCATGTTTTGTAGAAATAAGCCCAGATGTTCTTGTGAAGATGCCAAAGAGGTGAAAAGTGTAAAGGCAATACATGACAGATGGACACCCTTTAATCAGAAAAGCTCACTTGAATCTTTGGCTCAGGTGAGCTATTAAAAAAATGTCTTGATATATATACACTATCATAATCATCATAATTATTCTTACTCATTATTGCCCCTATCTGTATGTGAGCATCCGTTACTACTTCCTCAATGTTTACATGTTTTTCTAGTAGGTCATTCATGGATTTCAGGCCTTTTCCATGTTAAAACTTTTCTTGCCTATTTCCCTCTTGTCCATGGTCATGAGGCTAATTGTCTTTTTGGATTGATTATCCATCATGGTGTAAGTATAGTACTGTGCACTGTGGCCAGGACTGTCCTTGCGACCATCCCCTAAAATCAGAAAATTGTTATCTTTTGTTAAATAGTGTCACACATTAATTAATTCACACTTACACTTTTGCGGAAGTTGCGAGATTCCAAGATCCCAGGACTATTTCCTGAGGTGAAGTTGAGGGAAATTATCCTGGTCAAGGGGAACTGGATCCTTGCTAACTTTTTCAGTGGTATACTTTATAACTGTTTTATTAAACTGATATACATTTTTAAGTGGAATTTTGCGAGAAGCGCTGACTTTTACAATCGACAGCTTTCGATTACACCCGGACAGTATACGGAAGCTCTTTTGCGATATAAATATTTATCTTGACAGTTAATTAAAGGATAGTAATGGGCCAATTAGAAGCACATATAACGTTGTCTAGGACGGGAAAGACAACCACCATATCCTCAACCCCCTCCCTTCCCACCTTGACCAACTCCTGCCTAGTTTTTCTTCCGGAATGTTTTTTTTCCTTAATTGATTCCTTCAGAAAATGAGATTGAAAGGAGATAATATCCCTCAGGAATAAGGTATTTAAAATTTTGTTATTCTGTCTCTCATCGTCTCTTGTGTTGATTGCATACCGGTAAATCATGTAAGTGCCTCTAACACCACTAGTCAGGTTTTCTAATCTATTATCAATTATGTACCTCCGTACATAACTCAGGTTTAAATGTCCAAGTAAGCGTCGACTGTAAAAGTCTGTGCTTCTCGCAAAAGTCCAGTAGGAACTGGCTCTTTTGACTAACTCAGCAAAGTGGGGATTAGTCCATTCACAGCAATTCCTAAGTAATTATTCACATCAAATGAACTTATTTTATATAAGAAAAAATAAATAAAAGTATGATAAAATTATCTAAAATACAACTGATCACTTGGCATAATATAAGGTCAGTGATATAGCACATACCTAATGCAACAACATTCCGTCCGCTTATACTTTCTTAAACTTGGCTTTGGCTCTCCATCCAGAAAGAATTTATTCAAGTTGTACATGTTGTTTGGTCTGTATAAACAAAAATTAAAAAATAATAACTTATTGTTATTATAATAAAAGTCCAAGAACAAGATGCATTTGTGAAACACTGATGTCCCTGTATGGTGGCTCAAGGCAAACTCCAAGGTTAAGAGATCAAAAATGTTGGTATTCAAAGAAAGGTCTTGTCACAAAAATATATCTGTGAAATATGATGGCCCTTGCTTAAAAAGATCAAAAGTTATGGCCAAGGTCAAAGTTTTGCAGACAAAGAGATAAACAGAGCAAAACTATATGCTCCCAAATCTTCAGTTCCAGGGGCATAAAAGAACATACGAGATCAATTTAAAAATACAAACTTGAGATTATGGTAAACATTGATAATGAGGTCACCATAACTGAATCATAATTATCTCAATAAAATGAAATAAAATGAAATAAAAGCCTTACTTCAAGGTCACATTGAAGTTTGATTCATAGTCATCATCAGGATCAATATCAATACTACTCTCCTCTGACATATTAATTGCTACTCTGAAATCCAGAATCAGCAGTCAGTAGAGCTAGCATATAGCCTTGTAGTTTTTTTTAAAAAGAGATTTGAAAGACTTTTTTCTCTATATATTTGTATGTATTATGAAAATCTGATTCCCAATTATAGCTCCATCCTAACCCCTTGGCCCGTAATTTGAAAAAAAAAATTAACTCAAGAAGATTGTATTTTAATTATTTGAAAGACTTGTTCTGATAAACTCTGTAAAACTCTTAAATATTGAGTGGGAGTTGAAAATGATTTTAAAAGTTTACAGACAGGCACCAGAAAAATGTGATTAGAAAAGCTTACTTGAGCTTTCAGCTCAGGTAAGCAAAAGACGAAACAAAGAAAAATTAACATTTTTTCTTCAAACTCACTCAAAAGGGTTCAAAAATGTCTCCTTAGCTGTAAAAAACTTTTCTCTCCTACGACTGTGACTGAAATTAAAGCACATATTGTTTATCAAAATACAATCAAACTATCTACATTATAGCCTACGTTCAATTAAGCTATTTTTAATTTCATTTGATCGAAATGATTCTGAAAGAAATATAAACAAGGTCATTCCAAGTCTATGTTTAGCGTCCGCGGATGGATTGGTTCTGAGGTTATAAATTTAAAAACAAACACACACTAAAAATGAACACTTACAAGTATTTGCAACAAAGTTTACTCTTTTGAGATTGGCATTGCATTTTCGGTATGTACCAAAAATTTTAATTTAATTAACTAGCAGTTTATCTTAATTACAATGCGAGGAAAATTCTCAGATGATGATAAATTCTACATTTATTCTTATAATGCTGTGTTTTTCCCTTTAGTTTTGTGAGTTTTTCCCAGATAGAAAGATTAGTCTTTGATTTTATGGTGGACGCTTAACAGAGAAAAAAAAACTTGGAATGACCCAATACTAGTAATTAATATATCTACTGTAAATGCTGAATTATATATCTTCTTTAGAAATTACCCTGGTGATTCCTCTTTCACAGCAGGCAAGAAAATTCTGTTTTCTTCTCTGGGAGACATCTGTGACTGTATTTTCACTGAAATATATGTGCAGAATTTGTCCAAAATCTTGTACGTGAAAAGAAGAAAACACTTGCTGTGGCCTTCAACTCGACATTTAGATATATCGACGACGTATTGTCAATTAACAATGGCTATTTCCATTCTTATGTCGATACGATATATCCTTGTGAACTTGAGATAAAAGATACCACAGAGTCTGACACATCTGTTTCATATTTGGATATTTTACTTGAAAAAGACGTTAATGGTAATCTAACAACCAAGCTTTATGATAAACGTGATGACTTTAACTTTTCAATCGTCAACTTCCCTTACTTATGCAGCAATATACCTTCATCACCTGCATACGGGGTATATATCTCTCAGTTGATTCGATACGCAAGAGCATGCTCCACGTATGTACAATTTCTAAAACGAGGTAAATTACTGACAAATAAGTTGATGAAACAAGAATATCAGCTGTCTCGTTTAAAGTCATCATTTCGTAAGTTCTATGGTCGATACAATGACCTTGTCAGCAAATACAATTTATCATTGAGTCAAATGCTGACTAACGTTTTTCACACTAATTGTTAGACCATTATTTACACACTGAATTGTCGACTGATTTTTCCGTTATTTGCCGATCATGACAAGGAGCACACGGCGGGTGTGACCGGTCGGGAGGGGATGCTCACTCCTCCATGGCACCTGATCCCACCTCTGATGTTTGGAGGTCCGTGTTTGCTCTGCTCCTATTTTGTATTGATTAATGGACTTTTGAGCTTGAATACTGTTCGTTATCTCCATATATTTCAAGTAAAGAAACAGAAGTAACAAAATCATTTTTTTTTCAATTTAAGGTAGATTCCTACTTGACTGACGTCATCATAAGTAGTATTATTTTTTTAGAGTGGACTGAAAATTGTTAAAGATCATAATCAGAGAATAAAAGAGTTATCAAAAATCTTGTTTAAACCATTTAGCATAGGTACATGTAGCATATCTATATAGGCTTTGATTACAACTAAATTTCTATCACAAAATGTTGTTTTAATTATTCTAAACAATTCATGGACAAAAGTGATTACACGAGCTGTTATATATTTGTGCATATTTGTAATTTTTGCATAATTTATTGTTCTTTCTCTTTTGCTTCATATCAAAATGTTTCATATCATATTTAAATTGGTTGCAAGTTTTTTTTTCAAACAATTCACTACACTTTAACTGATTACCATTTTAATTTGTATACTGTAAATATTTTACATTATTTTTCATGTACCATATATATATATGGTTTTCAGTGAATAAATGAACTTGAACCAGTCACAGGTCCATTAATTGGCTAACAACTAGAGAAATATAAATGGCTTCAGGTGGTAGCTCGATCACAGGTATTTACTATGAGCATCATAAAAAAAGGACAAGCAAGAGCATTTGATAAAGTTAAAAAAAAATTCAATAAAATTTTGTTTTAAATCTAATATAATTATGATTAAGGTATTCAATGTATAATGAAGGTATGTTGAACAATTTCGGCTAATTCTAAACTAGTGAAATATTTATTGCTAGATAACGATGAAAGAAAATTGAACAAACTCAGATGACTGATAACATGTAAGTAAACGTTTTGAAGAGTTATCTGCCCTTGATGAAAAGAAGAAAATTTTAATTTTGTCAAAATATCTGCGGTAAATGATTCATTTTTATTTCATATTTCATACATAAGAGAGAGTTTATGCATATTTTCACCAAGAGATTTGTATGAAGTTTCATTTACTTTTTACAATATCTTAATAACACATGCGCTGCCCATAGACTTCAATGTAAAATTACCGTTCACGGTAGCTCAGTCGGTAGAGCGCTCGCTCCGTGATCGGGAGGTCGTGAGTTCGAATCTCGGCCGCGACTGACCTAAGTCGATAAAAAATGGGTAGCAACTGTTCCTTCGCCATGCGCTCGGTACTTTGAAGTGAAAGTTGCGGGTCCTTCGGATGAGACCTTAAAAACCGAGGTCCCGTGTCACGGCAGGCGTTGGTACGATAAAGATCCCTCACTGCTCAATGGCCCTGAGTGCCGAGTAAAGGTCAAATTTGAAGCCCTTCACCGGTATATAGTGACTTCTCTATATGAGTGAAAAATTCTCGAATGGGACGTAAAACAACATACAATCAATCAATCAATGTAAAATTCAAGTTGGAATTAATTGGACAATAATCAAATTTTTGTTAATTCCTTTGGTGGAGTATTTTTATTATTTTAGCTTCAAAATGCTACCACAATTAAAAATATCGGACCGTTCAATTATTAGTTACAAAATATGGTCCTTATACATTGAATATCTTAAATAAAAACATTTACCACTATGTAAATATTTATAATATGATTTAGTTATATGTGTTTGATGGCAGCTTGATTTAATTATTGTACAAGCATTAAATATATGGACAATAATTTTTTTATTAAATATGTAATTGACTATTGCTCGACTACAGCCATCATTATTTGACTATAAAGCTGTGCGAGTGAAATTGACATCCCTAATGTTATAAGCATTTCAATGCGTCGACAATACACACAATTCATGCTCATGTACATGCAATATATGTATTGCTGATAAAGAAATATATGTGGAATATGCAAAATTATTTCAGCAAAATGTGAACTTGTCAACTTGATAAACATCATACTTTCAATGTTTTACCTAAATGCAGAGAAAATTTCAGACATCAACTGGTGGCAGTGAGAGGAGAAAAGGACTTTCCATCTGTCTTGATGGTGTGGAGACTTTATTATTGAAATTTGATGCACATGCCCAGTGAGCTGACTCTCTTTCTCTCTCTGTTGACCACCTAAGATAATTTTAACAATGATAACCAATTTTAGTTCATTTAGACATGAACAGATATAAATATGTCAAATAACCCCTCAAGGGGCCTCAATTGCAAAATGAATTTAGTTTGTAGCAACTCCTGTGGTAAAATTAATAAAAAGGAAAACGCCAAATACATACTTACAAAATAATAATTCTGGTATTGTAACAAATTTGAACAATTTATGTAAAGGAGAAAGGCCGAAAACTGTCCATTCTGTGAGAGAAAGAACTAATCGAGGGCCGGAATGGACAGTCTCAGGTTAGCTAGGGATGCAGAGCAATTTGTTGAATAGCCATTGTGTTGCAAGATGCAAATAACAAAAGGTCTTTGTCTCAGGAATGGACAGTTAGAGATGGAATTTGTGGGATACTTGTATTTCAAAATCAGTTTACAGTTTGCGTTGTAAAGGCATACATGTTTTCCTGTGATGGAGAAAGTATATGACAGAATCAAAATCCTATAAACCAAAATATGCACAGAATTAGTGATATTTGGATCTGGAAACAGAAAAGTAAGAGTAAAAGAAATATTAGCCAAATTTTGACCCAAAAATGAACTTCGACGACAGATACAGATGATCAAATTCAAATCAAACCTGGAAATTCTATTTTTGAGGATACAGTACCAACCAGACCCAACCTGACACCAAAGCAGTCCTAGAAAGCATTCCCCGGGACTGCTTTGGGACCGCTATGGGACTGCTCTAGAAAGCAGACCCAGCAGTCCCGGGGACTGCTTTCTGGGACTGCTTTGTTCACCCATGCGTGAAAAAGGTTCTGAGTGACATGATAGCTCCGCCCCTTGTGTATTCTGAATTTGCAGCTCCTTGTTGTTGTTTTGTTTACTTTCTGCAAAGAGGTGTCTAAGATAAAAGCAAATATATATAAAAAAAAACAAGTATTGATTTCTTACAAAAATTAAATAAATAGAGATAGTTATACATGTAATTACTAAATGTCTTCAGAGGGCTGTAAAATTACACAACTGCAGTCTAGAATTAATTTTAAGAAAATAAAAGTAGTTAGAAAGGGAAGTAGGGGGATAATTTTTATCCCTTAAATTAAACTTCAGTACAGGTGTTTGAAAAAAAAATATCTAGGCCTATTTGATAAATTAATGCTGTCAAATTACAAATGTACTCAAAGTTTGTATTAGCACTATTTAAAAAAACAAACAAACAAACAAACTTACTTGAGATTTCAGTAAGATACATGTATTCAGAGGAACGTACTGTACTGGATTTTTTTTCTTAATTGAAAAAGCTAATACCATGCTTAAAAAAGAGCACTCCATGCTATTTTTTACCACCCTTAAATAAAACCTAATAATTTATTTAATGACCATGAAATAAAATTATTCTACCATTCTTCTGTCACATAAACAATGTGAACAATTATTCCGGGATTTATTTATGAATTAGTTTTTAATTTATAAACAAGTCATTAACCCTTTAACCCCCAGAGACGCATTTGGACGCATTTTCAGCATCATAGATATTTAACTGTTGGCATTTTCTAAATATTCGGGTTACATCAAAACAATTCATATTTTCTGAAACTAGAGAAGAAACTAAACAATTTTTCTACTCAACGTTTTTCTGTGCGATGTTGAGAAATTATCATAAACTTGAATTGAATATTGCATATCATTGCAGGAAGTTGATAAAACTACGCATAAATGACTGATTTTGTGCTATCTTCTGTTGGCTTTATCTTAATTACAAACGCAATAAAATAAAAAAATGAATGCCATAACCTGAAACCTGGGAATTTTCCCTACATTTTTTTTATTCCGGACATTATAAGGTACGTGCATCCGTTACAGAGATAAATGTCGTTGAATATTGGAACTTTTACGAGTAAAACACACAAAATACACTATGACGTCATTTGACGTTTTACATGCACAATGAAATCATTCATGAGCTCAGTGTAAAACAAACTGGTTCTTTTGATATATGGAACAGATTTATTTTTTAAAAAAAATGAATTATTTGTAAAGAGGAGTTAATGTATGACACGTTTTGAGCCATAAACATGTAATAAAAGGATTTTTCCATAGCTTTGGGAGATATATTATATACATGTAGTAATAGTCTTTGGCCCAACGCCCCCATTGTGTGCACCCATTGTATCAGAAATCCCTGTTGAATTTTGTGTCAGTCCTACATGTATTAGGAATAATTAATCAAATAATTAAATATTATCCTTACCATTTTCCTAATCTTCAGATTTATTATTAAGAGTGAAAAAAATATTTTTTTTTTCTAGTACTTGGTGTACTTTGAAAGGAAAAGTGCATTTTTATTATATACAGGATAGATAACGCAGTTAGCTTTTATCTATGATTATAAGATGAAAAAAAAAACTGTCACAATGAAAAAACATATCAAAAGTACTACGTAGTACGTCGTAAACGTAGCCAAGCAAAACAGCTGATTGATCAGATTGCTATATTTATAGAAAAAACTTCTTAATAAACACACAGGAAACTCAGGTTTCTTTGTTCGTGTTAAATTCATTTTTTCAGTCATCACAGAGCTAAGAACAAATCTATATCAAACTGGATAAAGTGGAAAACTTGGGATAAACTGACTAATTCTCCCTCATCGCCTAATCCTTTACAGATTAGTCGGGATTACAAGTGTGTGTATTGAGGAAGCTGAAAAGTTGAATCTATTGCTACAACAAAAATAAAACGGGGCAAGTATGTAAAATATTTGCCAGAACATCTCGCAAAAATAGCAAAATGAGCTATTGGATATAAAAACCACCATTTTACTATTTTTTAAAGGCTGTGGAGAAATATTAATGAAAGTACAATCAGAAGTATTCGGAAACTATGCTATAATTTTGGTAAAACTTGTGTTTTTCACTATAGAAATCAACAGAAAATATGTTTAAAACACCCCCTTTCCTTTTTACAGCGATTATGAATCATTAATTAACAAATTTATACCAAAGCTCTTGTTGTTGCACGGGGGGGGGGGGGGGTATGTTTAAAGATAAATTTACATGAGTTAAACATATGGTAAAAATGAAGGATCGTTTATCCATGTCCATGAGTATTTTAAAATATGAGTATACTATTTGAAAATCTTGTGATGTTTTAAAGCCTGATTTCAATGGATATACATCTTTTAGCCCTCCTATAAAAAGAGTTGCAATTAAGAGCAATTAACAATTCTACACTGGTATTAATAATGTCATATTTTAATTTTTGAATTAACCGGGTGGTAGTAAACAACAAGAGACCCATAGGCCACATCGCTCACCTGAGCTCATTGGCTGGGAAGAAGCAGAAATCAGTTCAGTATTGAACGAGGAAGGGGGGGGGGGACTTTAAATTACCTCAGGATGCTTCCATATCAATATTATTAATCATGGCTTTGCTGTTCTTAAACAGAAGAATTTTAAAGATATTTTTCCTATGTTTTCCACCGTCACGGTAGCTTATTCTGTAGAGCTTTTGCTCCGTGATTGGAAGGTAAGGGGTTAGAGCCCCGGCTGTGACTGACCTAAGTCGATAAAAAAATAGGTAGCAACTGTCCCTTCGCCAAGCGCTCAGCACTTTGAAAAGAAAGTTGCGGGTCCTTCAGATGATACCTTAATAACCGAGGCCCCATGTCACAGCAGGCGTAGGCACGATGAAAATCCCTCACTGCTCAATGGCCCTCGGCACTCAGCCGAGTAAAAGGTCTAATTTTGAAGCCCTTCACCGGTATATGGTGAAGTCTCTATATGAGTGAAAAAATTCTTGAACGGGACGTAAAACAACATACAATCAATCAATCCTATGTTTTCCTATGTAAAACTCTGATTTCTCATTGTGGCCCCACACTACCCACCATAAATTTGAACAAATTTGAATCAACACTTCCTGAAGATGTTTCTATAATAATATGACTAATCATGGCTTTGCTTTTCTTGAGCAAAAGATTTTTTCAAGATGATCCCTATATTTTTTGTTCTTGTGCAAAACCTAACTTACCCCCGTTGTGCCCCATGATTTGACAAACTTGATTCTACAATACGGTACCTTAGGTTGCTTCTGTATAAATATGACTAATAATAGCTAAGTTGTTCTTGAGAAGAAGATTTTAAAGATATTTCCAATGTGAAAGCAATGCACAGTAGAAAAGGATTTATCAAGAGATAGTTTCAAAAATGTAATTAACTGAGCAGAAATTAATTAACAAAGATTGTATTGAAGTCTATGGGGACAAGCGATTTCTTTTAAAAAGAATTATTCAAATAATACGAATATTAGTATATACTGTGATGGAAAGATGCATTAAAACATTAGAAATAGAATGACAATTGAAAACGATTTTTTTACCAGATAAGTTTTTTTTATAATTGATTTTTTTCATTGATTAAAAACAGAGGGAGATAACCCTTACCAAAATTCAAGGTCATAAATTAGGACGCATCCCATCCTTACATGCTAATAGTAATAAATGGTAATTACGTCAAAATATAGTGAGTATTAAACACCTACACATCTGTTGTGTATTCAATTTCATTGAATCTGTTGCTATTAGGGATGGAATACCTTAACTTCTTTATTGCTGATTCAGCATCCAACTTCGTCTGCTAGCTTCTGAATACCTGACTTTCTCACAGCTTTGCCTTTACCCTTTGGTTTGGCTAGTCCATTACAGGTCATTCCATTATTTGAGATCTTCAATGCATTTTACTCGAATATGCCCCTTAAACATTACACCTATATATTCTTATGTAAAACTTCGACCCCCTCTTGCGGCCCTGTCCTACCCCTGGGGGCCATAATATAAAAAAACGTGAATCTACAGTATGTAATGAAGCTTTCACATAAGTTTCATTTTTTCTTGTCCAGTGGTTCTTGAGAATAAGATTTTTAAAAGATGCCACCAGATTTTCATAAATTCTTAATTATCTCCCTTTGAAAGACGACGCGGCACTTCCTGTGAACAAACTTAAATTCCCTTCACCCAAGGATGCTTTTTAGCAAGTTTGGTTGAAATTGGCCCGATGGTTCTTGAGAAGAGGTCGAAAATGTGAAAAGTTTACAGACTACAGACGACAGGCAGACGCCGGACACTCTTTGATCAGAAAAGCTCACTTGATGATTGATTGATTGATTGTATGTTGTTTTACGTCCCATTCGAGAATTTTTCACTCATGTAGAGACGTCACCATATACCAATGAAGGGCTTCAAATCTTGACCTTTACTGGGCACTCAGGGCCATTGAGCAGTGAGGGATCTTTATCGTGCCAACGCCTACCGTGACACGGGGCCTCGGTTTTTAAGGTCTCATCCGAAAGACCTGCAACTTTCACTTCAAAGTGCCGAGAGCCCAGCGAAGGAACAGTTGCTACCCATTTTTTTGATCAACATTGGATCAGTCGCGGCCGAAATTCGAACTTCCACCTGGTAAATTCAAAAATTACAATATGACAATACATTTGTAATATAATTCAATCTCTAGTTAACTCTTGTTTGAAATTAAAAAAAGAAGAAGCAAATTTGTCATTTTTATTGAATAAAGGCGTGTAAAATGTAGGCTGGAATCGAGAGTTAGTGTGCGTAGTTCTTTACCATACTCCCCCAATGGCCATCTTTTTAAACTTAACGATGAACTAGTGATATTGTATGTTCGAGTACATATCAGGGTATTGTGAATTCTCAGATGCATGCAGGTCGCTGGAACCAGGCAAGTAATTTTATTCAATGAAAAAACTCTACTAAAGTAAATGGGGGCCCATTTGATATTAAAAACGACTGTGCATTGTTTCTTCTAAAACACTTGGGTTTTCCAAAAAAGAAGAAAAACTAGGTATTTAAGGCGAAATATTTTCTCGCATGATTCCGAGGACATCAAATCAACATTTATCAAACGAATAAGAGACATTGTTCAGCAAAATCCCTCCTCCTCTCACTTCGACCAACGTTTTATAGATGTCAATTTTTGTAACGTTGATATTTGTAATTTTAATGTGCACCATGGCGTTGAATAAAGTATACCCATGTTTTGTTAGAAAGTTCCCTTATCAAAATTGCTATTTTTGTAACCATGGCAACACTCTTCATTGAAATAAAAATATTAAAATAAAGAATTGTGTATCTTAGTGTAATTCACATGTGTACCAAATTTTATTGAAGTCAGTCAAAAACTGTAGGAGGGAAAGCGATTTGGAAATTGCTGAATATAGTATACCCGTGTTTTATTAGGAAGTCCCCTTCTCAAAATTACTATTTTTGTAACCATGGCAACACTTCATTGAAATAAAAATACTAAAATAAAGAGTTGTGTATCTTAGTATACTCTACATGTGTACCAAATTTTATTGAAGTCGGGCAAAAACTGTAGGAGGGAAAGCGATTTGAAAATTACTTATAATTACGACAATCAGACAGCTGTAAAGCCAAAGTCTTAAGGATGACGGACATTGTGATTGTATAAACTCTTCCTATCAAATAAAATTGACCAGTATAACTAAAAACTAATAGACTGCATGCTTTGTTTTAATAGTATCACTAAATCCTCTATTATAGAAACATTATATGTAAATTTGATTGTATTTCTGGGATGAAAAAGGGGAAAAACATATTTTGGCAATTATGGGTCTCATTCGTTGCCATGGCAACCACGACGTCATTTTACTCTGCATAATCAAAAACTTGAAGATTTTATCTTTCAGAAAATGTATAGGTTGCTTTATGCAAAAGTGACTAGAAAATGTTAAAATTTCACTTTGAAATTTTTAGGCAGTTTTGCAGAAAAAATGCAAAATCTCTGGTAGTTAAAGGGTTAAAAGAGTACATTTATTTAAAAAATAAACATTTGAAAATATCGGGAATTGTGGCCTGTTTCTTATTTCTTTTCGCGGCTAAGATAAGGCTGTCCGAAGAATGTCACAGTGTACCAGCCGTAGTAACTTCTCTGAACTACCTAGATATGACGTCATAATGGCATATGACGTCAAGTCACTGCAAATTTGAGCAGACATGACGGGGAAAGTGTCATAACTTTTACATTCCTTTCACATCACATGTAGAATTTTTTTTACGTTGATGTTTAAATCATGTGTCTGGATTGTTGTTTTAAGGCTGCTTTGATGGTGAATATTTGCAGTATAATATCGTTATTGCTTTTTCTTGTCTGACATGTACGTATTCAAACAGTTACAAAAAAAGAATGTGAAATGCTCCCCCTTACACGTCGGTGGACAGAGTTAGACTTTATAAATCTTATATATATTAGACTGACACAAGTGAATAATAAGGATTAATTGAAGATATTCTGTGTGAATCTACTAGAGAAATATGCCGCCTAACTGAATTTTGCTGGGGGATTGTATGTAATTTATCCCATTTTGTATAAATTGCGATGAAGAGTGGAAAATGACCCCTTGTATGTGAGTAAGTTGAATTTCTCGTGAAATATTTTCTTACGAAATAAAATTCAAGCTTGCCCCCAGCACTTTATATATACCCAAGAATACGTTTAATTGATTTATGTAACAAGCTGTTCACAATGATTTCGTTTTTCACTTGTGCCGATGCGATTTCTGTTGCAACATTTAAGAAAATTTATAAGTGTCCGTCACGTGATCAACACAGTCATGTGACATCACAAAAATGCTTTTTAATAATACCTTATTCAACTCTCTTTACAACTTTACTGTGTATGTATACATAGATTACAAATTGAAATCAAAACATAGCTAAAATAAAATAGTATATATCTAATGCATATTAAGCCTTCGGACAGCCTTAACATAGTTAATACAATGGGATTGTATAAAATGGTGTCAACACCTGAGGTTTCAATCGCCTTTGGACATAATTAGCAGAAAGTCAATGCATGTTATTTGGGTATGAGTGTTACACATCATTGAAAACGCTGGTCAATATTGACACTAATTTCAATCTATGTCATGCAAAAAATCTTAGTTTCAATAATTGAATATAAATTTATTTCAGGATTAATTAATTTTGAGCATAATCTGAGGGTTCCATTTGCGTGATTTACAGATGTACACTCGAACATTTATATAATAAACACTTAAAACTGAGAATCTACAGATAATTAAATTGGGAAGTCATTGAAAATAATCATGACTGAAATATAATACTCGGCAATGTTTAACAAAGAATTTTTCAAAAGCTCCAATACTTAAGAAAAATGCATTCAGAGTATAGTATGGGAATCGGCCTTGCTCTATAATTATTATTATCTATTTAAATTAAGCTAATTCTGGTATAAAATAAACAATTCAAGTTTAATTTTCTATATAAAAAAATAAATATGAAAACCAATCACAAAAAATGAAGAAATTGTTTTTTTTTTTTTTGGTTAAAAATTAATATACCAAATAATTGTGTTTAAATATTCATGTTATTAATAGGTGTGAACATCTTCTTCATTCAGTAGTTATAATTTGTTTCTATACGCGTAATGTGATTTTCTTAACACTTCAGAAATGACTGTCGCGTAACAATTGTAAATATTTGTTGATACTACTCAGCAAGAATTGCTCATCAATTTCAACTGCCTTTTATATAGTTACATTGTTTATTGGTAATCTCATTCTGAGTAAGCTCCGCCCATTAAATTAATTAACCCCGCCCACTGGGACTCCTTTCTGGGACCGCTGTGAGACTGCTCTGGGACCGCTCTGAGAAAGCAGTCCCCGGGACTGCTCTGGGACTGCTTTGTGTCAGGTTGGGTCTGGTTGGTACTGTATATTAACTGCAACAGTGTAATGGTGAGATGCAAATTGTGTTCTGAGTGTTGGATTAGCCATGAGCCAATCTTCGACCTGAAATGTTTTTCAAATCAAATCTGGAAATGTTTCATTTTTATTTATTTTCTACCGAAATATTAACTGCAGCAGTGTAGTGTCCATGGTGCAAACTGTTTTCTGGGAGGAGGATATTCGACGTACTTTTATCTGAAAATGAATTCTCCTCGAGAAAATGATTTTTCCAAAATTTAAAAATAATGTGAAATTGTGTCATTTGAATTCAAGATTTGTGAAAATTAAATTTTGAGTATTGAAATAATGTGCATCATTCATGGATTTAAAAGAGTAAAATCGAGTGGGTGCTGTGCAGACATTGTGTTCTGGATTATCTTTGATCTCCGCGTTCTTTATGTTATTTAAATATAAATTTTAAAAAATTTAATGTATTTGTTTTTGTTTCCCTCTTGAACACATTCCAAAGTTTACCTGTAACTCTCAATTCTGTTTGTTTTAACTGTTCATTCTTTTTTGAAAAAAAAACTGTCCATTCTTAAAAGAATGGACAGTTTTCCAAAAAGAATGGACACTTGCAGGTAACTTAATGGATTGTTTGGGGAGTTAGCTCAACATTAAGCTATAGAATGGACAACACAAACAAAAGGTTTACGTCACAAACATGTTTTAATATCTAGGAGAAGTAGAAAATACCTTTCTATCAACGAACCTTTCGAGGAGAATTTTCGCGAGCCCTGCATGGGTCTCGCCCAGCTTCTGCTTCTTCGTCATCCAACGAACATATTGATCCCCCAAATGTATTTTGGTCTGCGAATTGGCTCGGTCGCGCTCTTTTTTCAGTCTTTTCTTTGCTAATTCAGTTAAGTAAGCTGGCCTACCCGGTCTCTTACTCGCCATGCTGTTATGTTTATGGGGAGTTTAACACTTATTGAGAAAATTCTAATTGTAAAAAACTTTAGCAATATCAAAAATAGTATACCAAGCACAAGGACTTCCAATTCCCCCACAAATGATAAAGGAGGTGTCTAAAGAACTGAATAAGTTTATATGGAATAATGAAAAGCCAAAAGTTAAAAGTTCAGTATCCTGCCAAAAAGTAAATAGGTGTGGATTGAAAGTTCCTAATCTTGAAGCACAAATGAAATCATGAAAACTTGGCTGGATTAGTATGATATTATTTTATACAAAAGCAAGATGGAGAAGTATAATTTAATCTTACCTGAATGATATAGAATTGAATGGTTTTTCATTTAGATAGCCTTTTTTAAAGGACAAGGTATGGTAACGGCCCAATCTGGCCCCTTATTTGATGTAAAAATCAGAACACAGTTAAAATTGTGATAATTTGTAGTTAAGAACGTGAAATGACGCTTGTTTTAAAACCAGCACTAATTTTGATTCAAAGCTTACACGGAGGCCACAAGAGGGTGCAAAAGTAGGACAATTTCCCGAATTTCCTCAATTCTGGTCAAATTTCGTCAAATTTGAGATACATTTCATTTCAGGAAACATAGAGCACAAGCTTTCCTATCTGAGATTTTTATACATAAGATGCATCTGATACTAGTGTATGAAATATATAAATTTGGTAGATAGGCAAGCTTGTGCTCTATGTTTTCTGAACCAAAATATGCTGTAAAATCGATGAAAATTTGCATAAAAATGAGAAAATTCGGAAATTGACATAATTTCTGACCTTCCTGTGACCTCTGTGTATCCCATAACTTAGAACCAATACTCATTTTGTGGCAGGGGTGACAACTGGTTTTTTAACTGACAAACTGTTGCATCATTCTAAAAGACACTCCGAACCGGGACCAAAAAGGGGTCTTAGCCTATCTTGTCCTTTAGATAGCCTGTTAAATAGGCTACATGCATGTTCATCATTACCACAATTTTACAGAGACATTTTTGAAACATGGACACAACTTAGATGTAATGATACTAACATTGAACAAATTTTATTTAAAGAAGCTCTTTGGTTCAATGATAACATTAAAATAAATAATGAGACAATGTTTTGGGAAAAAATGGTATAAAAGGTATCTTATTTATTGGAGATATTTTAGGTGATAATTATGATTTTTTAAGCCATGAAGAATTAAGTAATCTGTATGACTTTAATATACCTTTTCTTTGATTCCTTTTGTTTAAGAATTGCAATTCCATATCATTGGGAAAAATATATAAACAAAACAAAAAAGTTTCATTTAATAGAGATTCTTTGACCTTAAGTTTCAATAATAAAAGAAGTCCATTGTCAAAAATATCTTGTAAAGACTTTTACTGGATTACAGTGGAAAGTTAAAAATGAAGTACCAACATGTGTACAAAAATGGGGGGGGAGGGGTATTTAACACAAATTTCTCACAAACAGACTTGGAAAAAAAATTCATGTTACCTTTTGTATGTTCTAATGAAATTCAGTAATCTTTTTAGCATAAGCTAACTAATAGTTTTTTTTTAATCTCATAATAAACTACTGTTTCAAATGGAAATTAAAACTTCCCCCAATGTTTTTTTTATGTAAAAAAGAAGATACTATAGAACACAAGTTTTATTGCTGTACTTGTGTTGCTTCATTTTGGAACCCTTTTCTAACTTTTGGAATGATCTACACATTTTCCACAAAAACAAGCTATCTTGTCAAAATGTTATATTAGGTCTGTATGAGAGAAAATCTTATAGTTTGAATAACTGTATTTTGCTTTCTACGTTTTCTATATATTCAGTGTCTATGACCAATTTGAATGTCCTTAAAAAAGAACCCAGTTTTCAAGCCTTTTCATACCTTCTAAAAAAGAAATTACTACTTATTTAAATAAAAAGGCAGCATACTGCTCAAATAGTAATTTAGATATTTTAATGAAACTTGGCAACCAATATTAGATGCATTATAATTATTACCTCAGAACTAATGTTATTATTTTACTGTGAATTTAAATTAAATGTCATAATCAAAAAGCAATATCCCCTGTAATACATTTCTTTTTAAAAATTATGAACATGTTATTTGTATATGTAGATAGTATGCACTGTAATTTTTCATGATTTGCGAAACATTGTCTTGTAGGATGCAGATTAACGCTACTGTATGTAGTTAAATTTGTTGCATGTTTATTATTTTTTATTACATTGTATATGTAAAAAGAGCCAATAAAAAAGTGATTTCAAATTTTCCAAAAGTTCTTTGGACTTTTTTTTAAGTATCCACATCGGATTCACACCACTTCTCGAATATACTGTTGAACAGTACTCCTGAGGTTTTTCTTTCATTACAGTAAATATTTTAGTGAGGAGTAAAGAAAGAGGGTTGGTAGAACATTTACTGGTACCTGCTATGTATTTTTGTTTGTAAGGATTTTTCTGAGGTTTAGGAATCCAGTAAAAGTATGGTAATTGATTGTTGGGAATATTAAAATTATCTAAAACGGACATATCATTTTTGAAGAATTTCCTCCCTAGAAAGGGAGGTATGGGTGTAAGTTGGATTTCCCCCCGTAGAATTCAATCCTTAAATTAGATGTAATTTTTCTCAGAGGATCTATTTTCTGTATTATTTTCTGGCAACAACCCCCCACCCCCCCATATGTTTATAAAATCAGCTTTTTGTCATATTGACCTTTTTTCTAACAACTTTGGGATTTAATTTTCGACTTGATGGACGCATGGTGTAAAAAAAGCTGTACTCTTGTCTCTTTGCTCTTTAAAATATAATTTTTCATGTTATATAACAGTTTAGATTTCAAAGGTTTGCATGAAAAATGATTAAACACAATGTTTGAGACGTTTTTCCCCTCTTTTAGCTCACCTGAGCCGAAGGCTCAAGTGAGCTTTTCTGATCAAAATTTGTCCGTTGTCTGTCGGCGTCGTCTGCGTCGTTGTTGTCGTAAACTTTTCACATTTTCATCTTCTTCTCCAGAACTACTGGGCCAATTTCAATCAAACTTGGCACAAAGTATCCTTGGGTAAAGGGGTTTCAAGTTTGTTCAAATGAAGGGCCATGCCCTCCTCCAAGGGGAGATAATTACGAAATAGCAAAAAATTAATGGCATTATTAAAAATCTTCTTCTCAAGAACCAGTGGGCCAGGAAAGATGAAACTCATGTGGAATTATTGTCAGGTAGTGTAGATTCAAGTTTGTTCAAATCATGACCCCTTGGGATAGGGTGGGGCCACAATGGACAATCAAAGTTTTACATAGGAATATATAGGAAAAATCTTCAAAAATCTTCTTCTCAAGAACAGCAAAGCTATGATTGGTCATATTTATGTGGAAGCATCCTCAGGTGGTGTAGATTCAAGTTTGTACAAATCATGACCCCCCGGGGGTCGGGTGGAGCCACATTGGACGATCAAAGTTTTACATAGGAATATATAGGAAAAATCTTCAAAAATCTTCTTCTCAAGAACAGCAAAGCTATGATTGGTCATATTTATATGGAAGCATCCTCAGGTGGTGTAGATTCAAGTTTGTTCAAATCATGACCCCCGGGGGTAGGGTGGGGCCAAAATGGACGATCAATGTTTAACATAGGTGTACATAGGAAAAATCTTCAAAAATCTTCTTCTCAAAAACAGCAAAGCTATGATTGGTCATATTTATGTGGAAGCATTCTCAGGTGGTATAGATTCAAGTTTGTTCAAATCATGACCCCGGGGGTAGGGTGGGGCCACAATGAACGATCAGAGTTTTACATAGGAATATATAGGAAAAATCTTTAAAAATCTCAAGAACAGCAAAGCCACGGTTTGTCATATTTATACGGAAGCATCCTCAGTGTAGATTCAAGTTTGTTCAAATCATGACCCCCACTCCCTTTTTAGGGGTAGGTTGGGACCACTTATGCATTTAAGCTTTTCAATACTAAACTGATTTTTCCTTTTTTCCTAGCCACAGTGCTCAGGTGAGCGATGTGGCCCTTGGGCCTCTTGTTTTTTATTATTTCATGATAGCTTACACATGTTTATACGTATTTGTGGTATCAGGTAATAATGGAGGTTATTGTATGTGCAATAATTTCCTAACTTGCACGATACCGCATAGCCTAAGTTCCGCCTCCGAAACGGTATGAAGATTTAAAGGCACAGCAAACATAAAAGGAAAAACAACGCATCGGTGACACAAGGTGGATATATTTATAATTTTAAATCTCTAGCTATGTACATTAATACTATTTACATAGATGTAAATAAGTGATATTTGTAAATAGATAATTAAGTTAAAATATAAAAATAATACCTTTGAATATAATTCTCGACAAGGCAATGCTGCATGTCCTTTGAAGGTTGATGGTAAAGTGAAAATAGTACCCCTTAAAAGATTCACAGCTGTCAACTCTATCTCCGTCGGTAAAGTTTTCCGTATTGAAGTAAGTGTTTTTACCATTGTCAGAACGATATCCTGACACTGTCCTACCAATTGCTAAATTATCTATAAAAAAAAAAATGAACAATTTAAGAGCCATTCTCTATAATGACTTGAAATTTTATATAGGAGATGCGGCACGCATAGTCTCAGAATTTCTCAATACTCTCTATGATAAAAGTCTTTGATACCGTAATCTCAAATCAGGCAAAATTTCGTTGCTTAGTGTCATGGTTACCATGGCAACATGTCATAAAGTTTGAAAAATGACATTTTTTAGCATGTTCATAGCCCCATAGTTAACATTTGCAGCAATGCAAACAAATTTCAATGACTGTTTCCAAAAGTAAAAGGTTAGATGTCTTAAATGCATGATAAACATGCTTGGTAAATCAACTATTACATACATTATTATGGAAACAAAGTAATCAAAAGTGATAAATTTATTTATTCAATTTTGTAAAATCGTACCCTTAAATATATAAATCAATTATAGGTTGAAATGCAAACAAAATAATAGAGAAAAGAACCTTGTAACATATACAAAAGACAAAATATGATATTTCTAATTGGTTAGCAATTGTTGCCATGGTTTTAATACTACAAGGGATACTCTCCTCAAGTTTTAATCTGATCTCATCTGTTTAAAAAGCACATTTCTATATAACTGGTGAACATGTTTTAAAGGCGTTGGTGTGGTCCTAATTTTAACATTTTAAAAAATTCAATATAAATTCTTTAAATAGAGCGTTGCTATGGTAATGAGCAGAAAAAATATGCATAGAAATTTGAAAAATATTTTGTTTCCTTGGGTCCGTACCCTTTTATGTAGATTCCCTAAACTTTTATAATTGAAATTAAAACAACTAATCTGACTTCAATTTTGACCACCACACAATCTCTAACTGAATGCAAGAAGCTGGCACATAGGGTTTAATATTGATATAAAGATAACGAAATCGAACATCTTCCGTTCTTGGTAACCATAGCAACAGTGTTGTTTTCTTCGTCAAACTTTATCAATATTTAATATTCAACTTTAGTTCTACCAGATACGTACTATTCAGGGTGAGTCAAATAATATGTTTCTTGATTAAAAAGGAAGTAATTTCATAAAGCAGCAAAGAAATTTTACTTTAAGTCCAAGGTATGTTGTTTCCATGGTTACACTGCAAAGTAGCAATTCATCCCAATTTTGTTTATGTTGTTGGTGTTGCAAAGTCCTTAGGATGCATATTTGTCAGTCTTGAATTTTTATTTTTTTCCTCAAGATAGTAGCATTAACCCAATCTTAGTAATTGAATTTGCTTGGTTACACTGTGTTATCATGGCAACCATAAAAGTTATTTACAGAATAATATTGCTAATACCTATTTACTTGAAGTCAAATATTTTTATTGTTTTTCTTAAGTTGTTGATTGAGTTTGATCATGTTACACCTACCATCAGTGAATATTGAGCGTTTTTCAGCATTTTAAATGTATTCCAAATGTACCCATAGTAACCACTTACTTAGAGTTATATTCTACACAGTCTTTTATAGCATAAGTGGGACCAAGGTTCATGTTTTTGTGAGAATGGTGTGTTTGTTTTTCCTAGTAGTAATTAAGGGTCAATAAAGATTTAAAGTAGCTGAAAATCTCAATTTTTCAAACTTTTCTGGTTGTAACCATGGCAACCAAGACACATAGCAACTAAAGTTTATATGAAATATGTTTATGGTGTCAAGTACTAATAATGGACAAGGTTTCATCAAAATCTGTGACTATGCGTGGCAAAGAAGTTTTAGTGGTTACAGAGAATGGCTATTAATATTTCTTTCAAGGTTTTTATCATTCACCGGTGAAGAAAAAGAAAAGTACATGTAAGAAAATATATTCTGAAACCTTTCACAGTACAAAAGGATATTAATTATATATACATGTATGGCTTCATTATTCAAAATCTATTTCAGCACTGAAATTATTCTCTTTTTTTTTTACTTACTGGTTTTCAGAATCAAATCTTTGAAAAAATAAGAGACCCAATGACCTTGACGGTTGCTTGAATCTCAAGAATTTCTCTTCATATAACCAGCAAAGCCCGTGAATATGTTCGAACTCTAGACATGAATTTTGCAGTTCAATAGAAAGAGCCTATTGAAAGATTGATTATGTGTTTGGCATCCCATTTGAGAATTTTTCACTCATATAGAGTGGGACGTCACCTTTTGCCGCTGAAGGGTTCAAATTTAGATCTCTCAAGGCCATTGGGACGTACCAACGCCTTCCTTGACCTCGGTTTTTAGCTCACCTGAGCCGAAGGCTCAAGTAAGCTTTTCTGATCACATTTTGTCTTTAGTCCGTCTGTCTGTCTGTCCTTCCGTCTGTCCGTCTGTAAACTTTTCACATTTTCGACTTCTTCTCCAGAACCACTGGGCCAATTTCAAGCAAACTTGCCACAAAGTATCCTTAGGTAAAGGGGATTCCAGTTTGTTCAAATGAAGGGCCAAGCCTTCTTCCAAGGGGAGATAATTAAGAATTCGTGAAAAATTAATGGCATCTTTAAAAAATCTTCTTCTCAAGAACCGCTGTGCTTGAAAATATGAAACTTAAGTGGAAGTATCCTCAGGTAGTGTAGATTCAAGTTTGTTCTAATCATGATCCCCGGGAATCGGGTGGGGCCACAATGGGCGATCAAAGTTTTACATAGGAATATATAGGAAAAATCTTTAAAAATCTTGTTCTTAAGAACAGCAAAGCCATGATTGGTCATATTTATATGGTTGCATCCTCAGATAGTGTAGATTCAAGTTTGTTCTAATCATGATCCCCGGGAGTCGGGTGGGGCCACAATGGGCGATCAAAGTTTTACACAGGAATATATATAGAAAAAATCTTTAAAAATCTTCTTCTCAAGAACAGCAAAGCCATGATTGGTCATATTTACATGGAAGCATCCTCAGGTAGTGTAGATTCAAGTTGGTTCAAATCATTACCCCCGGGGGTCGGGTGGGGCCAAAATGGACGATCAATGTTTAACATAGGTGTACATAGGAAAAATCTTCAAAAATCTTCTTCTCAAAAACAGCAAAGCTATGATTGGTCATATTTATGTGGAAGCATTCTCAGGTGGTATAGATTCAAGTTTGTTCAAATCATGACCCCGGGGGTAGGGTGGGGCCACAATGAACGATCAGAGTTTTACATAGGAATATATAGGAAAAATCTTTAAAAATCTCAAGAACAGCAAAGCCACGGTTTGTCATATTTATACGGAAGCATCCTCAGTGTAGATTCAAGTTTGTTCAAATCATGACCCCCACTCCCTTTTTAGGGGTAGGTTGGGACCACTTATGCATTTAAGCTTTTCAATACTAAACTGATTTTTCCTTTTTTCCTAGCCACAGTGCTCAGGTGAGCGATGTGGCCCTTGGGCCTCTTGTTTTTTATTATTTCATGATAGCTTACACATGTTTATACGTATTTGTGGTATCAGGTAATAATGGAGGTTATTGTATGTGCAATAATTTCCTAACTTGCACGATACCGCATAGCCTTGGACGATCAAAGTTTTACATAGGAATATATCGGAAAAATCTTTAAAAATCGTCTTCTCAAGAACAGCAAAGCCATGATTGGTCATATTTACATGGAAGCATCCTCACATAGTGTACATTCAAATTTGTTCAATTCATGACCCCCGGGGGTCGGGTGGGGCCACAATTGGCGATCAAAGTTTTACATAATAATAATACTATATTTTATTTATTATAGAAGGTAACCCGATTAGTGCAAGCACTAGTCTTCCTCGGGGCCTTCTCCATAACACATATACAATGTATATATACAATAAACACAAATCACAACTATAAGACAATAAAATATAAACACTATGTTACAACAGAATAAATAAAACATCAAAATTTCATTAGGAACACATAGTAAAAATCTTTAAAAAAAGCTATTTCTTAAGAACAGCAAAGCCATGATTGGTCTTATTTATATGGAAGCATTTTCAGATAGTGTACATTCATGACCCCTGGGGGTCGGGTTAAATCTTTAAAAATCTTCTACTCAAGAACAGCAAAGCCATGATTGGTCATATTTAAATGGAAGCATCCTCAGTTAGTGTACATTCAAATGTGTTCAATTCATGATCCCCCCTCCCCCGAACCACTTTTATATTTAAACTTTTCAACCTTTCAAGACTGAACTGATTTCTGCTTTTACCTAGCCATAGTGCCTCAGGTGAGCGATGTGGCCCCTGGGCCTCTTGTTAATGTCACTTCCGAAAGACTCCTGACTTCACTTCAAATACCGGGCACTTGACGAAGGAACAGTCCCTACATATTTTTTTCAGCATAGGTCAGTCGAGTCCGGAATTTGAATCCAAGACATTCAAATTAAGCACTTTGATAAGCTATGCCTTCTATCAGCTCTGTATCGTTAGAATCCTGCAATCTCATTGTACATTTAATCTTCAGTTTAAAAACAAATAATGTATTTTTAATAGATGACGAAGATATTCCCTTCCTGGGCCCTCCGGGACAAATTCTAGGTGTGTGAAAGAGAAGGCTTAACATTACTGCTTTCCTGTTTTAAGTCCTTTTTGTAGGACAGACTGAATATCAAGTGACAAATAATCTGTCAATTTTTTATGTAGGGCAGTCTACTAATTATAATCATGAAGAAAATTTAAATATGATTCAAATATGTTCCTTACAGGGAAGATTCAGTCCCACCCTTGGTTTTGAACGGATGAGACAACCTTGCCGTGACTCCGCAGGGACACTAGTATGGCTAAATATATAAAACATAAAAGTGCCCCCCCCCCGCTGTATTTTCAATAACTTTGGAAGCAACGCTTTCATAATTCAAAATGAAAAAACTTTTTTTCGCGTGTTTATGAGTTTAATTGAATTGAAGAGACCCTGAATTTTATACTACATTCTGTATTTTTGTAACCATGACATCTCTGCACGCGGACATTAGAGCTGAACACGATTTGTAAAAGGAACGTTTCCGCCATATTCGATTGGTCTCTCGCTTTATCTGAGGGCCCCTATGTAAAGCCGCTCACATAGTCACTGTTCAGCGTAATCAATCGTTACCGGTGTAGACAGAAGTATGCTTATACAGTACTCGGTAGCGACAAAAAATAACTGAGAACTTCTTATGCAGGAGAGTAAGATACCAAAGAAAGTTACAACAGTTGCACAGGTCAGTGCAGTATACAAACAAACACAAATACATGTTACTGCAATAAAATGTAAACAAAGGTAATACAAGATAACCAGCAGAAACACAGGTTGCCATTCCGCGCCGATACCCGTGACAATAAAGCAGTCAGGTGTAACGAATGCGAAGAGTATACCCCGGTGCTGATACCGAAGATAGTAATATCGAAAATGGCGTATGCCGTTCAGCTTTAAAGTCATATACACGTATGTCGGAACAGCATATAATGAACAGCATATAATGAGCAGTTTCTACTTGTGTGTCAAGTTTATTTGAAATCATTTTAAAATTGCATTATACGGTAAGTTTCTGAAAATTGTTTTCAGACAGATAGACACCTTATAAATTCATCAGCTGTTCTGATCTATGATCAGTAAAGCTAAAACGGGACAAATTTACGTTACCAGTACGTAAAATTATAGAGGAAGTAGCACGTGCTACGTGTTAGCGGGCCGATATCGTTAAAATGAAAATCAAACTGCAAAATAACATGATTTCTGAATTCCTTGCATTTTTTATGTTAATAAACTTCGTTTATATATTAATCCGAATTATTACGTCAAAACTAACCTCTGTGTCCAAGTTATCAGCCACATTCCTAAGTCTGTCAAGTTGCTAATTATTGGATTTTTTTTAACCTTCTGATTAGTTAAGAGCAAAATGACGTAATACAACAAAATCGGGTGTTGCTAAAACGCGGAACGAAAAACGGAACGGAAATCGGAACGGAAAACGGAAAGAAAATATAAAATGGATTTTTCAATTTATTTAAAAATAAATAATTTAATTCTTTCGTTGCTGCATGATCTACAAATTTACATTGATCAATAAGAAGGTGTTTTTTGGCATGCCTCTCTTCGCAATCGCCAATTCGTTGGTTTTGGCGATATTTCATGTATGCATAAACAGAAAAGTTACACAAATTCTGGAAAAAAGATTTTACACTAAAAAATTGAAAAAAAATATAAAAGAAATTTTTTTTTAAATCTATTTTAAAAAAAAAAGTTAATTCTTTCGTTGTGCATTATCTACAAATTTACATTGTTCAAAAGGAAGGTGTTTTTTGGCATGCCTCTCTACGCAATCGCCAATTCATTGGTTTTGGCGATATTTCATGTATGCATAAACAGTAAAGCTACACAAATTCTTGAAAAAAGAATCTCTTATTATCAAGTATTTGGTTGTTTTGTTTACTTTTTTAGGGAGAAAGGGGGGGGGGCAAAAGAAATATAATAAACACACTATCAGTGTCCACAATAGATGAGGACTGTAAAGACTCTCCAGTCTTTTCGTTTTTTTTTTCTTGAAGAGGTACAGCCTTTGTCCAAAAATATACATTTTGTACGTGAATATGTACTATTCTTCTCTTTACCGTATCTCAATCCTCGGCTGACTCCGTTACGCTACGTGCGAGGCACGGGCAACCCGAAGAGCTCCGAGTGCGACTCAGTCAAAAGAAAAACAGCCATATCGACTTGCCGAGAACACGACTGAGTCAACAATTTAAAGGGATAACCTGTTTGTATATCAATTAAAACGTTTTTGATAAATAAATGTATTATTTTTACAAGTGTCAAAAATACATAAAAAAGTTTGAAATATTTTATCACGTATAAAAGATATCCAAAATGAAGAACAGAAAATGTAGAAAATAAATGATACGAAAGCAAAATGTTGATCTTGGAATCATATTTTCTAAGGCAACAGTTTACTCACGGAGCTACATGTATACGAAAACACAATTAATCTAAGACAGGTTGGCAATATGGAAACGTAGGCGGATCTAGAGGGTAAGGATTGAGCCCCCCCCCCCCCGGATTTCCAAGTTATCGAGTATCAAGAAAATGATCCTAGAACCCACCCCACCCCACGCGCCTAACAAAAGACTCTTCTTATATATAGTAAAAAGAGCCAAGTACCTGAAAAAAAAAATTGGCCTAGAAACTTTGAATATCAGAAGATTCCGAAATTTATTTAACCCCCACCCCACCCCCACCCCCCAATTTCTCGAGAAAAAAAATGTGGATCCGTGCATGACCAAGTATGAGAAGGAAAAACTAACATTCTGTTTTCTGGTCAAGGGTACATTTTTGCTACAGATTGTGATTAATTATTCAAGAGCATACTAAAATGTTTCAGTAAATTTACATTATATTTACATGTACATTATACCCAATGCGAAAAAGCCTGAGTTGTTATCACTTGAAACATTTTTTTCCAGTTTTCCAATCTTTGATATTTTCACATTCTCGACACATCCTTTTATCTTTTGGCTTGGTTTAGTCACCCAGTCATGAAATATTACAAAATGGTAACAAATTGAAGACATCAAAGTCTGGTGTCGATATTTGAAGCGATGACAGCGTAGTTATCAAACATGTCGGCCTTGTTTTCTTTTGAAAATCGGTGACTCTGGGAACATGCAGTCCCCCTGTTCTCATTCAGCTCTCCATCTTCATTGAGCTATTCATCACAAAACCATGTGGCAAGAAAGTTTTCAGAAGTTTTTAGAGGATAGGTAATGTATTTTATTTCTGATTATTTTTGAGGTTTTTAATTTTATACATGTACGTATTTACATGTAACAAAGATTTGTACCACCAACTTTCAACAACAACTAATTTTTGAAGCAGTATAATAATTGCTATTACACTATTTGAGGGAAAATTCGTGGTTTCAGAATTAAATTTTGACCAAAGTTACATCTTCAAAGTTGCATGTCACAGTCACAGGTGCTTGAGGACAGGACCCCCCCCCCCCAATATGAGTTGTTGATTTTAGGGATATATGTAGTTTCATAGAAAATTCAACAGAGCATCTTGGTTTGCAGCTGCAATTGGCAACCTTGTACTTGTAGATTTATATATAAGAAGTGTGTAGAAATTTTAAAGTAATATTTGTTTTTGGTAATTTCTCGAATTGATGGTATGGATTATATCACAAATATGACATTGAAAGATAATTTATGAGGGAAAAAAGTCGGAACGGCCCGGGGGTCTATATCGGGGATAGGGTTCCTGTCCTCAAGCACCTGTGGTCACAGTGTGCTACATTTCAAAAACATTAAAGGTGTTCGCGAAGGCACAGGTATCTAAAGTGAGCATAACCAACCCCCCCTGAAAAAAAATATAGCAAAGAACATATACTTTCTCAAAAATATGATATTTCCCCGTCAATTACATACATCCATATTCCATTCTATGCAAACAGATTGTCCATATATGGTATTCCGTATAAATGGCTAATCTCTGAACGCAAGAAAAAAAAGTACAATCTATTTGCATATGGATATGACTGACAGGGAAATTTGATATTTTTAAGATACATGTATAATACACGCCTACTTTTTAAAAAAATTTAAAATAAAAGGTCCACAGCGGTCCGGTATAACATAATATAAGGAGTAAATTACTTAAATTGTGCCTATTGTATATATACATTCATTGTTCTCTGTTATTTTTTTAATGATGGATTGTATTGCTTGACCCATATGGGTGTATTATGCATTAAAATAAAAAAAAAATTAAGGGGGGGGGTATCCACATATTCAGGTGCCTGTGCGCGCAGGTAGAGAATATTAATGGCGAAATTTCAATGTATACAATATGTATGATTTAACCTATATTCTACCACAGTTATTGGCGAGATCAAAGAAATGCCGCGGACACTATTCTCCAATAAATCACGAACGTCATCAAAAAATTATCAGATCAGAAACACATGTCAAACCTGTGCAGTTAAAATAAATATTTCAATGTAGAATCTAATACTTATTTAGACCATATCGATGTGTCGTCTTACGCAGTCTAAATGGATTTCCTGCAACAGCTGATAAATATCTTTTTTATAACCAAGTCGGGCTATTCCACGGACCTCCCCACAACATTTACACTCCGTGATTTTACAGATAAAGCAGTGAAATAGACAACTGATTTTGTTATTTTACATTCATAAAAATTAATCAATATATGTTACAAACAAATTTATAAATGATTAAAGGATATTTTTAATCCAACGAAAGCTGAAACCGTCTGCATTTTATGCAATCGATACATAAGTAAACAAATTGACTCTGGTGTTAAATGAAACAGCAAAATCGCGACATGGTGACCTATTTCGTTTCTCTGTAGAGAAAACGATTAGCCGTATTTTGGAGCTGTTAGTAGAATAGAAATAAAGTCCTTGTTGTCGTGAATGATGCAGGATAACCTCCGAGGTCGAGAAATGTTGTCTGAAATATAAAAGCCGAGGCGGTTGCTCGACCTTACAGCAACAAAAAGAGGGGGCAACCAGCATCTAGAGGAAAATTTACTATAGCAAAATATTATACTCAGAAAAAGAGCCCCCCTGCGTTCTATGGGCCTGTAAATTGGAGGTTTGGTGGGGTAGACAGGGACTGCATATTTTACATAGATAAAATACATCAGTTTCATCACCAAATAATCATCTATGTCATTTTTCTGCCTTTGTGAAAAGGAACCTAAATTTAATACCCGTTACAAGCAACATTTCAGAGAACAAAGACAATTTTGTTTACGAAAGTAGCTAAGTTGTAAAAATACGGTAAAAACTTTGAGGTCAGGTTCATAAATTACTCTCTCGCATTGTCGCATACAGAGGAACAAACGACAACTTTACTGGTCCATAACTGTATCAAAATTAATAATTCATGATCCGATCACAAGAATTACTATCATATAAAACAAAATATCTGATTCTCAAATCGAACTGAAGTTTTCCGAAATATTGTATTCATCAGTTCAAGTTTTGCCTACAGGTACTTCGGACAAGGAAACAACTCCCTCCTTTTTGATTTAAAAAAACGCATTTTGAAAAAAAAATACATGAATTGATTTAAAAAAACGCATTTTGAAAGAAAAAAATTCATTATATGTTATCAGGTATGTAACCCTTTCGTCTTCTTTCAAAAATACATTTTATCTACGTACATGTCATTCAAAAATGCCATTTTTGCAAAAAGAAGTGCCTGTTGAAAATGTAACTTTTACGTACAATTCATATGAAGACGACAAGGTTGCATTACTCTTAACGTCAGAAAACATACTAGTATATAAGAAAAAAGGATATCGATCCAAGATTTAAAAAAAAAAAAACATAAGAAAGGGTTGTCAGTTTCCATTTTTGCCATGAAAAGGAGGAAAGAATTCGTATTTTTTAGTATTTTTCTTCTATTTTACTTTTCATGTTTTAGATCCGATTCTGAATTATCAAATTCTTCTGAGAAAGAAAGCCTGCCATCGCTTGATGAATTCTCGGCTTATCTAAGCAAAGGTGATGATCCAATCTCCATTTCCAGTTCCAGTTCCGATATCAAACCTGGAAATCTTGAGTTATCTCAGCCCCCTGAACCAATCGTTATTCCTTCAAGCTCGGACTCTTCTCCAAATTCACCAGTGTCACCAGTGTTGGAGACCAGCTCTGACTGTACATCGGATCAAGGGTAATAATACATTAAGCACGATTTAAGTGTAGAGTTCATGTTTGAACACTTAAGTCTTTTTACAGGAAAATTTAAAATCAAACCACGTCTCCAAAGGGCTTACAGTGTAGATACAGATTTGAAATTGAAGTTAATTTTTTCTGAAAATTTCTATATAATATCATGACTTATATGTTGCTAGAGCATTTCACACGGAAATATATACGTGTTCAGAAACTTCTTTTATCTGGAAAATTATCAAAACTACGAATTTCGGGACGGGTTTGATTGACACAAATCCTTGAAGAAGAATGTTATATCACTGTCATCAAAAGGGTTGGGTATCGGCTGGGAATTTCGTATTGCGATATATTAATTGCGACTTTTTTTAACTGTATTGCGATATATATTGCAATATTTTCAATGCCAATTAAAATGCTCTTTTTCTTAATTGTTCAACCTCCATCTATAGGCAGAGTGTGTAAAAATATTATAAATACTGTGTTATGAAAAAGTTCTTGTTGATCTCACTACAGTTTTGTAACACAATGCAGCCATACAACAGCAACCTTACCGTTTGGTACTGTTTGGTACTATTGAA